>NC_067398.1:72800506-73130006 GCF_016432865.1 Antechinus flavipes | reverse complement strand
AGAGTAGGTAATGAGGAAACCCAATTATCACTCTGCCAATGATATGATAGTATACTTAGAGAATCTTAGAGCAGAATACAAAATAAATATACAGAAATCATCAGTATTTCTGTACATTACTAACAAAGTCCAACAGCAAGAGATACAAACAAAAAAATCCATTTAAAATTACTGTAAATAATTTAAAATATGAGAGTCTACCTGCCAAGGCAAAGTCAGGAGCTATATGAACACAATTAGAAAACACTTTCCACACAAAGTCAGATTTAATCAGTTGGAAGAAATTCAAGTGCTCATGGGTAGGCTGAGCTAATGTACTAAAAATGACAATTCTTTCTAAATTAATCTACTTATTCAGTGTCATATCAGTTACACTTCCAAGAATTTATTTTATAGAGTTGGAAGCTCTGTCAAAGGTTTTGTTGGAAGAACAAAAGGTTAAATATTTCAAGGGAGAAATAATGCAAATGAAGGTAGCATATTTGTACCAAACTCAAAACTCTATTATAAAGCAGTAATCATCAAAACCATTTGGTGGTAGCTAAGAAATAGTGGTGGATCAGTGGAATGAGTTAGTTTGACAAGACATAAAAGTCTATAGCTATAATAATCTAGTGTTTGATAAATCCAGAGATCCCCAGATTCTGGAATAATAACTCACTACTTGACAAAAATTGTTAGGGATATTGGAAATTATTATGGCAGAAACACACACCCTATACCAAGAGAAGGTCAAAATGGTTTTATTTACAAATAAAGTGTGATAGTATGAGAAGATTAGAAGAACAAAGTATAGTCTACTTCATGGATATATGAAGAAAGGAATTTGTGGCCAAAGAAGAACTATAGTACCTTATGGAATGCAAAATGAATATTTATGATTATTTTTTGTTTAAAAAGTTTTTGTACAAAAAATTGCAGACAAGATTAGAAGGGTAGCAGTTAGTTGTGAAGATATTTTTCATTTAAGGGTTCTGATAAAGGTCTTATTGCTAAAATTTATAGAGAATTGACTCAAATTTATAAGAATACAAGCCATTCTCCAAATGATGAATGGTGAAAGGAAATGAACTGACAATATTCAGATAAGGAAATTAAAACCATTTCTAATCATACTAACAAATATTTTAAATCATATTGATCATTAAGACAACTCCAAGGTACAACTACCTCTCTCTCATATTGGCTAAGATGATAAGATGACAGGAAAAAATAATAACGAATGTTGGCTAGATGTAGGAAAACTGGAATACTAATATATTGTTGGTAGAATTGTGAACTGACCCAACCATTCTGGAAAGCAATATGTTATTATGTCCAAAGATCCATCAAACTCTCCATACCCTTTGATCCAGCTATGTCTCTATTGAGCTTGTATTACAAGAAGGTTATTAAAAAAAAAAAAAAAAAAAAGGAGCCACATGTCCAAAAATGTTTGTAGCAGGCTATTTTTGTAGTGTCAAGATACTGGAAACTGAGTAGATACCCATCAATTTGAGATTGGCTGAATAACTTATGGTATATGAATGTTATAGAATATCATTTTTCTATAAGACTCAATCTATGGATTGATTTCAGAGAGGCTTGGAGAGACTTATATGAACTGAAGCTAAGTGAAGTAAGCAAATGTTTGTCATATATTGGATTGCTTGTCTCCTGTCCCAGGAGAGGGTAGAGGGGAAAGGAGGAAGACTTTCAACACAAGGTTTTGCAGGGATGAATACTGAAAATTTTCTATGCATGTGTTTTGAAAATAAAACATTTTAATTTTAAAAAATTCTCTGATAAAGACCTCATCACTCAAATATATACAGCACTGAATCAAATGTGTAAGAATTCAAGTTAATCCCCAATTGATTAATGGTGAAAGCTATGAACAGTCAGTTTTCTTAAGAAAAATAAAATAGGGGCAGCTAGATAGCATGATGGATAGACTATTGTTTCTGGAATCAGAAGGACTTGAGTTCAAATCCTAGCTTAACACGCCCTAGCTGTATGACCCTGGACAAGTCACTAAACCATAATTCTCTTACAAAAACAAAACAGAAGAAAACAGAAATAAGTAATAAATGTATAGCTATCTATATTTATATGCAAAAAATGCCTGAATCCTTTTTCATTATGGAAACGCAAATGAAAAGACCTGTGATGTATTTACCTCATACTTCTATGATATGATAGAACAGGGAAATGACAAATGGAATAGTGAACTGATTCGACCATTTTGGAGAGCAATTTTGAACTAAGGCAAAATGACTGTAAAATTGGCCATACCCTAATGCTGGTTCTGAATCCCAAAAAAGTTTAAAAAGCAAAAAGGACCTCTATATACAAATACATATGTACTTATGTATACACACACACACACACATACACACACACACACACACACACACACACACACACACACATATCAGCTCTTTTTGTGATAACAAATTTGGAAAATAAGCAGATGTTCCACAATTTGGAAATAGCTAAAAAAAGTTGTGGTATATAATTATAACAAATTACTATTTTGCTATAAAAGAATGACAAGAAAAATTCTTTCAGAAAAACTCGGAAAGGCATCAACTGATACAAAATGAAGTGACCAGAACCATGTTTTGTTTTGTTTTTTTCTCATGCTCTTAAAAAAAATCTGTGTTTTGTTTTTGTTTTTGTTTTTGCATAGTATGCCTTATATGTATGTATGTTTTTCATGGTTACACTTATTAGTCATATTGTGAAAGAAAGCACAGACTAAACAGACACACACACACACACACACACACACATGAGAAAAAAACAATGTTAAAATTGTTTTCTTCTATAATTGGAAAAAAATAAAATGTTTAAGAAAATAGTTCCTATGCTTAATATATTTTTCACTAACTTTGACAAATAATGTCCCTATTCCACTAAAATTATTTACTGGAAGATATGTTTATATCATGTTCCTTAATCTTTGGCTGATACTTAGTAGCCTTCTTAGGCTAATGACATTTAACTCCTTTCTATGTCTATAATTATAAGGTGTTGCAAATAAAGATTGATCCTGTAAGTATTTTAGAGTTCATAAATTTGTTGACATTTGAAAAGCATTAACCAATAAGCAGACTTATTTCCTACAAGTCTGATAATATCTTTTAGTAGTGAGAATGAAATATAAAATTGTATAAATTTTATGTGGTATTTATTGTTTGTTTTCTTTTGCCATTCACACACTTTATTTCTTGTTGACCTTGACTTCAGACTTAATATAAATGAAAAAGGAGTCTAAATAACTACATAGATTATCCTGTTGTTATAAGAACCTGCTGATAGGAAAGGTTAAATCCATCAAACTTTTCAAGTTCAAAAGGATTGCATTTAAACACAAGTAGTTTGCTTTGTTAGGAATAATATGAAGGAAGTTTGTTCATCTAACAATACCATATCTCAATCTAAATAAATTTAAGTTTTTCTTTTCATTTACCAATATCCTTAAATTGATTCACTGTATTCTACCTTTAATATCAATAACTATTGTTTTTAGAATGATCATTTGCTCTTTTAAAATGACTGCTTTCGGATTTTTTCCTCTACAGATTTATATTCCCAATCTTTTAATTTCTCTTTGATTTCTTAAGAATAATACTACTATGGATTCAAGGTTTTTTTTTTTTTTTTTTTTTTTTTTTATATATATACTTTTTTTTTTCTTTTGCTTCACAGGTCACATATTCTGTTATGTATTTACTTCTAATTTCTCTGAAGGTATTTTTAAATCTTTTGATTGTTAAATCTTCCTAGAGTAGTTCCATGAACTAGTAAAACATGGGGTTCTACACTTTGTTAATGTTGGTTCTATTGCCTTTGGCTTAAAATATTTATTTAGAGATGTTTGTAAACTTTTCGGTGAGTTATTATTCAACCAATCATAAATAAACAAACATTTATAAAGTGCCTACAGCATTCCAGACAGTGGACAAAATGCTGGGGATAGAAGAGACACTGTATCTGTTTGAAAAGTGCTTACTCTGATTTAAATATCTTCTTTATTGAGAAGATATTCATACATACCTCTTCTGTAGGATTGTAAAATTTTTGTAGGAAATTTAATTTACTAGAAATCTTTGATGATTTTACCATTTTCCCCTTGTAGTTACTGACATTTACTTTCTTACTCCTCACCCACTGATGGACGTTTATTCTTTTTCTTGTATGACAATACTCTCTCAGCCTCCAATCATATTCCTGACTTTGGTTGCCTCAGTTTATTTTAATCATTTTTCCTTCAATCTTGCTTCTGTCAACTATGTACAATCCCTTATCTAGTTTCTTGATTGATTTACCCTCTACCAATTTGAAGGGAGATGGGTGGAGAAGACAAGATTAGGTGTTCTGAAAGTTGTAGTTTAGCTCAGGGCCAGCAAATAAATATTAGTAACAAAATTTGAAAGCAATCCTCTACTCTATTCAATACTCTAACCATAATGTGCCCACCTCTCCAAATGGAATCACTCTCATTTTGGATCAAAATTCTGCATTTTGGGGAGATAATTGTAATTTTCAAAGAACCATTTTAGGATTCCAAAATGATATGTCTAGATAAACTTTTGTCATATTATTTTAAAATGTCATCAGTTAATCATAGTTAATAATTATAATTAATTTTTTTTTACCAAATTCAATTAAAATTTATCCCTTTCCTGAACTTCTCTAGTGTCAAGATATACAAATACTTGACAATTTCCTCACATCCACATGGTTCGTTCTTCTTGTCATTTAGGGTTTCTCTCTCTTAGACATTACAATCCTGTGTTTAAGTATCATAAAGTGACATTGTTTGGCATGTACTAACTACTTTTATAACATAATTGGATAGAAATAAACAAGTTTTGTGGTTAGATGGGTTTTTTGTGTTATTTTATCCCCTCTATTATGGGAAATAATTCACAATCTGAATATACATCTCATCAACTGCTTGAAAGATATGACAAACTGAGATTTCTCTGAGATGAATTAATACATTTTACTGCCTGGTTATGCTGCATTTTAATATGAAGCCACATAAAACATTACTTAGATTTTGTTCTGGTTTTATAGGGATATAAGCTGTACTCAATAATCCCTGTCAAGTAAAGGTAAAATTCTAATAAAGCAATAAATCTATATAAATTTTTAGAGATAGTTAATGGCTTCCTTGAATTTTTTATAAAAGCAATACCATATTAAGAAAACATTAGTTTCTATAGCATGGTTGACATGACTTGGGGGCAGGGGATTATTCATATGTAGAATTTTATAATTCATTTCATATCAACTAAGTTTGAATGTCTACAATTATTCAAAGTGTAACTCACCAAAGCGTTTCTTTAAAACTTTTTTTTTGATGTAGCTGTAAAACAAGCAATTTATTTATCAGTTACTATTATTATACATTATATGAAATGATCCTCACAAAAATATTCGAAATAGCTAATGAAAGTACCCATTTCTCAGATTGGAAAACTGAAGCTGAGAGAAACTGAGTAACTTGTCAAAGGTAACATCTATGAACCTGTTAAGTGTTCAGTGTTAAGTGACAGTTAGGAAATGAATGAATGAATTCTGATTGAAAGTGTAAATCTGATCTCTCTCTCTCACTCTCTCTCTCTCTCTCTCTCTCTCTCTCTCTCTCTCTCTCGGTATATGGGGTTAAGTGTCTTGCCTAGGTTCACACAGCTAGTGAATGATAGATATCTGAGGTCAAATTTGAACTCAGATTCTTTTGATTTCAGGGCTGATATTCTATCCACTGTGCCATATGGCTGCCCCCAAATCTGATCTTAATCATTGAAAAATACCACTCTTTATTGAAAGAAAAAACTTTCCAAACATAGCTTTTTAATATAATTGTATTTTAAAATATTTTATTTCATTCAAAATTATTTTTATTTCTTAGTTTACTTCAGTGAAATCAGAAGGTCAGCATTTAAATTAGCCAGCTCATCTTCAGTCTTATGCAATATTGAAGACTATGGATCTTCATGTATTATTCTCACCACACAATTCTATTAATGATTGATGAACAGATTGAAAAAAAAATAACTATTCTGAATGACATTTAAATTCACAAACTAACCTCGATTAACTTCTTAGCATAATTCTCTCTCTCTCTCTCTCTCTCTCTCTCTCTCTCTCTCTCTCTATATATATATATATATATATACATATATATGTATATATGTATATATATATATTTCTCCTCCCAATTCCTAATTCTTTATCTTTAATTTTCCATTTATTACCCTCTTATATTTTCTAAAATATCTATGCTTTAATTTTGGGTTTTTAAAGTCAAATTGTCAACTAAAATGTTCACAAACAACAATGGCCTGTATGCACTTAGAATTCATCTTAGTATTTCCCAGATATTTCCAGCTGTGCTGTCTCTTCTTCACTATACCTTGGCCATTATATCTTTTCTTCACACACCCCAGAAAATTGAACTCCTACTATTTCTGCACCCCAAGCTTTTAGAGGCATACATTGCTTACATGTTGCTTTGAATCAGATTCCTGCAGAATATAAGAATTGCTTGTACTATCACTACTACCACCACCATCATTGTCACTACCACTTTTAGCCACCTTTTAGTATTTTATTTATATATTAGATTTAAAGATTCAAGCGAAAAGTATCTGCCTTCTTGCATTTATTTCTATTCCCAAACTTTATCACAGCCTGGCATATAAATTATCTAATTAAAAGTCATTAGAGATAATGAGATAAGATGTAAGAGAGCCCAAGACCAAAGCTTTGGGGATGCTCATGTTATGATGATTCAGCAAAGCAGACTAGAAAAGTGTGGTCAAATATTACCTAAAAAGCTAGAGAAAGGAGAGTGTTAAAGAAAGAGGTGTAGTTGACAACATCAGAAATCATTGAGGTAAAAAAAAATAGAGATTAAGAAAACTTTGACTTGGTATTTAAGAGAACTCTTTCCACATCTGCAAGGCTTCTTAAACTGAGCTTCTGATTTTGAAAACAAATATTTTGGTAATTAATTTTAAAGTAAATTGATATCTTTATAATTCTACATATTTTGTTTTATGTTTGGAAAAAAATTATTTTGGTAAGTAATCAAAAGACTTCACTCTATTTCCAAAGGTGTCCATGCTAATAAGTGAATAAATGAATAATAGGTTAAGAACTTTTTTGAAGTAGTTTCAAGCAAGTTGCATATTTAAAGTTGTATGTAGAAAGGTTGTAAAGTGAATAGGATGTGAAAACATGGTTCAATAAAGTGTAGACAACTATTTCTAAAAATGTGTTTTGATATCTTTAAGATAATCAATTTGTCAACTTTTCAGCTGATGATATGGGAAAGTTGAAGATAACTGACTTCAGACAAATGTTGGGTAATGCATTAGACAAATTATTGTCTCATAACATTCCCAAATCATTATTGGTTTGCTTTTATGAATTCTGTGATAATCTATGACAACTGGAGGATTTTCTCTTATGTTTCATTTTTTAAAATGTTTTGTTATGAATAATACTGCTATGAATATTATGTAGCTATGTCTATTTTCATTTTAATAAAATTATAGCCAAAAAAACCCCCAAAACATATATATTTGTAGGAAATTTATAAATGTATAATATATTACTATAATTACTATACAAAGTTATATTTCTATGAATTTAATGCATTCAAATAGATTATAGTTACATAACTCATAACATGTGTAATGTCATCCAATGAAAATTATGACATCATAATATAGCTTCTATAAAATTATAAAGCTAGAATTAATTATATTTAATATATGCAAATTTATAGTAATATAATGTGATTTATTTAAGCATGTTGTTATATAATATGTAAGGTATATAACATATTTATTCCTTTAATAAAAGCACAATAATATGAGGCAAGGAAAGACAGCAAATAATTATGTAGCTATTAATGTTCTATTTCCCCCCAAAAAAAAAATCTTTCACCATATGTGTCCATTTTTTCACATTTATTATAGCATAGAAATTAATTTATTTACTCTCATATTAATTTAAATCCTAATGTCCATTTATTGTATTATGGACAAGAAAGAATAAATTTTTTCTATAATTGATTGTGAGGTTTTTAATGCCTTTAAAAATGTTCATAAAAAACAACTCTCTGTACTGAGGGGTACTTTTCCATTCACAATTATTAATTGTTCAATGATATCTAACTACTAATCCATGATCTTGAGAGATCTGTGACATCAAACTCCTAAAATCAGTATCATTTCATACATAACAGAATTTTTTTTAATTATCTTATTTTCCTCAGGGCCCTAATGACTTATATTTAATAATTGATTATTTCTAGACATCTTGTCTTTAACAACAATCACTTAACCTCTCTGGAATTCATGTTTTTTTTTTTTTAATATTAATGTCTTTTTGGCTTCTTTTTTCCTGCCATATTTTCTTCAACTTCTGAATGTTTGTACTTTATTCAATACTAGTTGACTGATTAATTTACTGCTCCAAATCTTTAATTTTCTTTTTCAGGGCCTCTGCCTCTTTGGAGAAAATATCTAACATTGCAAACATCTAAAATATTTTTCTAATATGATTGGTTTCAATTCCACATTAAAACTATTCTCTCACCTATCTCCTGTTCTAAGAATTTGCCTTTTCATTTCTTGTACCTTATCTCCTGTCATTGCTGCCTAGATCTCAAATAGTGGTCATCAATCAATCTTTTCCCACTTGTGTTATCAGGCCAAGTAATTGTTTAGAGTAAACTCTGGATGAAATTGGTCATCAATTGTTTTTTTTTTCAGTACTCTTTCCTTAAGGAATAAATATTCTTTCACTTAGCACTTTTTTCTTTCATGTTGCCCTCTTTGCTAAACATTTTTTGTGACTATACTGAATCACTGTTTCTCATGACATTTGGTCATGGTGGTTTCAAGTTGAGTTTTTCCTGTGGAAAGAGGAGAAGGGAATTCTCCCTTCGCCAAACTCTGATTTTATGGCTAGAGAGGAAGCTTGAACTTTCTTCACCTTGTAATTGAGTTGGATTTACTCAATGGAATTACTGAGCATGATCTCTGAATACTTATATTATCTAATGGTATTTCAGTTTGGTGTTTTTGTCTTCTTGTGGACACAACCTCTATCATTCTGTATCCCATTTTATTCCATTCTATGAGGGTTTTACAAAAGAAACTATTTCAACATTTTTATGGTCACAGAAATTATTAACTTTCTACATATTCTAAATGGTCCCCAGACCCTAGAGAATAAAAATATAATTGTATCAACTGTGAAAATTCTCTAGAAAAACAAAATATGTTCCAAGTGTCCTTTTGAATTAAAGACATCCATATTTATTATGTTTCAAAATGGCAGCTCATAAACACAAGGATAGGGCCAAATAATCTAGCTAACATAATTAAATTGTATTTAAAATCAGTGTTTGACATTGCTCATAAATCATTATATTATGCATAGACAACAGCTATTGTTTGTCTCCCAATATATCATATGTTAAAGAAGTGCTGTGTCAGGTCTTTTATTTTATATAATTTGTTATAGACCAGCATTCTTTGGGAAACTTTCTAAATAAATGAATTCCTAAGAATAAGTTGAGGACAGTCAGGTGTGATGACCACACATTTAAAATCAGTTGGAGTCAGGAATTCAGGTTAGGGGAAAATTTTCTATCTTTATTCTTTGTGGAGGTGAAGTGGGATCAGAGGTGTAGGGGGATCAGAGGTGAAGGGGGACCACGATAGCAATGTGAGCAGCTGTGACAAGAAACCAGCTAACAGTCTCTCTTCCCTTCTTTTCCTGCCCCTCTGCCTCCACCCACCAAAATCATCATTTCCTATACAACACATCAGGACTTGCACAAAGAGTGGGTGGGAACTATTCTTTCTCCAAGCATATATATTAATAGAGTGTGGTCCAATTACTATTTAGCCTCATGTGCATCAATTTGAGCTTCATCCCATTACAGTCAGGAAAGTGAAAAGGAGATACTTGTAATCCTTCTGCTGAACTCAATTCATTTTGATTATCCTCCTAAATGTATCTCATGGTTTCTCATAGACATGCATTTGTGCTACTTTATTGCTGCCTCATGGAATGAAAAGATACAATAAATTATTTCAAATATCATACATGCTAATAAATTTAAAATCATTTAGTATTTTATTTTCTATATACATATATAAAAACAATTATAATGATTGCTTTACTAAAACTTTGAGTTCCAAATTCTCTCCCTCACTCCCTTACCATACTCTCTAATTGAAAAGGCAAGTAATTCAATATATGTTATACATGTGTAGTCATGCAAAACATTTCCATATCCAATATAGCTTTGAAAATGTTGCCATTATGGAATAGCAACTGCTATAGAATTTCATTATTATTTAGGAAATGTAATTTTTGAAATTTTAGATTTTTGTCTCATATGACTGAAAATATCAAAGTTACTTTACTGTCAATTTCAGTCAGAAATTATACTCTGACATATACTCCCTTGATAGCTTCTTTTACTACATTGTCTTCAATGATTATCCCTTTACAGATGCTTCCAAATGTATATTTCAAAATGTGATATCTTTTCAAGACAAGCTGTCTGAAGGAGATTTATCAAAATAGCATTTCATTAGAACTTCAAACTTCATACCTCCCCTAACTAGCCTTTTATTTCACTATTGCTATCAATGGCAACAATCCTAGCACTCTTGCTTAAAATCTAAGGTTCCTTTCATTTTATTCTTATTCTTCTCTTTCATATCTAATTTGTTACCAATTCTACTGAATTAGATATCTGCAATTTGATTCATATTGTTTTAATATAATTCTATTATAAGCCATTATTATCATCAATTTAATATATGTGCATAAACACATATATACATATGTACACAAGATATATCTGCATATATATTTACATATTATACATAAATTCACAACTGCATTGATATGGATATCAATCAATAAATCAATTATTACAAATAATGTGCCTATGTGTCTGTCATTGCTACATATAAAATACAGGAAAAAAATAAAAATCCTTAATTTTAAGAAATTATATTTTAATAAAAAAGATGACAATTGTATGGGGGCAGGAGACTTGAATTATTTAATCTTATACTCTGAATATTTTTAAAATATTTAATATTTTATTTCCTCTCAGGTACATGTAAAACAATGTTTAATTTTTGTTTTTATGACTTTGATTTGCACATTTTCTCCCTTCCTCCTCCCCCAATTGAGAAGTCACATATGAAGTAATGTAAAACATTTCCATAAAAGGCAGATTGTGGGGGGAAAAAAACACATAGATCTCTTACCTAACCCCACCCCCCCAATCAAATAAAAAGCCTCAAGAAAAATAAAGTTTAAAAAATTATCAATCTTTATTCAGATACAATTAATTTTTTTTCCCTGGATGTAGATACAATTTTTCATCGCAAGTACTTCAGAGTTGTCTTGTATCACTGTAATCCTGAGAAAAGCAAAGCCATTCACAACTGATCACCTTACAATATCGCTGTTACTTTGTACACAGTACATTTCAGTTTGCATGAACTCATGAAAGTCTTTCCAGATTTTTCTGGGAGTATCTTTTCTTATAAAACAGTAGTATTCTATCACAATCGCATACCACAATTTATTTAGTCATTACCTAATTCATAGACACTCCCTCAATTTCCAATCGTTTGCCCTGAGAAAAGAGTGGCTATAAATATTTTTGTACATATACATCCTTTTCCCTTTTAATTTTTAAAATTTCTTTTGCTATATAGAATATCTTTTGGGTGATAAAATACCTAATGGTAGTATTGTAGGGTCTTGTATGCATGGTTTCATTGTTTTTTGGCACTGTTTCAAATTGCTCTACAGAATTGTTGAATCTGTACACAATTCTACCAACATTGCATTAATGGTTCTAGGTGTGGAGCAAAGATGGTAAAGTGAAGCTAGGAAGTTGCATGAACTCTCCCATTTTCCCTTGAACACCATGTGAAACCAACCCCCTTAAACTGTTATATCCCCTAAAGAGAGATGATACATTTAACCCTTTTTTTGAGTTTTTTTTTAATACCATTTTATTTACAAGTTATATGCATGGGTAATTTTATAGCACTAATTGCCAAACCTTTTGTTCCAATTTTTCCCCTCCTTGCCCCCATCCCTTCCTCTAGATGGCAGGTTGACCAATACATGTTAAATATGTTAAAGTATAAATTAAATACAATATAAGTATACATGTCCAAACAGTTATTTTGCTGTACAAAAAGAATCAGACTTTAAAATAGTGTACTATTAGCCAGTGAAGTAAATCAAAAATGCAGGTGGACAAAAATATAGGGACTGGGAATTCTATGTAATGGTTCTTAGTCATCTTCCAGAGTTATTTTGCTGAGTGTAGCTGGTTCAATTTATTAATGCTCTATTGGAACTGATTTGGTTCATCTCATTGATGGAGATAGCCATGTCCATCAGAATTGATCATCATATAGTATAGTTGTTGAAGTATATAATGATCTCCTGGTCCTACTCATTTCATTCATCATCAGTTCATGTAAGTCTCTCCAGGCCTTTCTGAAATCATCCTGCTGATCATTTCTTACAGAACAATAATATTCCATAATATTCATATATCACAATTTATTCAGCCATTCTCCAATTGATGGGAATCTATTCAGTTTCCAATTTCTGGCCACTACAAAGAGACCTGCCACAAACATTCTTGTACATACAGGTCTATTTCCCTTCTTTAATATTTCTTTGGGATATAAGCCCAATAGAAACACTGCTGGATCAAAGGGTATGTATCATTTGATAACTTTTTGAGCATAGTTCCAAATTGCTCTCCAGAATGGCTGGATGATATCTTTAACTCTTGATTATTATCTGTTATTAAGGCAGAAAGAAGAGGGCATTACATGGATGGAGGATATGGTTGTGAATGGACTCTAATGGGACAATATAAAAGAAAAACATTAAAGGGTAGAAAAAGGATTGTACTGGGATAAGAGGAAAGAGGATGTATAAAGAGATTAATTAGATCCCATGTTGTAAAGGGCTGAAACTCCAAAAAGGTATGCTTGAATCAAACAATTGAGCACTTAAGGCTAATTATCTATTTGCTGTGAGACAATGACACTATTAGCATATACTTGGATAAATGGCTCTTCTCACTGTTGGTGCTTGCTGAATGTTTGGTGTTAAGATAATCAAAGGCAAGAATTGGAGGGCAGGGGAGACAGGCCAGAGCCACTTGGCAGCAGGAAGAGGAGGAGAGGAGTTGGTGACTCTGGCCTTCCGAATCCAGGATCCTGCTTGCCTACCTCTTTTACTTCTCACCCTAAAGACCAAGGACTTTGATTTATCCTGACTCTGGCTGATCCTGAAGCCCTCCGGAGAGCTAGCCTGTACTCTACAACATGTAAAGGCACAAAAGACCTAGTACAATTGAGGGGGAAAAAAAGAGGGGGAATGAGCATTGTTTGAAGCATGATCTAATCAGTTTTCACTCACAGAAGGAATTGCTTAATCATTCAGTTGTGTATCAAAATTTACCCAACCTTATGAAGAAGTACGATAAGAAAGAAGAAAAAAAAAGAGGGGTTAGATAGAAGGGAGGACATAAACACTAGGGAAAAAAAGCAAAAAGAAAGGGGGAGTAGTGATAGAAGATAAGAGTGGGTAGATTGAATTAAAAAACAAAACGCTAATAAGAAAAAGGGAAGGGGTGATTGAAGATAAGGCAGTGTGTAGGATGATTGAAAAAAAAAATCCAGTACTACTAAAGACAGGATGGGAAAAAATAACAAAGGTATATACAGGAGAGAAAATAAAATGGAGGGAAATACAGAGGTGGTAATCATAACTGTGAATATGAATAGGACGAACTCTCCCTTAAAATGGAACCTCTATTGTAAAAGTTTTGTCTTGCCTCTTTTATATCTATTTTTTTAAATAACTTTTTATTGATAGAACCTATGCCAGGGTAATTTTTTACAGTATTATGCCTTGCACTCGCTTCTGTTCCGATTTTTCCCCTCCCTCCCTCCACACCCTCCCCCAGATGGCAAGCAGTCCTTTACATGTTGAATAGATTACAGTATATCCTAGATACAATATATGTGTGCAGAACAAAACAGTTCTCTTGTTGCACAGGGAGAATTGGATTCAGAAGGTATCAATAACCTGGGAAGAAAAACAAAAATGCAAGCAGTTTATATTCATTTCTCAGTGTTCTTTCTTTGGGTGTAGCTGCCTCTGTCCATCCTTGATCAATTGAAACTGAAGTAGCTCTCTTTATCCACTTCCATCAGAATACATCCTCAAACAGTATTGTTGTTGAGGTATATAATGATCTCCTGGTTCTGCTCATTTCACTTAACATCAGTTCATGTAAGTCTCGCCAGTCCTCTCTGTATTCATCCTGCTGGTCATTCCTTACAGAACAATAATATTCCATAATGTTCCTATCCACAATTTACTCAACCACTCTGCAATTGATGGGCATCCATTCATTTTCTAGCTTCTAGCCACTACAAAAAGGGCTGCCACAAACATTTTGGCACATACAGGTCTCTTTCCCTTCTTTAGTATCTTTGGGGTATAAACCCAGTAGAAACACTGCTGGATCAAAGGGTATGCAGAGTTTGATAACTTTTTGAGCATAGTTCCAAATTGCTCTCCAGAATTGCTGGATGTGTTCACAATTCCATCAACAATGTATCAGTGTCCCTGTTTTCCCACATCCCCTCCAACATTCCACATTATCTTTTCCTGTCACTCTAGCCAATCTACAGGTGTGTAGTGGTATCTCAGAGTTGTCTTAATTTGCATTTCTCTGATTAATAATGATTTGGAGCATACTTTCATATGTCAATAAATAGTTTCAATTTCTTCATCTGAGAATTGTCTGTTCATATCCTTTGACCATTTATCAATTGGAGAATGGTTTGATTTCTTATAAATTAGAGTCAATTCTCTATATATTTGGGAAATGAGGCCTTTATCAGAACCTTTGATTATAAAAATGTTTTTCGAGTTTATTGTTTCCCTTCTAATCTTGTCTGCATTTGTTTTGTTTGTACAAAAACTTTTCAATTTGATATAATCAAAATTTTCTATTTTGTGGTCAATAGTGATCTCTAGTTCTTCTTTGTTCATAAATTCCTCCCTCTACCACAGGTCTGAGAGGTAAACTATCCTATGCTCTTCCAACTTATTTATAACCTCATTCTTTATGCTTAGGTCATGAACACATTTTGACCTTATCTTGGTGTTTGGTGTTAAGTGTGGGTCAATGCCTAGTTTCTGCCATACTAATTTCCAATTTTCCCAGGAATTTTTGTCAAACAGTGAGTTCTTATCCCAAAAACTGGGGTCTTTGGGTTTGTAAAACACTAGATGATTATAGTTATTGGATGTTTTGTCCTTTGAACCTAACCTATTCCATTGATCAAGTAGTCTATTTCTTAGCCAATACCAGATGGTTTTAGTAACTGCTGCTTTATAATATAATTTTAGATCTGGTACAACTAGGCCACCTTCATTTGATTTTTTTTTTTCATTAATTCCCTTGAAATTCTTGACCTTTTGTTTTTCCACATGAACTTTGTTGTTGTTTTTTCTAGTTCATCAAAGTAGTTTTTTGGGAGTCTGATTGGTATAGCGCTAAATAAATAGATTAATTTATGTAGTATTGTCATCTTTATTATATTTGCTCGCCCAATCCAAGAGCATTTAATATTTTTCCAGTTGGTTAGATCCGACTTAATTTGTGTGGAAAGTGTTTTGTAGTTTTGCTCATAAAGTTTCTGATTTTCCCTTGGCAGATAGATTCCTCAATATTTTATACAATCAGTAGTTATTTTAAATGGAATTTCTCTTTGTAACTCTAATTGTTGGGTTTTGTTAGTGATATATAAGAATGCTGATGACTTATGTGGGTTTATTTTGTATCCTGCAACTTTGCTGAAGGTGTGGATTGTTTCTAATAACTTTTTAGTAGAGTCTCTGGGGTTCTCCAAGTATACTATCATATCATCAGCAAAGAGTGATAATTTGGTTTCCTCATTGTGTATTCTTATTCCTTTAATCTCTTCCTCAACTCTAATTGCCAAAGCTAGCATTTCTAATACAATATTAAATAGTAATGGTGATAGTAGGCAACTTTGTTTCACTCCTGATCTTATTGGGAATGGTTGCAATTTTTCCTCATTACATATGATGCTTACTGCTGGTTTTAAATAGATGCTACTGATTATTTTAAGGAAAATTCCATTTATTCCTATACTCTCAAGAGTTTTTAATAGGAATGAATGTTGGATTTTATCAAATGCTTTTTCTGCATCTATTGAGATGATCATATGGTTTTTGTTAATTTCGTTATTAATATGGCCAATTATATTGATAGTTTTGCTAATATTGAATCAGCCCTGCATTCCTGGTATAAATCCTACTTGATCATGGTCTATTATCCTGAAGATGATTTTCTGGAGTCTTTTTGCTAATATCTTATTTAAGATTTTAGCATCAATATTCATTAGGGAGATTGGTCTATAATTTTCTTTCTCTGTTTTCAACCTACCTGGTTTAGGTATCAGTACCATGTCTGTGTCTTAAAAGGAATTTGGTAGGACTCCTTCATTCTCTATTTTTTCAGATAGTTTATAAAGCATTGGGGCTAATTGTTCTTTGAATGTTTGGTAGAATTCACATGTAAATCCATCTGATCCCGGGGATTTTTTTTTTTAGGGAGTTGATTAATAGCTTGTTCTATTTCTTTTTCTGAAATGGGAGTATTGAAGCAATTTACTTTCTCCTCTGATAATCTGGGAAGCCTATATTTTTGGAGGTTGTCTTGCCCTTTTTATGACAAATAATTTATTCCATCTCTTCCTTCCCATTTCTCTCAATACATTCTGTTCTTCTTAGTTTTATTTTATTAAAATATAATCCCTTCTTCTTCAACTCAAAACTATACCCTCTGTGTGTGTGTATGTGTGTATGTGTATATATTCTTCTTCCAACTGTGAGAAATTTATATGATTTAAAAATATCATCTTCCCATTTAGGAAAGTAAAGATATTAATTTTATTAAATGCCTTATGAATTCCCTTTCCTTATTGTACCTTTATCCTTCCCCTAAATTCTGAATATGAAAGTCAAATTTTCTTTTCAGCTCTGTTCTTTTCATCATGAATTCCTGAAAGTCTTATATTTCATTGAATATTCACTTTTTCCCCTGAAGAAATATACCCAATTATTCTGGATTGTTGATTCTGAATTGTAATTCTAGCTCCTTTGTCTTTGGAATATCAAATTTCATGTCCTCTAATCCTTTAATATAAAAATTGTTAAATCTTGTCTTATGTTGACTATGACTCCAGCATATCTGAACTATTCCTTTATGGTTGGTTGCAATATTTTTTCCTTGACTTGAGAATTTCAAAAGTTGAAGACAATATTCCTGGGTGTTTCCATGGTGGGGTCTCATTCAGAAGGTGATTGAAGTATTCTTACAATTTCTATTTTACTCTTTGGTTCTAGAATATCAAAATAGTTTTCCATGATGATTTATTGAAAGATGATGTCTAGGTTATGTTTTTTGATCATGGTTTTCAGGTAGTTTAATATTTTCTTAAGTTAATTCTCCTGGATCTATTTTGCCAGTCAGTTGTTCTTTTCAATGAGTATTTTACAGTTTTCTATTTTTTTCATTCTTTAGATTTTATTTTACTATTTTTTTTGCTTCCTAATAAAGTCATTAATTTCATGTTGCTCAATTCTATTTCTTTAAGGAATTATTTTCCTCAATGGGCTTTTGGATTTCCTTTTGCTTTTGATTACTTTTGCTTTTTATGGCATTGTTCTTCTCATTGTTTTTATATACTTCCTTTTCTCTCACTCTCAATTTGTTGCCTTGTTTTCATTTACCCCTTTTATTTGAGTTTCAAAATCCCTTTTGAGTTCTTCCATGATCTGAGATCAATAATTATTTTTGGAGGCCTTAGATCAAGGAAATTTGACTGTGTTTTCTTTTGTGTGTGTTAACTTTGATCTTTCTTGTGATTTTAGTAATGTTCTATGATCAGAATTTTTTTTCTGTTCTTTGCTCATCTTTTCAAATTATTACTTAAATTTTAAGTCTTTACTGATTTCACCAGATAGAAATTACTATCTTTACTTCCTGAGATCTTGCACAGCAAGTTAGATGCTCTACTCTTATATTTTTATATTCTATTTCTCATTTGTGAATTTTTCATAACCTACTCACACAGCATCAGTACAATGGGCATCCACTATTTGGGTATGATTCATGAGGATAGGAAGTTTTTATTAACATAATCCCTAATATTGAGCAAAATGTTTTGCAAGGATCAAGTGCCTCAATAGGGTTTGTTAAATTGAATTGAACAAAATCTCAATTGCACATAATGGTGGCATATTGTTATGTATCAAGTCATAGTGTCAAAAGAGCAATATATCTTATTTCCAACTCTGCATGAAATGCTTGTGTCTTTTCTTCTGCTTATATAACTTCCATTGGAACTTGTTGGTAAAATGAATGTGTTTGATTGGATTACCTCAATGGACACCCCCAACTCTAAATCAATGAGACTAGCATCTTCAGAAATCAAGGATCCACTCCCTACTACATTGGAACACTAAAATAGAAGAATGTACAAAATTATTTCCTCTTTAAAAATGCATTTAAAATGTAGAAATGGTTTATGTTATAATTTATATTAAAAGAATTTGTTTGCAAATACTTTTTCAACATTTTATATGATATTTTCTTAGTTTTTGAATTTACATGTTCTCCAGATTATAGGAACCACAATATGGTAGACTAATTCTTGTGACTTCTCAAACTTCTCCACCCAGAAAACAACTTAGAAAGATAAAGCAAATTCAGTTGTCACGATGGTCTCGAGCACCCAGAATTTAAAAATGATTAAAAAACAACAGCAACCTAGAAAGTAATGCAGTCCTATCCTGAATTCACTCAGCATTCTTTCCTCATCTCCTAAACTACTGGAAATAAGCCTTTAAGAACAGAGACTCAAGGATATTACACTCTCTCCCCAGTGAATTCTTTTGTCCCTTTTCAATTCAGAAGAGACTGAAGCTCTAAACTACAGCTAGAATTTGTTCTAAACCCTCAAATATGAATTTAGGCATTGACCTAGGATGATGAACCCCAAATTCTCCAGTGTGGAAGAATGCTGAAACAGTTTAAGAAACAGCATTTAATGGAGTCCTTGTTTGTTTGTCGTTGTAATTGTTTGTTTGTTTGTATGTTCTTCATTCTAGAAGAGAATCATGTCATTGAGGAAATGACATCATGATTTGCAAGTCATCTTAATTTAACTGAGACAAGACTATTCAAAATCACTATCCCCAATCTCTCCTCTTGAGCCATCTGGGTCTAGTAGCAAGGTATAGTTCAGGGAAAATAGAGATGATTCCATTTAAGAAAACTACAATCAGAGGAAAGGGCATTCAGAAATTAGTAATAAAGGAAATAAGGGAAGAAAGACAAAATTTCAAAGATTTCAGTAATAAAAATATCTCAAAATATCTCAAAAGCCTTGAACATAGATAAATATCCAGAGAAAATGGTAACAACAGAAGTAAATATGCCCTTGATATATATAAGATAAATTCAGGAATCTATAAATAAATACATCTAAATGAATTAAAATTATCTAACACTTGATGAGACAAAGGATATTTTGAGGAGAACAAGGAACCAGAACTTTTCTATCCGTTGATAAAAAAAACTTCTCCAAAATCAAGAACCTTTTATTTGTTTCTGCCCTTTGTCACTTTGTGCCTAGAATCTGGCAAAATATTTGTTAATGTCTGCATTACAATTAATGAACTAAAAGTCAATTCCTATCATTCCTTCTTCTTTTTGCTTTCTTTCCTAAAACTGGATCTTCTGGTCATGATTCTTTAGATCACACATCAAAGTTTCTTTCTTATTTTCTCTTCATATTATAAATGTAGCAACAAAAAAGTTATCAGAGTTTATTATTCTAATCTGTTCATTTTATTATTGAAGTGACAATATGAAAAGCTTACATGGATTTGTTCAATATCACAAATGTGGTATAAGTGGAATCTACTATTTTAACTCAATTCTATCTATAAATTGAAGGCACTTCCCATAATATCACATTGCCATTTTTTGAATGAGAGAAATGAAAATCAAAGTTTGAAAAGGAAGAGATATGAAGACACTGCCCAGGTAAGAACATCACTATATATCATAATGTTTCAATTTAATATTTTAGACAAAATTCTGAGCTTTCAAATTTGATAGCTGTTTTCTCCTAATTCTTGGAAACAAAGATTTTCCCCCAGCAATTGTTTTAAAGCTTTTTATTTTTCAAAACATATATGTGGAGAATTCTTCAGCATTAGCCCTTGCAAACCCCTGTACTCCAATTTCCCCCTGTATCCCCATGCCTTCCCCAGATGGCAAGTAGTCCAATATATGTTAAACATGGGAGAAAGATATGTTAAATCAAATATATGCATATATATATTTATACAATTATATATGAGAGAGAGAGAGAGAGAGAGAGAGAGAGAGAGAGAGAGAGAGAAAATAAAATGCAAGCAAACAACAACAAAAAGAGTGAAAATGCCATGTTGCAAACCACACTCAGTTCTCACAGACCTGTCTCTGGGTATAGATGGCTCTCTTCATCACTGAACAATTAGAACTGAGTTGAATCATCTCATTGTTGAAGAAAACCATGTCCATCAGAACTGATCATCTTATAGTTTTATTATTGCCGTGTATAATGATCTCGTGGTTCTGCTCATTTCATTTAGCATCAGCTCATGAAAATCTCTCTAGGCTTATCTGAAATCATCCTGCTGGCCATTTCTTACAGAATAATAATATTCCATAACATTCATATACCATAATTTATTCAGCCATTCTCTAAGTGATGGGTATCCATTCAGTTTCCAATTTCTTGCCACTACAAAAAGGGTTGTAACAAGCATTTTTGCATATATGGGTTCCTTTCCCTCCTTTAAGATCCCTTTGGGATATAAGCCAATGGAAACACTGCTGGGTTAAAAAATATGCACAGTTTGATACCTTTCTAAGCATAGTTCCAGATTGCTTTCAAGAATGGTTGGATCTGTTCAGAGTTCCTTCAACAATATATCAGTGTCCCAGTTTTCCCACATCCCCTCCAACATTTGTCATTATCTTTTCCTATCATCTTAGCCAATCTGACAGGTGTCAGTATCTCAGAGTTGTCTTAATTTGCATCTCTCTGATTAGTAGTGATTTGGAGCATCTTTTCATATGACTAGAAATAGTTTCATTTTCTTCATTTGAAAATTACCTGTTCGTTCATATCCTTTGTCCATTTATCAATTGGAGAATGGTTTGAATTTTAGTAAATTTGAGTCAATTCTCTATATATTTTAGAAATGAGGCCTTTATCAGAATCCTTGAATGTTAAAATATTTTCCTTGTTTATTGTTTCCCTTCTAAACATGTCTGCATTAGTTTTGTTTGTACAAAAAACATTTTAACTTAATATAATCAAAATTATCTATTTTGTAATCAGTAATGAATCAGTAATGATCTCTAGTTCTTCTTTGGTCACAAATTCCTTCCTCCTCCACAGATGTTCTTCTAATTTGTTTATAATATCATTTTTTATGTCTAGATCATGAATCCATTTGAACCTTATCTTGGTATACAGTGTTATGTGTCAGCCAATGCCTAGTTTCTGCCATAATAGTTTCCAATTTTCCCAGCAGTTTTTGTCAAATAGTGAATTCTTATCCTCTTTGGTCTTTGAGTTTGTTAAATACTAGATTGCTATAGTCTTTCATTATTTATTCTGTGAATCTAACCCATTCCACTGATCAACTAATCTATTTCTTTAGCCAGTACCAAATGGTTTTGATAACTGCTGCTTTATAATATAGTTTAATTCTGGTATAGATAGGCCACCTTCATTTGCATTTATTCCATTAATTCCCTTGAAATTCTTGACCTTTTATTCTTCCAGATGAATTTTGTTGTTATTTTTTTTCTAAGTCAGAAAAATAGTTTCTTGGGAGTTTGATTGATATAGCACTAAAAAAACACATTAATTTAGGTAGTATTGTCATCTTTATTATATTTGCTTGATCTCTCCAAGAGTAATTGATATTTTTCCAATTATTTAGATCTGACTTTATTTGTGTGGAAAATGTTTTGTAGTTTTGTTCATATACTTCCTGATTTTCCCTTGGCAGATAATTTCCTCAACATTTTATCCTATCAACAATTATTTTAAATGGAATTTCTCTTTATATTTCTTGATGATGAATTTTGTTAGTGATGTATAAAAATACGGATGATTTATGTGGATTTGTTTGCATCCTGTATCTTTGCTAAAGTTGTGGATTTTTTCTAATAATTTTTAGTTGATTATCTAGGGTTCTTTAAGTATACCATCATATCATCTGCAAAGAGTTATAATGTGATTTCCTCATTACCTACTCTAATTCCTTTAATCACTTTTTTTCTTCTCTTATTGCCAAAGCTACCATTTCTAATAAAATATTGAGGAGTAATGGTGATAGCACGCAAACTTGTTTCACCCTTGATCTTATTAGGAATAGTTATGCTTTATCCCCATTATATATAATGCTTGTTCATGGTTTTGGCTATTGACTATTTTAAGGAAAAGTCCATTTATTCCTATATTTTCTAGTGTTTTTAATAATAATGGGTGTTGGAATTTATTAAATGCTTTTTCTGCATCTATTGATATAATCATGTTTTTGTTAACTTGATTATTGATATAGTCAATTATATTAATCGTTTTCTAATATTTCCTAATAGCGAACCAGCCCTGCCTTCCTGGTATAAATCCTGCTTGATCATGGTATATTGTCAAGGACATGGTTTTCTTTAATCTCTTTAGTAACATTTTATTCAACATTTTTGGGTCAATATTCATTAGGGAGATTGGTCTATAATTTTCTTTCTCTGTCTTCATCCTACCTGGTTTAGGTATCAGTATCATATCTGGGCCATAAAAGGCATTTGATAGGAGTCCTTCATTCCCTACTTTATCAAATAGTTCATATTATATTAGAGTTAATTATTCTTTAAATGTTGAGTAGAATTCACATGTAAATCTATCTGGTCCTGGGGATTTTTTCTTAGGGAGTTGATTAATTGCTTATTCTATTTCTTTTTCTTTTTCTAAATTCCTAAAATAAATTACTTAAATAGTAATTTATTCCCTCTTTCTATTAATCTGGACAATCTATATTTGATAGTTATTGGAGATGCATGATGGCAAATAAAATGCTTGACTACAGAGCACTGTCCTGGCATTTTAGAATAATTTTAAAAAATCTGTCCCTGAAGTTTCCATTCTGTTTGAATATATAAAACATGTACATGATAACTTAGGAACACACTTAGGAAACTGAAAGTTTGTGAACTAAAGCTATGTAGCCTGACTACATATGAAAGGACACCTCAGAATTGGCTAGCATTAGTAATAAATCATTGATAAACCATTAATATTGTATGTGCCTATCAGATTGGCTAACTTTTTGAAAAATGTTCCTTTTAAAAGGAAAATGATAAATGTTAGAAACTATATGAAAAAGGAGCTATAGCAATGCACTTTTGGTGAAGTTGTGAACTGATTCAGCCATTTTGTAGAGCAACCTGGAACTATGACCGAAGGGCAATCAAACTGCGCATATCTTTTGAATCCAGCAATACTAATACTAGAACTATATACCAAATAAATAATTTTTTTAAAGAGAAAATTACCTACATGTACAAAAATATTCATAGCAGCTCTTTTTGTGGTGGAAGAATCAGAAATTTAAGGAATAGAGAAAAATGGGGAATGATTGAACAACTTGTGGGATATGAATGTAAAATAATATTATTGTGCTATGCAGTGAATTTTTTTTTTTAAATCTTGGAAGACATATAAATTTATGCAAGATGAATTGAGTGGGACCTGGAGGACACTATACTTATTGACAATGATGTGGGATTAAGTTACGAATAACTTAGTTCTTCTCAGCAGTACAATGATCTAAAACAATTCTAAAAGACTCATGCTGGAAATTCTTATCCATGTCCAAGGAAAGAGCTAATGGACTCTGAATGCAGTTTTAGGAACACTATTTTCACTTTCTTTATCTTTTTAATTTTTTTTTGATCACTTTGGATATGCTTTTTTTCCCACATGACCAAAATGAAAATATGTTTTGCATGATTACATAGTTAGAACATATTTTTAGGAAAGAGGAAGGGATGGAGAGAGAAAATTTAGAATGCTTTTTTAAATTGAATGTTAAAAGTTTACATGTAATTAAGAAAATACAACTTTATACATAATTAACAAAATACAAATTAAACATGCCTGATATATGCACTATACTAGATCTTATTTTAATAAAAGTTAACTATCATTTTATACTTACAAAACTAGCTATGAAATATGTATTTTCTATATTTTAAATTCTCCAAGGGCATAATTGTAGTGTGCTTTTTAGAGCCTCCAAGTTGGGGTGACAAAGCATACTATGCTTTCTAGAGCCCCCATGCTGGGGTGCCAAAATATACCATCTGGACTAGCTCTCTGGAGGACCTCAGGATCAGCTCAAGTCTTTGGTTTAGTGGAGGAGTGATGAAGGCAGGAGACATGTGAGGATGGTCAAAGATGGAATCGGTTTATATTGAGTCCTCTGAGCTCTTAAATACCTTAGTAAAATTACATCACTGCAACACACTGAGCATGTGCCTACTTAGAACCATTATATCAACATATCATACTGTGCCAAGTGCTAACTATAAGCTCTCTGCAATTGATATGTAAATGCCTCTCTTTACTGTAAGTATCCCTTGCTTCAAGTAGTACACAGATAGTCACACCCTCCCTGACTTCTCAGGAAGGCCTGGAGCTCTTGTGGGAGAGGGGGAGCCAAACCAGACATTGTTAGCAAGTTCCCTCTGGGCTGAAGTGTCTTATACCTTATCCAGAGTCCCCCTACTCATTGTGGCCATCTATACATGATATTTTTAGATCTCTGAAACTTGAGTCCATTAACTGTCCTACATAATCCATGTATTTTTATTCAATTTAAACAGGATTCCCCATATACATTCCATGCCTACAAACATGGCAGAATAGTAGAAAGAAGTTCATACCAAATCCACCTTTGATATTTCTTCCACAAAAATTTTTAGTAAATGCACTCAAAACTCTAATGAACATGGTAAAGAACTGGAAATTGTAGTTGCCCATCAGTTGGGGAATGACTAGACAAGTTTTAAATACTGCTTTGTTATAAGAAACTATGAGCTCAACAATCTCATAAAACACGGAAAGGCTTGCATGAACTCATAAGGAATAAATATTCAAAAAGAAATTGTATACAATAAAACAATATATTTTAAAAATAACTAAGCAAATAAGTTATTTTGACTACTATAAATATTTAAATTAACTATAAAGGACAAATGAAAAAAGATGTTACCTGCAACCAGAGAAAGAATTGGAAAAAAATAGATATATAGAATAATTTTAGATAGACACACATACATACACATTCTCATCTATATGTATCTATAATAAACATACATGTATATATCTATATGTGTGTAAACATATATAGATATCTGCAAATACACACATACACATGCATGTTGCATGTATTCAGGTAAATAATATGCACATATGCACAAATAAACATACACACATGCATAATATAATTATATGCACAGTATATATACTGTATATACAAATATCCATATTTGGGGGGGAGTGGGGTAGAAAAAAAGAAATAAATTTACATAAAAATATTGCATATTTGAAAGAAATAGCAATTTGTACAGAATGATTTTGTAATTCTGTGCAATGATCTTTTTAAAATTCTTGCCTTAGTCCAGTAATTTAAGAAAAATGTTATGACGAGGAGAGGTTTCTAGGAAAATGGCAGAATACATCAGAAAATTTCAATTTCTCTCAATTTTCCCCATGAACAAGACAGAATTGTCCCTTAGGTTGAATGTAGAATGGTAACAATATATAAGATTTGGGGCAAAATAAGGTTTCTCCTGAGAAAACCTGAAAAGGTGCCCCCCAAACAAAAAATATTGGGATCAAGATGAAATACAAATACCTCTGGGATAGAGCAGCAGAAGCTACAAGCAGTGAGCTTAGGGGTTAGCTGGTTTGAAAGGTAATTGCACTCCAGGCACAGTAGTTTTCATCTTCCAGAAAGTGTGGGGAGTTGGATATCTTAAAGAAGATTGAAGGAACTTCTGCTGATAAGAAATACTAGGTGCAGCTGTGCTGTTGAGATAAGTCTCTGGCTGAAAAGAAATTAGCACATTCACTGAGAGAGCATGGTAGCTACTGGCTGCAGGCATTTGTGAGGGGATAGATTTCTTGGCTTTGAGTTCCAGTTCAGAGGAAAGAACCATGCTCCAGAGTTCAGAACTAGAGATTATTACAATAACAAAATGCCACAAAATGAGCAGCCAAAGGAGAAAGAATCAAATCACAGGAAGTCACTATGGGGAAAGTTAAGATTGGCGTTCATCTTTTGAGGACAATACTGAAATTTTAGAAAAGCCTCTGGTACTCTAAAATATAATGTTAAATGTCCACTTGTCCTGTGGTACAGGAAAAGATGACTTGGTGGATTTATTTAAAAAAAAAAAAAAAAAAAAAAACTTGGACTTATGAAAGATGATGTGATCCACCTTTAGAGAAAAAAGAGAATAAACATAAACAATGTGTGTGTATATACATGTGTGTGTGTGTCTATAGGTACACATGGAATCCATACACATGAAATTTATATGCTTATAAATGTAATGAAATATATCCATGCATAATTATAGCCTTTGTGGGAGAGAAGGGAAAGGGGGAAAAAGAATAAAGTAAAATGTTCACAGCATCAAACAAAAGAAAACCTACAAGGAAGCAAAGAACAGGTGGACAGCTCTGAATGCAAAGTATTTGTTATGTAGGCTTTTTTAAAATGGGAATTTATTGTCTCATATTTTGAATCCTTTCATGTTCTGCTGTACACATAACATTGTTTTTTTTCTATTTGATATTTACATTTTAAACAAACTTAAAAAAAGAAAAAGAAACAAAAAGTATTATAATGAGCTATCTATCCAACTCCAGTCAATGTAGAAAGGCAGATATCTGACCAGGGGAGCAAAGCTTAAAGTACCACAATACTCAGGGTCTGAAGGAGAACTTGAACTCTGCTATGCCCAGACATAAGAAGTATCCAGACATAAAGTTTTCCCAGCAAGGTTCATAGGATTTTAAATAAAGCCATAAAAATCATCAGTGTTTCTGTATATCATCAAAAACCTCCAGCAATAAGGTATAAAAAGAGAAATTCTATTTAAATATAGTACAAAATATTTGGGAGTCTATTCTAAAATTAATTTAAGTTAAGATTGATCTAATCAACAGGCATAGTCTTAAAGAAGGTTGATAAAAATTCATTACTGTTCAGAGCCTTGATTTAAATAAGTCATAAGAGAACAGAAACTCATAATACAAAAGTAATACACAATTAACACACACAGTGGCCACTATAAAGAAGCACAAGCATACAACATATATTATAACCACTTCAAGGAAACACCAATATCTGAATTCCTTGGCTGGGAGGACAGTCACAGCTAATCAGAGTCTGGAGTGGGATTGCTAGTCAATTTTGTACCAGAATTTGGAGCCCAGATTCTCCAAGTCCCTTTCCACTTAAGGTTTTGTAAACTGAACACAAAGAAGGCACTACACTAAGTTTTCGCAGTTGACATGTAACTTCTAAGATGTAGCAAGCATCCAGGTGCAGAATACTTCATAGTTAGAGGCCCACCTCTAGAGTGGAGAATATTTGTTGTTCCTTTAGGAGGACTATATTTACTCAAGGAACTCTCCAGGTTTCAGGGTAAACAGGCCTGCAATAAAGGATACCCAACTGATCAATGCACAAGAAAGGATGACTTACTTTTCTTTATGCTTTTCCAGGAATTCCTACAAACACTTCCTCATGTTCTCCACAAAAAGTTTCAAAAAAGACATGGCTGAGACTTACTTATGATTTCTTATTCACTAGGATTCTTTACATCTACCTTCCAAGATACATACAGGAATTACCAAAATTGTAAAAAACAAACAAACAGAAAAACCTCTTTGCACACAATAAAGTATGAAATATGAATTGTTTATAGGTAGACCCAGTTAAAATAATGAAATTATCATCTAAATTAATTTATATTTATTTACTGTCAGGGAAATAAAGCTAACAAAAATTACTTTAAAAACTAGGAAAAATAATAAAACCCATCTAGTGAAACAACAAATTAATCATGTCAAGGGTATTAATGTGGGGAAATTGAGAACAAAGGAGACCCAACAAAATCAATTTTTTCAAGCTATGCTATGAAGTTATAATCATCAAAACAATTTAGCACTAAATGAGAAAAAGATTGGATAATTAAACAGATACAGGTATACAATATAAAGTACAAATGAGGACAGTAGTCTAGTAGTAGAGTACAGTTATAAAGCTAAATATCCCTTCTAAAGGGGTAGGAATTCATTATTTGACCAAAAAACTCACAAAAAAACAAACTCAAAATATTGAAAAAATCAAAAAGCAGTCTGGAAGTAACTTCCTTGGCAAGAAAATGTAATTTCAATTTATGTAAGCAATTAAAGGTAAATATACAGAAGAGTCCCCTGAAAACAAGAGATTATTAAATTATGGAATAGTTACAAAACACTATATGAAAATTCATTTCCTATTAATTTAAAGGAATATGGTGAAAGGTCACCCATCATCAAAAGTCAACACACAATCTTTCTAAGAACTAGGAGGATGGGAACAGTTACTAAAATCAAGACCCTTTTAATTCTGTAAATAATATAGATAAAAAAGCTCAGCTAAATTATTTTAATCTGTCAAATGTCATGGTGGTGGTAAAGTAAATGAATAAAGCCAGGAGTCTTAATTCCTAACCAGTGATTTACAATATCTATCTAATCTTTATCTGAGATACACACAAATGTTATTTCATTTTTGAGCCTGGTACCATATTTTGCTTTTTGCCCATGTTTTGAATATCAGAAGGAAATACTAACTCTAAGATTAAAAAAAAAATACTAATGACTACAATAGCCTAAAAGAATTAATACAATTATACCTCGAGCTTATTAATTTTGATGAATGGGGTTCATTGTTTTCAAAAGAGATGTCATGTTTTGATTATTAAAACACATAAAATTGACTAAGGTGAGGTTCCTCTCATGAACTATTATTTGTGAAAACCTTGGGAAGAACATCTTACTCAAAATGGGGGGAAAATGTGACAATAAAAGTGCAATCTATAATATTAATCAAGATTTTTCTAATTGTTATTCTTGGCTATTGATGTTAGCTAGATTTCAGTCATTGATACTTCAGTCATAGAGAAATTATTATTTTCCTGTTATCAAATTTTGTGCATCATTTTCACTCATTATATACATTTATTTTTTTTTAATTATTAGTTTAATGAGGATTTTTATTCAACTGCCTTGAATATTCTAGTCAGAACATAGAGCAATATGAAATCATATGGGGGCCTCACAAGTTGAGAGGAAGGCATGGGATATTTTATTGTTAAACACAGTGAGTGATGGTGATTATATATTAGAAGAGATGCATTTTATTTTTAATAAGGCCAAGAAAATACTTTGAAAAGAATGTAATCCTAGCTTGTCTGCATTGACTCTCTTAGAGTACCTTTATTCTACTCTGAAAACAGGGATATGTGAGCCATTGCAACTTGCCTGGATTTTTCCAGTCCATTAAACACCATCCACAGCAAAAAGTCAGCAGTGCTCAGGATGATTCAGATTAGGTGACAGACAGTAGTGACACTGGTGGGTGATTTTTATGGTGCCTTCAGGTAAAGTATTGGTATCTTAAAAGCAGCCAAGTTAAGTGGAATATGAATATGTTTCACCTCACTGCTGCACTTGTTCTCCTGGTGCCTTCAGTTAAACCTATTGGTGAAATAGCATATAATATTTTGCTCTTGGGCTTTAAGTTTGTTGTTCTTGACTTTTAACTTTGATTATCTTCTCCAACTTTAGGAAACCTGATGAAATAAAAGAGATTAAATTGAATAAGAAGTACTCAGTGTGTGAATATGTGTCTGTATTCATTTCCTTCTGATGTTCAAAACATGCAAAAGCAAAACAGGGTACCTGATTAAAAATGACTTTAAAACAGACTCCCAAACTGGAATTTATCTTGAAGTTCATTGATCTATTACTATAATTGTACAAATGAGAATATTGTGGACCATGAAAATGAAGCAATTTTTTCATGGCAAAATGTTGTGGTGCCCAAGCCAAATTTAGTTGCCAGGACACCATTCTATCTCTCAGAGGAATATCTACTTCAGTATTTCAAGTGCCTTTTAAAATGTGTTGGTCTAGTTACTCTTCTAATGATACAGAGATAATGAAATCCTGGACAATAATTGGACAGTTTTTTCTAAAAACTAAGACCTTATCTCATTGGAAATTTTGGGAGTGTTAGTATTTATCAAAATTTATAATTTTCATAAAACTAGCCAGCCTGTTTTTTTTTCAGTTGAGCTCTTGTTGAAAATGTTCCTGGTTTATATTAGTTAACTTTTAGGACTTGAAAAGTGTAATACAGTCAATGTAATTAACAATAATTTTAGGTGCATATGCAAGGAAGGTTATGATTAATTAAAAATAGAAGTAGCTAGCATATTTAATTATAATCACATAACATAAACATATACAAATATGTTTATAGACATACATGTTTGTATACATATATTCATGTTATATACGTAATATAATATGTAAATGTACACATACACATACAAATTAAAATAAATGAGTGTGTCTCTATGTATTCCTTTTCTCCTCCTTTCCATAGTTGTTGCATTTTGGAAGAGAATATAATGAGCATTTATTAAGTACCTAATATATGCTAAATATCATACAAATTCTTTTATAAACATTATCTTATTTGATCCTCATAACAATGCTAAAAGGTAAGAACTATTATTTTACCTACTTCTTGTTCCATAGTTCCAAATAAAATTTTGAAATCATAATTCTTTTCCTGTCTCACGTTCTGGACCCATATCTTATCTTCTCAGTGCCTGGATCTCTCTGCCTTCCAAGGTTACTATTAATTAATCTGATGATCTCTTTGTATTAAAGATTTAAAAAGAAATGATGCTACTAGCTCTACAGGGCCTACCCCATTCAATTTCACACAAAGGAAAAACATAAGATTGGGAATGGATCTTCCAGAAATAATAACTAATTATTATTCCCAATTAATAGTTTATAGTACATAATGTGATATATGTCTATTAACATAAATATATTTCTAAAAACAAACATCAGCATGATTAAAGTAATATAGTTCAAAATTCACCACTATTAATCAAAATGTATTTTAGAATAACCTTGTTATTTCATTGATGTAGTGACTTACTTTTAGGAATTCCCTCATGACACTGTGAAGTTATTATCTCTGTAATTTGTGGACAACTACATAGCACAGAGTTTTGTCATTTCTGTCTCTTGTGGATTAAGGCAAACAGAAACAGAGATTAAGTGACTTTTCCAAGGTGACATAGTTTATAAGTGTCTGAGGCTATATTTGAACTTAGGTCTTTCTCATTTCAGGTCTAGTATTCTACCCACTCAGCAATGTAAGGCTACATAGTACATATGCACACAATCAACAAGCACATATTAAATTTGTACTCTGCACAAGACTATTCTAGGTTGTGGACATTACCAGAACAAAGATGATATAGCTGATTTTTTCAAAGTAGAAAAATCAGTTTGTAAAACAAAGGCATATACTACAGAGACAAAAAAGAGAATATAGATATCAGTGCTTGCAAAATACATACAAATATAGGTAGAAAATTTAAATGTGTGAATACATAGATCATAGATAAAATAGATATAGATATGGATATGGACTTGGATCTAGACAAGACATAGATATAAATATAGGCATAGATGCTATAGATACATAGACCAATCCATTTACAATTTCTCTACTTCATTCTATTCAGATTCACTATATTGCTCCATATTCTGATGGACTTGATTTCTCTCACTAGGCCCTTATCAGTGCAAGTAATAAGATTTTAATTGCTAAGACCAAGGATGTTTTCCAAATCTTCATACTGTTTTACCTTTCTGCATTTTTGACTTTGTCAGCTTCTGAGGTCCACTTGCTTCTATTATTAGTTGTATGAAACTTCTGCTGCTTTCTTTTCTTCAGTGGATAGGATCTAGCAATGTGCTGGTAAAGGTTTTAAAAACCAGGATTGAGTAACAGTGATGTGTACGCCCATATTTTTAAGTTGAATATGCATTGCTAATATTTTTAACTCTAGACAATAAACAAAACAACTCATCAGGTCCTGTTTTTTTTTTTTTTCTTTGTGTGCTAATATGCTAAAAACTGAAAACTGAAATATTATCAATAATTGTCTTCATGCTTAATGGAGCTGACTTCAGTAAACTCCTGGGGCTGCTACTTTATTTCTTCTATCTCAGTAATGTAATCATTTTCAAAAATTCAATACTCTTGTACAAATATTATATACATGGAAGTATATAGATGATATATATTTTATAGTGTATAGTAAATAATATATATTTAAAAGTTAGATGCGATTACAATAAGAGTGCTTACCATTTAAGAGACTATGGGATAAAGCACTAAAGTATTAAGCTATTGGTTTTAAATCACCATAGACTTCAAGCCTCTTCACACATATATACATATACCCATACATACACACACTGGCAAATGAATTTTATCTTCTTTTTTCTTCATGTCATATCATTGAAACATTTTCTCCAACTTCCCTTTTTTTCACTCCTGTACCAAATAAAGAGATAACCCTTCTTTTTTACAATTCCATTATGAGTCTTTTCTTCATACCTTTCCCTCCTCCCCAAAAGATTACTCCAGTATTTCCATCTATTCCTCTCTATGAGTTCCTTTCCTTTTGCTTATAGAAATAACCATTTCTCTGCTGTCCTTAACTATTCTTCACTTAATTCTAGCAATACTGCTATTTATATCACCCCTCCCTAGCCCAATAAACTCAATGAGAAATCCATAAACACTGCCTCCATTTTCTTCCCTATCATTTTTGTTCCCACCTCATAGCAATCTTGAGTTCCATTCTCATAATTCAAGTAAAGCTACTCTGTCCTAAATTTAAAATGATTTGCTAATTACCAAATTTAATAACTTTTTTCTTAATCCTCATATTTTTGACCTTTGACAAGTTAGTTCATCACCCCCTTAAATATTATCTCTTCTTTCTAAGTTTTGATGCTTTCTATTTTTTTTCCTCTCTATTTCATTCTCTTGTGTTGGATTTTCAACTATGTCATCCCCATTGAAATGCCCATCTAGTTTTATCTTGGGCTCATTTCTTATCTTACTGGATTATCTCTTACTAATCTCATTAGCTACATTGATCCAATTATAGATCTAAGTTAATGATTTCCAGATTAATTTATATAGCTCTAGTCCCTTTTCACAGTTCCGTATTATCAATAGAACATCTTAAACTGGATGTTCTATAAGTAGGCATAATTCAACATGGTAGAAAGAATTCATAATTATTCTCCCCAAACCTTACCCTCTTCTTGTCTTGGCTATTGCCCTTGAAGATACATCACTTCCTAAGGATATAGACTTGTAACCTTTAAGTTATTCTTTACTTCTAAATTCCTTTTGTCCCACATCTTCAACCTATGGCCAAATCTTGTAATTTATATTGTTTAAAATTTCCCATGTACATTCCCTTCTCTCTACTTACCAAGTCATTCACTATTAGGGTTCAATTGCTCATTGCTTTTTCATGTTTTTAATTGCTGTTGTTCAGTAATTAAATTGTGTTTGATTCTTTATGACCCAGTGGGCCATACTGTCTGTGGGGTTTTCAATCTCCAATTGATTAAGGCAAACAGAGATGAAATGAATTGCTCACAGTCACACAGCTAGCAACTGTCTGAGGCTGAATTGGAATTGCAGTCTTTCTGATTCCAGGATCAGTATTTTATTTTCTGAGTCATTTACATTTTCTGATTTCTCACATGCACTAAAAGAATTAGCTCATCAGCAAATCTTACTGACTTAATATCATTCCCGATGAATATATCTTCTATTCAATAGCCAAAGCTACTTTTCTAAAACAGTCCTGACAATGCTACCAATTGCCAGCCTCCAAAAATATCTTGTCTTCTATTCTATACTGCTTTTCCATATATATGGAATTCCACCTATCAATTCTATTCTTTTTCTCTTTATGTCTTTCATGTGGCTTTCTGCCATTCTGATATCCATGTTTTAGCTTCTCTGTTTTCCTTTAAATCTCAGTTCAAATATTACCTTTCGGTCTTCCCAAGTTTTCAGTTTCTCAACAATTAAATTACCTTCCAGCTACTCTGTATTATGTATGCATATCCATGAGTTATTTAAATAACATTTTTATATTTTACATTCAAATGTAAGCTTCTTGTGGTTATGGACAATTTCTTTCTTTCTTTGTATTTTTAGAGTTTAGCATAGAGCTTGATTCATAATAAGCACTTAAACAATTATTTTGGATGACTGCCTCACCTCATTCACAGAAAATCATAGATGTAATGCTAGAAGAAAGTTCAGAAATTAGTCAACTCTGTTCATTTCACAAACCAAAAAAATGAAGCCTACAAAAGTTAACCAACTTGTTAAAGATCAGATAACAACTATCAGCAATCTGATTTGAACCTGATTCTTTTAGGCCAATACTGTTCTTGTAGTTGTCATGGTCTTTTTAATAACAAAGGACAAACAACAACCTCTGTGAGTAAAGCTGACCCACAAACTGGAATTGGTCAGTTGGAAAGCTCTCTTCCTTTCTCCCCCCTTCTTCCCCAATCTCTACTTATCTCCCTCCTTTTTTTTTTCCTTTTCTTCCTTCCTCCCTTCCTCTCTCTTTCCCTTCTTCCCTTGCTTCTTTCCTTGCTTTATTCCTTCCTTCCCTCTGTCCACATAGGGTATTATACCCTTGTCTACAAATGCTCCTAAAAGCATTTTTCCCCTTATCTTTTGGATCTCTGAACCCTCCCAATATGTCTTGGGGTATATTGACTCAATTTCTTTCTTAACCATACCTTAAAACAAAACCTATCTGATTCTCACTGATTAGCACCCAATATGTCCCAGGCCAAAGACCCATGTGGTCATTGTTTGGATTGTGATTGACTCTGATAGAATGTAAATAGCAATCATTTCTACTTTAGACTGAGAACCTTAGACTAAGAACCTAGAGCCTAAGGTTCTTCTCCTCCAAGATTTATTTATTTATTTAGATTTTTTCTGACCAAGTGAAAGAAAAGTTTCTTTTCTTCAATCACTACCTACCTAACCTTAATCAGTGAATGGGCATTACATTCATCAATTGAGACTTGTTGAAGACCTTAGCTTAAAAAGACCAAAATCATTCATTGCATTCAGGGTCATCTCCACTCATCCTGATCTACATCTTGCCAGTGGATCCAGATGGCTCTGGAGGAGAAAGTGAGGCAGGTGATCTTGCACATCTCTCCCTCACTTAAATCCAATTCACTTGTCTATCATGGCATCATCTCCCTGATGTCTTGGTCCTCTTCAAGAACAAAAGACAAACAACTCCATTAGCTCTATATCTTGTGAAAATTGCTCATCTTTCTGAGCATTAGGGTTTTATCTTATTTTCTTTTGCATCTGCAAAAATGAGATGAAGATATTTACCCTATTTATAGCGATAAGAATAGCATAGGGCTCAAATGATATATGTTTTGTAAGCATATTTACAAATCACACTACTATGTAATGATAATGGACTTTTCTTGTCTTTATTAATGATCATGAAGTGCTTCAGCTCTCATTGTTGTAAATATTACAGATTACCATAGTTTACAAGAATAATTATGTAGGGGAATGAGTGTGGTAAGTTAATATTACTAGAAGATGTTTTAATTATTAAATTTCCCATGTTACATTGTTTACCTGTGGTCTGCCTCTCATGAAATTATATGACAGAAAACCAATCTCTGGTTGAAAATTTCAACTGTTTGAATTCTCTTTATTTGCTATTTTATGTTGGAATTGAATCATCATGGCTAGAAAATTAATATCAACACTTAATTCTTATTACTGAACTACCATTTAAAGGTTTCAAAATAATTCAATAGTTTAATATATCTAGAGACCTATGATTTCAACAATCTTGGTAACCCCTCCAATAGTGTAGATAGCAACATATGATTATATTGTGAAATTCTTATCCATTTCCTCCAGCAGAACTTCTCTAATGAAACATAAATCAGCTTATTGAAGGCTGAGAGAATTCGATGTTATGAAACACTAAAGTCTCAGATGAATAAAACTTGAAGGTCACCCAAAGGAAAATAGAGTTATATGATCGGCATGAGCGGTCTGAAATATATTACTGTGATGACTGCATTTAGCACCCAGAGTATTTTAAAATCAGCTGGAGTAAGGATAAGGGAAAATCCTTAATCTTTATTCTTTGTGGAGGTGAAGGGGAATGGCAATACAAAGTGAGCACAATTGTGACACGAATCCAGACAGCAGTGCCTCTGGCTCTCACACTCCATCCACCAAATCTTCCATGCAGTCTCCTATACAACACATCAAACTTGCACAGAGAGTGGGTAAGGCCAATCTTTCTCCAAGCATAAATTAATAGAGTATTGTCCAATTGCTAATTAGCCTCAAGTGCTCAGACCTCAGTACATCGGCTCAGCTTCAGTCCTTTACACATTACCAGGGCAGAATTGCATAAAAGAACCATAAGTAATATTATCATGAAAATGTATAATTACTAGTCACATAAGAAAAACAAAAAAATGACAGATAATTGACCAAAAGTTCTGCTGATTTTCAAAATGATGTTAAGATATTTGAAGAAATAAAAAAGCATGCATCAGATTTAAAGGAAGATTTCCAGGTAAAGAATAAGAGAATGGAAAATTTACACACACCTCCATACAGAGATAGAAACACATATGAACTATAATGTATGTGACTGATAAAATAATAATAAAGGAGTTGAATACTTTTAAAATTAAATTGAATAAATGATATCAAAGATAACAAAAGCAATGTAAAATGATGGGAGAATAATAGATAAAGGCTACAAAGTCAATATCAAATTTAATATAAATTTGGACAATTTAGTATGGAAAGAAAATAATTTAAACTAACAGAGCAGCACCATCTAGGTTAAAGAACCACCCAATTAATCATTTTTTTTCTTTTCTTAAAAAGAGTAATAAAAGTAATCTTATATTATATATTCATTGCTTGAAGGATAGGCAAAGTAGGATATTAAAATGTAATACTACATTACCAGAGAATATATAGAAATAATATATGGATTATATATAGCACTCAAAGGTCTCCAATACAAAAATATTTGTATATATTCATATGTATTTAGATGTGTATTTATTATCAAATTACAATAGGTAATACATAGCTATAGAAGGTGAAAATCAAATGGGAATAACAAAATAAAACCATCAGCAAGTATTATCTGTAATGAAGATAGGCTAGAAACCTTCCCAATAATATCAAGAGTGAAGCAAAGATGCTGTTATTAACACTATTATTCAATATAGCACTAAAGACATTAACCATAAAAATGAAAGAGAAAAAAGAAAAAAAAAAGGGAATCAGAATACACAAGGAGGAAACAAAACTATCATTCTTTGAAGATGATCTCATGAATATGCCTGGAGAACTTTAAAGCATTAATTTAAAATTATTTGAAATGATTAATATTAATAAAGTTTCAGGATATTAGATAAATCTACATGAGAGAAATGTTTTTATTTTTTTAATTTTATTTTAGATAGCTACTGCTTATCATAAGGGACATTCCCTTTACTCTTATGTTCTTTTAATGTTTTTAATAGAAATGTGTGCTGTATTTTGTCAAAAAGTGATAAATATTAGAGAAAATTTTAGAAAATTGGAACTACTGGTGGAGTTATGAACTAATCCAACCAAAATGGCCTTTTATATCCCAAAGAGATCTTAAAGAAGGGAAAGGGACCTGTATGTGCAAGAATATTTGTGGCAGCCCTCTTTGTAGTGGCCAGAAACTGGAAACTGAGTAGATGCCCATCACTTGGAGAATGGCTGAATAAATTGTGGTATATGAATTTTATGGAATCTTATTGTTTGGTAAGAAATGACCAACAAGACGGTTTCAGAATGGACTGGAGAGACTTACATGAACTGATGCTGAGTGAAATGAGCGGGACCAGGAGATTATGATATACTTCAACAACAATACTATATGATGACTAATTCTGATGGACCTGGCCATCTTCAGCAATGAAATGAAGCAAATTAGTTCCAATAGAGCAGTAATAAATTGAACCAGCTACATCTAGCAAAAGAACTCTGGGAGATGACAAAGAAACATTACATATAATTCCCAATCCCTATATTTTTGTCCACCTGCATTTTTGATTTCCTTCACAGGCTAATTGGACATTATTTCAGAGTCTGATTCTTTTTGTACAGTAAAACAATGGTTTGGACATGTATACTTATTTTGTATTTAATTTATACTGTAACATATTTAACATGTATTGATTATCCTGCCATCTAGGGAAGGGGATGGGGGAAAGGAGGGGAAAAATTGGCACAAAAGGTTTGGCAATTGTTAATGCTGTAAAATTACCCATCCATATAACTTGTAAATAAAAAGCTATTAAAAAAAGGATAGCAAGTCATATAAGACTCTAAAAAAAGTCCCTGCTACCTCTCAATCTTATAATTTGATTCTCTGTCTCTCTTCCTTATGTCTTTTTTGTCCTTTTCTTTATAATAACAGCACTTTTCTTTCCAATAAAGCAGGACAGATTGAGATTTATTTTAATTCAAATTCACTGAAAAATACTTTAGAAACATTTACTGAGAGCCAGATTGGGATGGGTCACATCACTAAGAGTCACAGAACAAGATATATTTATATTTGTGTGTTTTTGTAACTTCCATTCTTTTTTATGTTATCACTAATTTCCTTTTCACTGATTCTTTTGACTAATCCTCTGAGGCCAGAGAGTGATTTAAGATTTATTCCCAGAAGGCAGGACTTTGAATAAAGAAATTCTAATGTTGGTTACAGTTGTTTACATTTGAAATTCTTACAATTTATAAACTAATTCAAACCATTCTGGACTCTCATCTTCCTTCCTCTTTTGATTCCCTTTCCTCCTAGAAACTTTTCTTAGGAAAACAAAAAATCTGTGGGTAGAGGAAATAGCCACAGATCTACACTTAGATCTCTATTTATAGAGAACTTGGCAGGCACATATGATAGAATATCTTGATAGAAATTTGCTTACTAGTGTTCTTGTAGAATTTACTGAAAATAGGGCATATTTGGATGCTTTTTTTTTTTTAAGCAGAAAGCTTTCACTGATAAATAAAAAAGAACAGCATGAATCTTAACTTTACAAAGTTTATTTCTTCAAATAGATTATTATTTCAAAATTCTCTTAGAAAGCCTCTCCGATTTTATTAATGAACAAAGTAATTGACAGTAATTTTTCATCACAGATTTATTTAGAAAGATTGACAAATAGGCTGGAACCCAACAATCTCATTTCAAATGTTATTGAAAAATCCATTCTAGATTTATATTTCTTTGAAAGGTAGCCACAGCAGCAACTACCTAAGGTGGTTTCATTCATAATTAGGAATTCTCATACACAAGATGAGTTTTAATTACTCCTAAATGCAAGTTTGTTTCCCTAACCATCAACTAACATATCTGAAAAATGATAATATATGATAAAACATTGAAGAGAGAAATGACAACTTACAAAGAACTAACTTTGTGTTGTAGAAGAATACTTCCTGTGTTCAATAAGCTTGTTACCTAATTGAATATTTAGCTAAAATATCATCAATATATTGTTAAATATACTAACAAACTCTATGTTGTAATTTGATGAAGAGGGATATATAAGAATTGAAAAGAGTTCCTAGAGTTTGTAAGTCTTGAATTAGGCTTTGATAGATTTGTACATGTATTTTAACACAGAGCATTGATACACATTCTCTAGGTTGGTTTACTAAACCCATTCTGTATATATGTTATTCTTCACTTGTTTCAGGTGGGTTGACACTTCACAACCCCATTTTTAGTTTTCTTGGTAGAGATAATGGGATGGTTAGGCACCACATCCTTCTCCAATTAATTTTACAGAGGAGGAACTGAGGTGAACTGAGAGGAAAGTGACTGACCCAGATTCAAATAACTAGTAAGTATTTAAGGACAAATGTGAATGCAAGAAGATGGTTACAAATTTCAGGCCCAACATTCCATCTACTGTACCCTACATCTGGCATATAGAGAGCATATTTTGTTGTTCCTGTAGTTCAGGATTTTCAATGTTATATTTTGTTTTGTTTTGTTTTGTTTATTGGACTACTTTTGCAATTTGGTAAGATCTTTCCTGTGTCAATTTGTTACTACTTATACCTTAAGTTGACTTGGGGAGGGGAGCATTTGGAAGATGAAGAATATGAATCCCTTTAAGTCTCAGCTAAAGTTTCACTATCAGAAAATTTTTTCAGTAGCCCTCTTTAATATGTCTGCCTTACTTTGAGATTATTTACAATTTATCAAATTTTATCTATATGCCAAATATTCACAGATGTATATGTATAAAATATTTTATGTATGTGTATATTATAGGGTTAATATAAACACATGTACAATAAATATGTCTGGATACAGTCAGGAAGATATATTTGTATATTTTGTATGCTTTCTCTTTTCCCTCCTCCCCCCCAACACACATTAGACTGTAGGAGCTTTTAGATTAGGTGTATGGCATTTTGTCTTTCTTTGTATTTTCATTGTTTAGACAACAAAAGCAGCTTAAATGCTTTTCAACTTGTTAAGTGTTGGTACTTTCTAATTTCTTGAATATTTTGGTCCCCTAGTCACTAAAGAAAGCATAGATTTTATTAGGACCCTAACTTTTAAATTAACTAATCAAATGTGAAGAAGTATGAAACATTATAAATGACATTAGAATATTTATAATTAACCTCTGTGGACCATTAATGATATTTTACCATTGGACAAGATATGTCATCTCATTTATGAACCATCTATATTTTTCAAATAAGCGCAAACATTTTAAAGCTAATCACTACACAGTGTATTGTGAGGAAAGCACTTGGTAATATGTAAAACACAAAATAGAGATGAAGAGTCATTAAGCTATTTTGTGGAGAAGGTGATATCTAAATTCTAAAGAATAGAGAAGAATATCACAGATGAAGAAGGATCAATGGGCTTTCTAGGTATAGGAAATATGGTGTTAAATTAAGAAGAAAAATAACTCATATCTTTGAGGAAAAGACAATAGACTAACTGCATTGAAGTATTGAAAAAAATGGCAGAAATCAGTATGAAATATGTTGCCAAAGGTACAGTTGTAATTGATTGTAGAAGATCTTGAATGCCAAATAGGAGATTTTGAATTCTAAGCAGTTGAAAAATAGGGAACCATCACAGATTGAATCACTGGAATCACATAGCCAAGTCTAACTATAAAAAAAAAAGATTAACCCACTAAGGTTCAATTAAGAAAATTAAAAAAAAAAGATGCTTGCTGTTAAATCAATTGTAAACTTATTTTAATCACTCCCTCTTTTAACCACAGCACATTATGGAAAGAAGCTAATCATTTTTAGCTTAATTGTATTTCTTATCCATTTAGATCATGAGTCATTTTGACTACTTCTTTGAAGTATTTCAGGAGTCAGGACTGGAAGAATTCACAAGAGTAAGCAAATATAATTTCTGAATTTTGCCAAGTAAGAAATAAACTCCCCAGGGAATAATTGACTTATGTAAAAGCACATAGTTGTTAAACAATTGTTAAACAACAGAACCAGAATTTGAACAGTTTCCAAATCCAGTGGTCTTACCCACATACCAAGGGGGGAAACAGCATAATTTCTTTACAGAACATAGTATGAAATGATCTGAAAAATGTAAGATAAATGAAGTGTAATGCCCTGAATACATACCATTGAGTCATAAGAATCCAGATGTCTAATTTCAATCCTTATTGGGATAATTCCCCCTCTCTTTGCCTCTTGTCTCACTGTCTCCTGTCCTTGAATTCTTACCTTGTTCCTTATCCTGTCAGGACTAAGTTATTATCCTTTCCTGGAATTGTGATTTCTCTGCTCACCCAATGTCTTTGCAAGGTTTTTCTACCTTTCTTTTCATGCTGGAGAAACTGAGGCAAGAGAGAGATTAAAGAGTTTTTAATATTTCATTAATTGGAGAGTAAAATTGACTGGACAGGACTCTCATCTCAAAGTATCCAGTGACAAATGGGAGAATCCCAAGTCTTTATAAATCCTTTTTCAAACAAAGAAGGGAAAATAAGTGGGAAACTTCTTTACAGAACCATTTGGTTCTGTCAGGATGGGGAGAGGCTATAAATTCTTACTAAAAGCCAGAGTCAGGATGTTTGAATAAATAGAAGCAAAGGTATCAATGAGGTATCCGTGATAGTCTTATCTTTTGGAGTATTTTAGAGGGGGTAGTATAATAAATTCTTGAGGGCAGAAGGAGTTAGGAGCCAAGAAGTCTGATCTTCCCCTCATCTTGACAATTTATAACCTTAGAACAAATGGTCCTCAGTCTGAATGGACCAGAGGAGGGGGTTTTACCACTAAGAGGTTTGAGGCAGAACAATTAAGGAAACTGAGGTAGAACAATTCTGGGAAACTCAGGAGAATAAGGGAAACTAGTGCAGGGAAACTGAGGTAAAACAGTTCAAAGAGACTGTGGCACAACAGTTTCCCCTATAAAAATGTAGCTATGTAAATACCCTGCCTTAGTTGCTTGCTACTGAATGCTTTGAACAAGAGTTCCATACAGCCTACTAGCCCCAAATTTGGCTAATCTAAAACTCTCAACAATTAAAGTTTTAAAAACCAATCTCTGTCTTGCCTCAGTTTCTCTGCCATTACAAGTATAACAATTCTAAGAGTAATCTCTTTGAGGGCAGACGTAATGTACTTACTTCATTACATAAACTTAAACTTTCCTCCAAACCCTACAACAGCAAGATCCTGAGAGTAGAATTTTAATCTTCTATTCAGGTTGAATTTTATCATTTTAATTTTAATTTGATTTAATGATTTTTTTTTCAAAATTGATTATAACAATTGGTCTTTTAAATCTTACTGGCTAAAAGTAAATTGTGTATGAATCTGAAAGAAATTTATAATAGTAGGATGTAGATCTTGACTTCATAAATATAAGCAGCTTGACATTTATGATTATTCTGAGAGAATCATCTTGGAGATTGAAGAATAAATGCTAAACAAATTGTCTAGATAAATTTTGAACACAAGCATTCAAGAAAGACTTTGGTTGGTGAAGAGCTTAAGATCAATTGATGGGTCTTTGAGAATTCTTGGCCTGCTGAATGCTATGGGAAATTTGAATATAAAGGAAATTTGCATCTATATGGGAGGAAAATCAAGTTGTTGGCACAAGATGATTAAAGTGTAACTATCTACTTAAAGCTAACATCAAGAGGTTTAAAATAAATCTATAGAGAAATGTTATGATTTGGCCAAAATGGGTGATTGATTTTTTTTATTGGTACAAAGAATTGATTTTATTATTAAATTACTTAATATATAGTTTCACTTTATTTTGTGAAACAAAAAAATTCAAAGTTTGTTCTACTTTTATATTGTTTCTTACATGATGCCAAATGTTACTCTGGCTACTTACTACAACCAAACTTTCAGAGTACAACCTAGAACTAGAAAAGATAGGTCTTTATAGTTACAGTATAATGGAAGCCACATGCATATCAAGTGTCAAAGATATTTTTTGTCAGTTCTACTATAGCAAATTTCAAAATAAATTTGTTCTAATGAGATTGGTAAAATAGACAATATTTTAAGTATTAACTTTCAGATTGTTTCTGTGCAATTCCTTAACAGGAAAAGAGAATGCAAAAAATAATATCACTTTACAACAATTTACTAGCTGGAATTTTTTTATGTGCAAAAGCAAATTTTATGCCATTGTTAAAGTAAGATGTCACATTTATTGTGTATCTTCTAGTGTAGTAGAACTATGAAAAAAAAAAAAAACTAGTTCTTGCTATCTCTACTTCCACCCTCCAGCCTCTGCCCCTTCTCATTTTATTTTGCTCTTTTACTCAGTACAACTTGAAGCATAAGTTTAGTATAAACCCAAGGTTACTCATTCAGCCACAATTTAATATAGTAGTTCCATATTTCTTAACCATTTAACATTTTAAAAAACACCATTGTGCTACTGTTTTTATTAGGTTCAGATTTTTTTTAATGTGTCACTAACAAAATTTTGAGCATTGTGCCTCAACAGCTTTTTCCCATTAACTCTGTGGTTATTATTACATAATTTTGCATGGCTTGATGATTTTTTTAAACATCTCTGTCAAGTTATAGTAAAATTGCCACCATATGCTATTATATAGAGGGGATAAATCAAAGAATTTCTAACTTAGGCTCATCCTTTAACAAGACAAAGTTTATTGCCTTATTTTGGAAAGAGAACATTTTTAAGTTGTATGTGGGGTATGTGTACATGCATACACACACACACACATATTAGATATATTTTCCATTACTTTCTTAAATCTAGATAAACAAGAAAATAACAAATAAAGCCCTGATTTGTCATATGGCATTGGTGAGCCTATTTAAGCAGATGCCAGCACACCCCCTGCCTGAAACCATCACTCTACTGTTTACTATTGTTGGTAGGCTATTTATAAGAAGGCCCTAGGCAAGCAATCATTTTATGCAATTGGGAAAAATGATTGTGGAGGTCAATTCACAAAAGAAGGAGCCAGGGAGATGCCTCAAGTAACATCATGGGGAAGAGAAAATGGGGAGTAGATGATTACCATAATCTTCCTTCCTGTTACCCTTTCTTTATTTACTACTTCTTCTTTCCCTTCTTTTTGTCTCAGTCCTTCTCATTAGTCCTGTTTAATTTCCTTTCATTTCTTCAACCCAATAGCTGTCATAATATGAATTTTAATGATCAATAAACAAGAATTCTTGTGGTTATTGATTATTATTAATTATTTATATGTGTAAATTTCCCTTTTATTCACTTGTAATTAAATTAAATGTAAATGTAGGCAACAAACCAGATGAATTTCTCTTGAAAACATCTAATGATTACTTGTTATTTAATAGAAATTCTAGAAAACTTCCACTGATTTTCTTCCCAGTGTGTTACCAGGGCATCACATACACACACAGACATACAACATACACACAGAGTTTCTGTAATATTAATTATAGCTTTACAAAATGGTAAAACTATTTTATGATGCTGTCCAGTAGCAAAACCATCATTTGAAGTTTTGAATGACCAACTCCTACCTCCCAACCCCCAACCCATGGTTTACCCAGGGTGAATTACAATGATAAATTATTTTAGTTCAAAACTACCTCAAAAAATTATATCTTCATGAGAGAAGACCTGGTTTGCTTTCCCACTCCAATTGTTTTTAAATAAAGATGATCCTCTAATGAAAAACTGGAAAGAAAATAGCAGATATCTGCTATGTCTTATTTTTTAAGCTGTTTGCAATTGAAGGAAAATTAAATGAACCATTAAATGTGAGAATTACACGTAAAATTATACTAATTAGCAAACCAATTATGAGGAAGGGAAAGGTGAGAAGAAATGAATTGTTTGCTTCTCAATAAAAAGCCCCTTCAATCTGAGTATTATTCTTGGAATTTTTTTTTAAAACAAACAAGGATTTACTTTCTCAAGTTCCAGTGAAATCACCAGTAATTACTGTTACATACTTTATAGCTTCAGAAAAGTAGCAATATCATTTCTAATTAGTGTTCTAATAATTCTAATTCCACTCAAAAAAGGAGAACTCCTTTAAATATGTTTTACTTCCTAAAGTGAAGCAAGCTTTCCAGAGGTGGAGTAAAAAGAAAAAGTTCTGATCTTAAGTGTTGCTCTCTAGAGTGCTGGAAATATTTCAGTCATTTTTCAGACTTTTTGTAATAGGCACTTTTAATGACATTTTTTTAAAGCTACCCTATTTAGTTTGCTCAACTGAAACCTTAGTTAATTATTTTTAAAAAATTAAAATATGAATAATATCCCTAATTCAGGTTCATTTCGTTGCTGCATAAGAATTATAAAAATCACATCTACCCCATATGCTATGATACAGGGAAGCCTCAGAACAATGCACATATGCAAGGACCCAGAACAGAAGTATATTAAATGATAGTTTTCATGTTGTTTAGTCAAAAGATTTACCATTGTGCTAGAATTCCTCATCCCTGGTCTTCTCTTCCATAAATAACAAGTGTCTGATCCTCTTCATATAGTCTGATATCAAGAGTAGGAAAGAATGAGTCTGTTCATTTTAGCTAAAGCTGAAATTAAGAAAAACTATCACTTGCCCAAGGTCTAACAGGTAACAAATAATAATGAGAAATAACTATCTCTCAGGAAAGATTGGAGAGGGAAGTAAAAAATGGAAAAAATACATGACATTTATATTATATATTTGAAAGAAATAGTAAGCTATACATAATAGATTTTCAATATGATGTGATTTTTAAATTTTATTTTAAACATGTTTATTTTATTACATAAATGAAAAATAATAAAAAAAATTAATACATGGGAATTAAACTCAGGTTGTCTGGCTCCAAAATGAGAGCTCTATACATTGCACTATGCAGTCTACCAGCATACATGTTTCCAGTGGAATAAAGTACAGCAATGTTAACAAAGGATCCACAAAACTGAGTTGTAGTGGTAATAGGCCATATCCTTGACTGAGCCTGTGTTAGACTCTGTGCCAATAAATAATCAAGAGTTCTTGATTTTCCTATCTCCAGATATCCACTATATCTTCCCTCAGTCACTATCATGGAAAAACATTCTCTCTAACCATCTCTCTCTTTTGTAGGAGAATTACTTCCAGGATGTATTTCAGTCTTTTTAAAAAAAATTCATTCTTATATAGTTTGAGCATCATGGTCATTTCCTACTTTATATTTGCTCTCATATTTTTTCTGCAAATTTCACTCACATTGATCTGTCCTTTGGGGTAAGTCAGAAAAAAAATCTAATCCTTTTTTCTCTTACCAGTCCTTCTTGAACACAGCTGCTAAGTAAGTTTCAAACATTCCTTCCTTCAACTTAAACACTTTCAGTTCTATCCAATGATTCATATATCTAATAATATTGTTGTGAACTGGGTCATCCTTATCTGTTTGTGTAATAAATTACTGAAGTTTTCCTCCACTAAAATAACTTAAATAAATAATATTCTTGACAGGGACTGCATGGAACAACATGCAAAGTTAACATCATCTTCCTAGTTCTGGACAATGATTAAGGTCCATTAAGTATAAATTTTCAGTCATGATGGAATGACAAAATTTTAGACCTGAAAAGCAGCAATAATTGAGAATTTAGAAAGAAATCTGAGCACTCTTGCCAACTGTTTAACATACACTATCTCATATGTTCTCTACAAAAACAGTGTGAGGGAAATATTATTATTATTCTCATTTTACTAATAAGGAAGTTGAATGTGAGACAGATTAAGATCCTTAAGATCACAGAGCAATTTCTCACAGAGTTCAGAATCAGAAGTCCAAATACAACACTATCTCTATTGGGAGACTAAGATTCTAATAATCTATAAAATTTCCCTATAAATTTTGGTCTCTAAATAAAATTTGTCTATAACAGCTATACATTTGTCTATTTTTTCTTTTTTTTATTCTTTTTAATAAAACAAATTTAATATAATAAGACATATAGATACATATTAGTAGAAGAAATTATATTCATGAGTATCCATATTTTCCTTAATACCAGGTAAATGGTTCTTATGTTCTCTGCTGTGCACCTTTTTTTTTTTTACTTTAGATTTCCCCCTATTTTCATCCTGCCTACCACATATAAGCAAGCTATAATTAAGAAAATATATATTTATATATACATATATAAATATATACATGCACATACATACACACACACTACCTCCCCACTTACACTATAGGGTGCTAAACATTTGCTGGTATATATGTAGTGTTGTCTATTTAACCCATTCTCAAAATGAGTAAGTTTTCAGAACTACAAGCCCTCCTCACCCCTGTGATTACTCCATGTCTATTCTTCTGTTATACCTCATTTGAAAAAAACAATTATTATTTTAACCTTATTTCTGTCCCAATCATTTTTGAGTTACTCTATCATTGATGTCAATCTTAATACATGCTATACATTTCCCATGTTAAAAAAAAAATTAAACAATTTGTCCATGTCAGGTTCCTTTGATAATGGCTCTTGTATGTTAAATTTTCTATTAAGTGTGAGTTTAATTGATAGAAAGTCCTGAAAATCTGCAAGTTCATTGAATGTCCATTTTTTCTCTTTCAATATTAAAGATAATTTTGCTAGATATGATATTTTGGCCACAGGCTTAGTTCTTTGATTGTAAATAAATATGATTTCAGCTTCTTTTATTTATTGTCTTGTATTGTGGCTGCTGATAAGTCATATACAATTTTAATTATACCTCCAGGATATTTGAATTGTTTTTCTAAATTTTTTTTTGCAAAAAATTCTCTTTGATCTGCTGGTTTCAATAATTGGCAATAATATTCTTATGTGTTTTCCACAAAGGATCCCATTGACTTGGTGATTATAAGATTTTATTTTCTATTTTTACTTTTTCCTCATCTTCTATCACTCCAGGAAAACTGTCTTGTATTATTTCTTACATTACTGTGTACTTTTTTTTTTTGGTCACAGCTTTCAGCTGATTATTATTATTATATTGGAACAGTGGCTAAATGATTAAGAGTTATAAGTTAGGATTGTGAGGGCAGAGCTAAGATGGCAGAGAAAGCACATGTGACTTTCTAAGCTCCTCTCATCCCATAACAACCAACTATTAAATTCAGCCTCAAAAATAGCACTTGGCTGTTAAAATTAATGAAAATTAGAAGCACACAATTTACCAGCCAAAGATAATCTGGAAGATCAACAGGAAAAGTCTGTCGTGAAGTGCCAGGAACAGACCAACTGAGACTAGTGTCCTGGACAGACCAAGGGCAGAGGTGATCTCTGTGGCTAGAGAAGTTATAGAGATGACTCTGCTATAGGCTAACTGCTCTGCCTTGATTACAAAGCAGTAAACTGGCAGAGAAATTAAAGCCTAAAACAAAGAGCACTCTAAAAAATGCTAGAACCTAACAAGATCTGGCTTTAACCACCCAAACCCAGAAGTGACTCATGCAGACACATAACACAGCTCTGCAGCCACATCTTGCAGTATGGGGCTTTTGCAGGGGCACTTACAAATCTGCACAGCAGGGGGCACAGCCTGGGGCAGCCTCTAATCTGCAAAGAGTGGGGCTCAACCTGGGGCAATAAAACTTCCCCAGCAGACTGTGCTTCCCAGAAAAGAGACACTTCCAGTCCCTGCAAGGCTATTCACTGTTCAGCTGCTAATTCCCACAGCCCCATGGTGGGCTTTGGCTTGGGGTAGTGAAACTTTCACTGCTCAGCTTCTAGGCCCAGGGCAGTCATTAACCCCCACTGCATGGTTCTTTGCAGGTTCCCAGCTGGACCCTGAAGGCCTGAGTTACTTCCGAGTAGGGAACTCTTTCCCAGAACACTCCAGTACCTTTCTGCTCTTTGTAGCTGGTTGTCAGGACAGCTACCCCAATACACCTATCATTGCTCTGCAGAGGAAGCTGGTAACTTCCTGGCCCTGAAGGAAGACCCTACAGCTTTAAAAAAAATAAGTTAAAAAAAAAAAAAGGATAATAGATTGCTTCTATACAGAAAGAGAGCAGATTTTCAACCCTGAGGAGACGATTAGCAGACAGTATCCAGACAATTTTTGGTCTGCAACACAAAAGGCTCTCCTAGGAGAGACTACTAAAAACCTTTAAAGAGAACTAGGAAAAAAAATGGGGAAAGGAAAGAGAATCTAAACAAGAGAGCAACAACTTCCTAAAATGTGAATTGGAAAAGGTAAAAACCTCCCAAGAAGTGCAAGGAAACAGAATTTGTGAATTGGAAAAAGAAAATAACTCACTAAAAAAAAATAGTGAAATGGAAAAAAAAAATTCATAGAACAAAACAACTCATTTAAAAACTCAATTGGGCACATACAAAAAGAAGCAAAAAAAAAAGCTAATGAAGAAAATAACACTAAAAATCAGAAATGAACAAATAGAAATGACTGATTCATTGAGACATCAAGAATCAGTCAAGCAAAACAAAAAAAAAATGAAAGATTTTTTAAAAATGTCAAATATTTACTTGGAAAAACAACAGACCTGGAAAATAGATTAAAGAGAGATAACCTGAGGATCATTGGACTACCCAAAAATTATGATGAAAAAAAAAAAAGCCTAGATACTATTTTACAAGAAATCATCAAAGAGAACTGCTCAGAAGTAATAGGACCAGAAGGTAAAATAGGCATTGAAAGAATTCACCGAACACATTCTGAAAAAGACCCTAAAATAAAAACTCCAAGGAATATTGTGGTCAAATTTCAGAATTTTTAGACTACAAGCTACCAGGAAAAAACAATTAAAATACTGAGGTTCCACCATAAGGGCCACTCAAGATCTGGCTGCCTCAAAATTAAAGGATGAACTTTTTATTCCATGGAAGAAGATGGACATTTAATGAAACAGAGGAATTCCATTTGTTTCTAAGGAAAAAAACAGATTTAAACACAAAAATATAATCTCCAACTATAGGACTCAAGAGAAGTAGGAGAAGGTAAAAGGAAATCTTGAGAACTTTATTTCTCTTGTGGACATACATAAAAAACACAAGTATAATTTGATTTTACTGATATAACATAAAAAAGGGAAGTAGAAATGGAAAGGGAACAGTGTCAGAAAAAGAGAAAAAACAGAGATAAAAAGAGTGAATCTACATTCCATGATGAGACAAAGGAAACCTATCATATCTGAGGGAACTTAGAGAGGGGGAGGAACATTGTGTGAATCCTACAATCATCAGAGTCGGGTCAAAGAGGAAAAAAATTAACATAGTTGTTTTACAAAGAATATTCTCTCACCTTAATAAAAAGAGGGAGAGGAAAAGGGAAAAGAAAAAAAAGAGTAATAAGGAAAGGGTACAAGAAAGGGGAAGGGATTCAAAGGGAGGAGGGAGGGACCCTCAAGAGGGAGGGCTGTGTGATGCAAGTGGGGCCAATAAGTTTAATACTAGGGAAGGGGGGAAGGAGGGCAAGAAAAAAGAAAAGCATAAGCTGGGGATATTAGGCTAGCAGGAAATAGAGAATTAGTCATTTTAACTGTAAATGTGAATGGGATGAACTGTCCCAAAAAGTGGAGCCGATAGCAGACTGGATCAAAAATCAGAACCCTACAATAAGTTGTATACAGGAAACACATTTAAAACAGGGAGATACACACAGAGTAACAGTAAAAGGCTGGAGCAGAATCTATTCTGCTTCAGGAGAAGTAAAAAACAGGGGTAGCTATCCTTATCTCAGATCAAGCAAAAGCAAAAATTGACCTAATTAAAAGAGATAAGGAAGGAAACTATATCTGGCTATAGACAATGAAGCAATATCAATATTAAACATATATGCACCAGGTGATATAACATGTAACTTCCTAAAGGAGAAGTTAAAAGAGTTGAGAGAAGAAATAGACAGCAAAATTATAATAGCAGGAAATCTCAATCTTGCACTCTCAGATTCAGATAAATCAAATCACAAAACAAATAAGAAAGAAATTAAAGAGGTAAATAGAATATTAGAAAAATCAGGTATGATAGATCTCTGGAGAAAACTGAATGGTGACAGAAAGGAGTATACTTTCTTCTCAGCAGTTCAGGGAACCTATACAAAAATTGACCATATATTAGGACATAAAGACCTCAAAATTAAATGCAGGAAGGCAGAAATAGTAAATGCTTTCTTTTCAGATCACAATGCAATAAAAACTACATTCAACAAAAAGTTAGGTGTAAATAGACCAAAAAGTAATTGGAAACTAAATAATCTCATTTTAAAGAATGATTGGGTGAAACACCAAATTATAGACAATTAATAATTTCACTCAAGATAATGACAATGGTGAAACATCATACAAAAATTGATGGGATGCAGCCAAAGTGGTAATAAGGGGACATTTTGTATCCTTAGAGGCTTATAAGGGGACATTTTGTATCCTTAGAGGCTTACTTGAATAAAATAGAGAAAGAAAAGATCAATGAATTGGGCTTGCAACTTAAAAAGCTACAAAAAGACCAAATTAAAAACCCCCAATCAATTAGTAAACTTGAAATTCTAAAATTAAAAGGAGAAATTAATAATATTGAAAGTTAAAAAAACCTGTTGAACTACTAAATAAAACTAAGAGTTAGTTTTATTGAAAAAAAACAATAAAATTGATAAACCTTTGGTAAATCTGATTAGAAAAAGGAGAGAGGAAAATCAAATTAGTAGTTTTAAAAATGAAAATGGAGAACTTTCCACCAATGAAGAGGAAATTAAAGAAATAATAAGGGTTTACTTTGCCCAACTTTATGCCAATAAATTTGATAACCTAAGTGAAATGTATGATTACCTCCAAAAATTTAGGCTTCCCAAATTAACAACAGAGAAAGTAAATTGCTTAAATAGTCCCATTTTAGAAAAAGAAATAGCACAAGCTATTAATCAATTACCTAAGAAAAAATCCCCAGGACCAGATGGATTTACATGTGAATTCTACCAAACATTCAAAGAACAATTACCCCAATGCTATATACACTATCTGGAAAAAATATGGAATGAAGGAGTCCTACCAAATTCCTTTTATGACACAGACATAGTACTGATACCTAAACCAGGTAGGTTGAAAACAGAGAAAGAAAATTATAGACCAATATTCCTAATGAATATTGATGCTAAAATCTTAAATAAGATATTAGCAAAAAATCTAGAGAAAATCCTCCCTAGAATAATATACCATGATCAAATAGGATTTATACCAGGAATGCAGGGCTGGTTCAATATTAGGAAAACTATCAGTATAATTGGCCATATTAATAACTAAATTAGCAAAAACCATAAGATCATCTCAATAGATGCAGAAAAAGCATTTGATAAAATCCAACATCCATTCCTATTAAAAACTCTTGAGAGTATAGGAATAAATGGACTTTTCCTTAAAATAATCAGTAGCATCTATTTAAAACCAGCAGTAAGCATCATATGTAATGGGGAAAAGCTGCAACCATTCAGGCAACCATCAGGAGTGAAACAAGGTTGCCCACTATCAGCGTTACTATTCAGTATTGTATTAGAAATGCTAGCTTTGGCAATAAGAGTTGAGGAAGAGATTAAAGGAATTAGAGTAGGCTTTAAGGAAACCAAATTATCCCTCTTTGCTGATGATATGATGGTATACTTAGAAAACCCCAGATATTCTACTAAAAAGTTATTAGAAATAATCCACACCTCTAGCAAAGTTGCAGAATACAAAATAAACCCACATAAGTCATCAGCATTTTTATATATCACTAACAAAATCCAACAGCTAAAGCTACAAAGAGAAATTCCATTTAAACTAACTACTGATAGTGTAAAATATTTAGAGATCAATCTGCCAAGAGAGAAGCAGAAACTTTATGAGCAAAACTACAAAACACTTGCCCACACAAATTAAGTCTGATCTAACCAACTGGAAAAAATATGAAATGCTTGGAAATTGGATGAGCAAATATAATAAAGATGAGAATGCTGCCTAAACTAATCTATTTATTTAGTGCTATACCAATCAGACTCCCCAAAAAACTATGTTAATGACTTAGAAAAAATAACAACAAAGTTCATATGGAAAAACAAAAGGTCCAGAATTTCAAGGGAATTAATGAAAAAAATATATCAAATGAAGGTGGCCTAGCTGTACCAGATCTAAAATATATTATAAAGCAGTGGTTACTAAAATCATTTGGTATTGGCTAAGAAATAGCCTAGTTGATCAATGGAATAGTTTAGGTTCAAAGGACAAAACAGCCAATAACTTTAATAATCTGGTGTTTTACAAAGCCAAAGAATGCAGTTTTGGGGATAAGAACTCATTATTTGACAAAAATTGCTGGAAAAATTGGCAACTAGTATGTCAGAAACTAGGCATCAAACCACACTTAACACCATACACCAAGACAAGGTCAAAATAATTCATGACCTAGGCATAAAGAATGAGATTATAAATAAATTGGAAGAGCATAGGATACTTTACCTCTCAGACCTGTGGAAGAGGAAGGAATTTATGACCAAAGAAGAACTAGAGATCATTATTGATTACAAAATAGAAAATTTTGATTATAACAAATTGAAAAATTTTTGTACAAACAAAAAGACAAGATTAGAAGGGAAGCAATAAACTGGGAAAACATTTTTACAATTTAAGTTTCTGATAAAGGCCTCATTTCCAAAATATATAGAGAATTGACTGGAATTTATAAGAAATCAAGCCATTTTCCAATTGATAAATGGCCAAAGGATATGAATAGACAATTCTCAAATGAAGAAATTGAAATTATTTCTAGCCATATGAAAAGATGCTAGTCATTTTTATCATTATTAATCATAGAAATGCTAATTAAGACAATTCTGAGATATCACTACACACCTTTCAGATTGGCTAGAATGACAGGGAAAGATAATATGGAATGTTGGAGGGGATTTGAAAAAACAGGGACACTAATACACTGTTGGTGGAATCATGAATACATCCAGCCATTCTGGAGAGCAATTTGGAATTATGCTCAAAAAAATATCAAACTGTGCATACCCTTTGATTCAGCAGTGATATTACTGGGCTTACTGCAAAGAGATACGAAAGAAGGGAATGGGACTTGTATGTGCCAAAATGTTTTTAGCAGCCCTCAAACTGCTAGAAACTGGAGTGAACTAGAAACTGGAAAATGAAAGAATGCCCATCAATTGGAGAACGGTTGGGTAAATTGTGGTATATGAATGTTATGAAATATTAGTGTTCTGTAAGAAATGTCCAGCAGGATGAATACAGAGAGACTTGAAGAAACTTACATGAACTGATGCTAAGTGAAATGACCAGAACCAGGAGATCATTATATACTTCAAGAACGAGCTTCTCTTAGAAGTCCTTTCCGGACTTCCGGCCAAGATGGCAGAGAGGAGACACAAAGCTGTGTAAGCATTGTGTTTTCTCTCAGAATCCATTTCATGACAAGCCCCTGAATTAATGCTTGACTAAAAAAAAAACCTCACAAAAAGTTACCAAGAGAAGACAGCCTTGAAATTCACCAAGAAAGGTCTATTTTTGTTCGAGGGCAGGGATGGTTTTAGATCAGGCACAGTCTGAGGGCCGGCAGCAGCAGCGAGAGCCTGGGAGGCAGCTCACAGCCGATTTGACTGGAGTGGGGTGGGGTGTGATCTCAGCCGTCTCTGTTGGGGGAGATTTGCTATAGGATTGGATACTTTGCCCTGGCAGTAAGTCAGTAGCCCAGCAGTGAAGCTGAAAACACCGAGGGGGGGGGGGGGAGGCGGTGAAGAATACAACCCCAAATACCTGGATTTTCTCGGGACCTGGCCACCCCTCCCCCACAGTGTCTCAGCACACTCTAGGGGTCTCAGAGCACAGGCACAGCACAGCCATCTCTGTCCTGCTAGTGCCTCGCTGCTGCCCCTGCAGTTTGTAGAGGAAGCTAGGTAACACTACCCAGCCCCTCCCCCAAATAAGCAGACTCCATTTAGGGGGGTTTTCTTTTTTTTTTTTTTTTCTTTTTCTTTTCTAGTTTGACTTTGATTCTTCCCTGACAAAATGAGCAAAAAATTGAAAAGGACCTTAACCCTTGACAGCTTCTATATGAATAGAGAGCAGACTCTAAACCCTGAGGAGACTAAAAACAGACTGTCTCCAGGTGAATCCCCAAAGGAAGAAATCATCTGTTCCTCAGCACAGATGAATCTCATAGAAGAAATTAAAAAGGCTCTCACAAGAGAGCTAGAAGAAAAATGGAAAAAGGAGAGGAAGGCTTGGCAAGAGAGTCTGGAGAAGTCATCCCACTCATTTAAAGACAGAGTGGATAAAGAAATCAAATCCTTGAAAAATAGAATTAGTGAACTGGAAACAGAAAATAGCTCTCTAAAAAATAAAATTGGCGAAATGGAAAAAAAAATTGCATAGAACAAAAGAACAAAAGGACAATTAGAAAAAGATATTTAAAAAGTGAGTGAAGAAAATACTTCATTGAAACTCAGAATCGAACAAATGGAATTGAATGACTCAAGGAGACAACAAGAATCAGTCAAGCAAAACTAAAAAAATCAAACGATGGAAAAAAATGTGAAATACCTTCTTGGGAAAACAACAGACCTGGAAAATAGATCCAGGAGAGACAATCTGAGAATTATTGGACTCCCAGAAAAGTAAAAGATGAAAAAAAGAGCCTGGACACTATTTTCCAGGAAATCATCAAAGAGAACTGCCCAGAAGTCATAGAAACAAAGGGTAAAATAGACATTGAAAGAATTCATCGATCACCTACTGAAAGGGATCCTAAAATCAAAACACCAAGAAATATAGTGGCCAAATGCCAGAACCCTCAGATGAAGGAAAAAATACTGCAAGAGGCTAGAAAAACCCAATTCAAATATAGAGGAGCCACAATAAGGATCATCCAGGATCTAGTAGCATCCACATTAAAAGATTGAAGGGCCTGGAATATGGTATTCCGAAAGGCTAAGGAACTTGGTATGCAACCAAAAATAACTTACCCAGCCAGAATGAGCATCTTTTTCCAGCGAAGAAGATGAACATTCAATGAAATAAGCGAATTTCACCTATTTTTGATGAAAAAAACAGAACTTAATAAAAAGTTTGATCTACAAATATAGAACTCAAGAGAGACCTAAAAAGGTAAAAATAAATCTTGGGAACTATATTTCTGCTATAAAGATGTATAAAGAATACATGTATGCCTTGTTCTAGAAACTAGATGTGGAAAGGACTTTCTACCAGAAAAAGGGTAAAGTTGGGGTACTACATCTCATGAAGAGGTAAAGGAAACCTATTATATCTGAGAGAAAAAATGGAGGGGGATGGATATAGTGGGTATCTTACTGCCTTCAGAATTGCCTTTAAGAGAAAAATTTTAGATATATTCAATTTATGGTGAAATTTCTCCCATCTCATTGAAAAGTGAGAAGGGAAAAGTGAAAAGAGAAGGAATAAGGTAAGTGAAGGGAATACAGAAACTGTGAGGGAAAGCGGTAAGATAGGGGGAGGAATTCTAAGGCGGGGGGAGGGATATTAAAAAGGGAGGGATGTGAGAAGCAAGTGGTGCTCACAAGCTTAATATTGGGAAGGGGGGTAAGGGGGAAAGAAGGGAGAAAATCATAAACAGGGGTTAACAAGATGGCAAGTAATACAGAATTGGTCATTTTAACCATAAATGTGAATGGGGCCCCCCATAAAAAGGAAGCGGTTAGCAGAATGGATTAAATGCCAGAATCCTACAATATGTTGTTTACAGGAAACACACCTGAAGCAGGGAGATACATGCAGGTTAAAGGTAAAAGGTTGGAGAAAAATCTACTATGCTTCAGGTGAAGTAAAAAAAGCAGGGCCATCCTGATCTCAGATCAAACTAAAGCAAAAATTGATCTAATTAAAAGATAAGGAAGGGAACTATATCTTGCTAAAGGGTAGCATAGATAATGAAGCAACATCAATATTAGGACATATATGCACCAAGTGGTATAGCATCCATATTCTTAAAAGAGAAATTAAGAGAGCTGCAAGAAGAAATAGTCAGCAAAACTATAATAATGGAGATCTCAACCTTGCACTCTCAGAATTAGATAAATCAAACTACAAAAAAATAAGAAAGAAGTCAAAGAGGTAAATAGAATACTAGAAAAATTAGATATAATAGATCTCTGGAGAAAACATAATGGAGACAGAAAGGAGTACACTTTCTTTTCAGCAGTTCATGGAACCTATATAAAAACTGACCATATATTAGGACATAAAAACCTCAAACTCAAATGCAGTAAAGCAGAAATAGTAAATGCATCCTTTTCAGACCACAATGCAATGAAAATTACATTCAACAAAAAGCCAGGGGAAAGTAGACCAAAAAATAATTGGAAACTAAATAATCTCATAATAAAGAATGATTGGGTGAAACAGTAAATCATAGACATAATTAATAACTTCACCCAAGAAAACGATAATAATGAGACATCATACCAAAATGTATAGGATGCAGCCAAAGCAGTAATAAGGGAAAATTTCATATCTCTAGAGGCCTATTTGCATAAAATAGAGAAAGAGAAAGTCAATGAATTGTGCTAGCAACTAAAAATGCTAGAAAAGGAACAAATTAAAAACCCCCAGTCAAACACTAAATTTGAAATTCTAAAAATAAAAGGAGAGATCAAGAACGATACTGTATGAGGATGAATTCTGATGGAAGTGTATTTTTTCATCAAAGAGATCTAACTCAGTTTCAATTGATCAATGATGGACAGAAGCAGCTACACCCAAAGAAAGAACACTGGGAAATGAATGTAAACTGTTTGCATTTTGGGTTTTCTTCCTGGGGTTATTTTTACCTTCTGAATCCAATTCTTCCTGTGCAACAAGACCGTTCGGTTCTGCACACATATATTGTATCTAGCATATACTGTGACATATTTAACATGCATAGAACTGCTTGCCATCTGGGGCAGGGGGTGGAGGGAGGGAGAAAACGGAACAGAACTGAGCGCAAGGGGTAATGCAAAAAATTACCCAGTCATGGGTTCTGTCAATAAAAAGGTATGATTATGAAAAAAAATTTAAAAAAGAATTTTAAGTCATTATCAAGTCAGGTTCTAGATAACAATAAGTACAGCAAAGAATTTGTCATTTCCAATAAGAATTAAACCTACTGGAAATATTATTCTTAGTGAGAAATAGACTTATTGAGAGCTGAGAGATAATATATCTAGAAATCATCATCCTGCACCAGCAGAGGTCCACCTCTTTGTGTGGGTTACTCATGTCCTATTGCTTGGGTCTTTAAATGTTCATTTTCTTTACTAATGGTGTATGCATTTGTCTGAAAGCATGCCCCATTTTGGGGGGAGACGTCCAATTGCATGTCTTGTCAATAACAGATGTTATTGCATTCAGTGTCTTCTTTTTCTTCAGTATTTCATTTTATATTTTTCATAATAATAACTTTTTATTTTTCAAAATACAGGCAAAGATAGTTTTCAACATTCAGCTTTGCATCAGTGTCTTTTCTTTGAACCATTTTTCTTTTCTAGTTGTCTCACGGGACAATGTTGGTGGTGAGTAATGTTAACTATGATTTAGAGTTGATGTGAATTCACAGGGAATCTTGATCCAGGATAGTTCTCTGGGAGCCCTAAATATGAAAAGTGAGAGAAGAGACCATAAATACCAAACCTGTAATACTGAGTCCAAAATTTTCAGAACCAAAACATAATGATAGCATTGGAAATACAGAAGTGACATGAAGATGTCAGTTCAAACCCTACCTCACACACATCTTAACTGTGTGATCAACAACTCACTTAACGTCCCTCATCTTCTCAGTTTGTCCACATGAAAATGAAAGATTAATTTATCTCTTCAGCCCCTTCAACATGTATATCTATGATCATGTGATTTCATATTTAAAATAAAACAAATAAAACACAAATCTAGTCTTGAGCCTTACATGGGAACTAGATCATTGATTTTAACAATTCTAAATACTTTAGATAGAGTTTACTGACAGATGTGACATTTGGGAAGATATTTAAATGTTGGGGGATATTGAATTATTAGATCCTATTGAAGTTTATTCAAGTAACCCAAGCAGAGAAGAAAAATATGAAGTAGAAAATGCACAAAAATCAGAGGAAAGATGGCCTGTGGTTTTGCTCATTCAATGAAAATTAATTATAGAATTTTATTAGAGAACATTAATAAAAGTACTATTGACTTCAGATAAACCCTTAGGTTCAGAATCAGATTTTGATGTGGAATTGTGCAAATTGTGTAAATTGCTCTTATAATGTGTCTTTTGGAAGCCTTTAAATTACTCAGCAAGATCAAGTTATTATGTTTCCAAAGTTATTCCAGCAAGTATTACAGGATATCCAAAAGGCTGAAAACCTCTCCCCCCCACTATATTACATTATGTCTTATCATTTAATTAGCTTACTCATTAATATTTAAAGAATAAAATTTTAAGGAGTATTGCTTTATTTCAAAAAAGCAATATCTTATGTTTGAATAAGTTTATAAGCATAAAGTTCAGATTTGATACTATTATTCATGGAGAATATCAGTGATATTTTTCACATCACTTTAATTTCTGTAGGTATCCATCTCCTGCCCCATATAAGAAAGAAATACACATATACACATGTACATATGTATACATATATACATGTGTATATATGTGTGTGTGTATATATATATATATATATATATATATATATATGGATATATGTATGGATATACATATTTATGTGATAGAAATGAATGAAAAAGACAAAGAAGTAAAATATCAAGTAAAAAGATCAATACATTGAAAAAGTCTGAAATTTTTTTGTTGTTTCACACTGGGACTTCACACTTGGAGAAGAGAACACATATTTCATATTTTTAAGTTTTACTAAAATAAAGATTTCCAAATAAATTGCTCTTCCTAAATAACTGGACTTTGAGGTTCCTTTCCACTCAGGAATTTTATTATTCTATAATTTTGTGAACAAAGAACCCAAGAATGAAGAAAACATGGAATCAGTGGTTTAAGCCCCAGTTAAAATGAATAAAGGAAAAAAAAAAAAAAAGTCTGGTTCTGTCTAATGATTCAAGAAACCAGGTGCTTATTAGAAACGTACCAAGGTATTGGAAGAACAAGCAGATGTCATTATTTAGCCACTGCTCCTAACTTTTGAAAGATTATGTAGCATAGAATCAGAATTGAGTAAACATTATCACAATCTTTAAATAACAATAGCATTTTATTTTGTTTTGTTTTACAAAACACTTCATAAACATTGTCTCATTCTATACTCACAACAGCCTTAGGAGGTGGCTGTTATTGTTATCCCTTTTTACAAATGAGCACAGTGAGATTCTGAGAGGTAAAGTGAATTTCTCAGAGATATACATCTAGTAACGCCTGTATTCAAATTAAATTGGGATCATCCCAAATCAATGGCTCCTGTTCTAACCACTCCCCCTTTTCTCACCAAAAAAGAAACTGGAATCTCAAATCATTATCCGTGCAGTCTATGTTTTATCTCAACTACTCTATATGCTATCCTCTGCAGAATCATTGAATCCCTGTTCCCATAACTTTACATATTTTGGACTATTAGCACAGAAATCTTCAATTGCTAAACTCCAGTTATAGTTCTTAGTTCCCTCCAAAACTCAGATCATTAGAAAACTCAAACACAAATGTTTTATCATTTCTTTCAATTGTTAACATTTTCTCTTTCCCCAAAGTTACTTTGTATTTACTTTTTTTTTGGTTTATTCTGTTTATTTATCTCAATACCTCTTATTATAGCCCCAAAATAACATGAGTTCTTCAAAGGCCAGGGCTGTTTTCTGTATTTTACTGATATCCTGAGTTCAGAAAAAAATGTCACATATATGATAGATGTTTAATTGATATTTGCTGAATTGATTAGAAATGAACATATTAATTGGATGGTAAATAAATACTGAAGTTGAAATAGTGGTTACAGATATTCATAGTTCTTTGTAAACAATAGGCTATGCAAATTAAATCAATTTGCTTTGCTGAAAGGGCAAATAGACTCATAACAGGGGAATATTATAGATACATTTATCTAAATTTCAGCAAAATGTTCAATAAAAGTATATATTCTTGTGGGTAAGGTAGAGAAATGAGGATATGATGAAAGTAGTACTATGATAAAAAGAATTAGAACATAAAAAGACATAAGGAAATAATAATAAGATAATAAATTAAATGACCAATCATCATGACTTTAATTTCTTCTTAGAGGAAGTATCATGAAGAAGTACCTGAGTTGATGAGATGTTTAGTATAGTTGCTAATTTTAGTATACACACATGGATGACACGCTTATAAAATTGTGAAGTGTAAGAAAAAAAATATATATATATATATAGATCAACAAGTTATGAAGTAGATTTGGGACTGAAAAAAGATAGACTAGGACATTGATCCAAATCTAATAAAATGAAATTTAATATGATAAAAAATGAGATTTATTTTATAAAGTCAAGATATGGAACTGAGACAATTCATCTAAAATAGATCTGGGAAGATCTGTGGCCTAAAAGTTCAATATTAGTCTAGCAAGATTTTTCCAGCTGAAGAATATATTTCATTTACAATTCATCTTTTGTCATTTTAGAGTATTTGCTTCATCAAAGCCCTAGAATATTCTTCCAAAAATAATCTCTTCATTTCATATTAAGAGACTTGGCTGAAGTCACCAAAATAAATGAACTGCTGTCTCTACAACCCTAGTCTCTTCTCGCTTAGTCCAATAATCTTCAAATACAGTGCCTCATATCCTATTGCATTGTCTTTCATAAAGATTTCAGTACATAGAAAATGGCTTTTTGAGCTTTTTATTATCATTAATGTAAAAGATTTAAAGAGCACCTTAGTTTTCTACGTCCAGATATTTCTATTCCATGATCTTTTCATGTTATTAATGAATAATATTCTAGAAAAATATCAGGTCGTAAAATGTTAAGGCTCTACCCATAAATCTTTCCATTTGAACACTTACAAATAAAAGAGCATGTTTCTTTTCCTTTTTCTGCCATTTTTTGTCAACCAGTCAGAAACTTACATCTCTGTGTACACATTTGATCTTTTCAATTTAAATTACCTTTCTTCTAAGAATGAGATAAAACATGATTTAGACAGAAGGAACTATTGGAATTTATCTTTATTTCTCAGTAAATTTTATTGAATAGTACTATACTATTTCAAATACTAGATAGTTATAGAATTCCCCTAAATACATGATGAACAAAATAAAAAGGCATCACAACCAAACTTTACAGTGTTTTCTATAGTCAAACATTATGTGAGGTACTATTCACTATCAGTAACCATGTAAGCTATTTTTAAATTTATTTTATTTTCAACTACTAAATTAACTTCACGATATGCATGAATCCTCTTCAATTATTCAAAAAAATACTAAAACTTTCTCAATTATTAAGACTACCATTATCAACAAAAGGAATAGTAAAAAAATAAATAAATAAATAAGCACATTAAGAGCAAATATCAGCCAAAGAGTCAGAAGAAGTTGGATTCTATTCTGACCTCTATAAATCAGCAGTCAGTCAATAAAGATGTATTAAGTTATTGCTATTATCAGGTATTGTAAAAAGTACTTACACAAAGAAATGCAAATCTCATCTCTATCTTCAGGTATCTTGTATTACATTGGTCATATAATTACTTCTTTTTTTTAAATAACTTTTTATTGACAGAACCCATGCCAGGGTAATTTTTTTACAATGTTGTCCCTTGCATTCAATTCTGTTTCGATTTTCCCCCTCCCTATCTTCACCCCCTCTCCCAGATGGCACATGTTAAATGGGTTACAGTATATCCTAGATACAATATATGTGTGCAGAACCAAACAGTTCTCTTGTTGCACAGGGAGAATTGGATTCAAAAAGTATAAATAACCTGGGAAGAAAAACAAAAATGCAAGCAGTTTATATTCATTTCCCAGTGTTCTTTCTTTGGGTGTAGATGCTTCTGTCCATCCTTGATCAATTGAAACTGAATTAGATCTCTTTGTCAAAGAGATCCACTTCCATCAGAATACATCCTCATACAGTATCATTGTTGAGGTATATAATGATCTGCTGGTTCTGCTCATTTCACTTAGCATCAGTTCATTTAAGTTTCACCAGTTCTCTCTGTATTCATCCTGCTGGTCATTACTTACAGAACAATAATATTCCATAACATTCATATACCACAATTTACTCAATCATTCTCCAATTCATGGGCATCTATTCATTTTCCAGCTTCTAGCCACTACAAACAGGGCTGCCACAAACATTTTGGCACATACAGGTCCCTTTCCCTTCTTTAATATCTCTTTGGGGCATAAGCCCAATAGAAACACTGCTGGATCAAAGGTATACACAGTTTGATATTTTTTTGAGCATAGTTCCAAATTGCTCTCCAGAATGGCTGGATATGTTCACAATTCTACCAACAATGTATCAGTGTCCCTGTTTTCCCACATCCCCTCCAACATTCCTCATTATCTTTCCCTGTCATTCTAGCCAATCTGATAGGTGTGTAGTGGTATCTCATAGTTGTCTTAATTTGCATTTCTCTAATTAATAATGATTTGGAGCACATTTTCATATGGCTATAAATAGTTTTAATTTCTTCATCTGAGAATTGTTCATATCCTCTGATCATTTATCAATTGGAGAATGGCTTGATTTTTATAAATTAGAGTCAATTCTCTATATATTTTGGAAATGAGGCCTTTATCAGAACCTTTGGCTGTAAAAATGTTTTCCCAGTTCATTGTTTCCCTTCTAATCTTGTCTGCATTACTTTTGTTTGTACAAAAGCTTTTCAATTTGATGTAATCAAAATTTTCTATTCTGTGGTCAATACTGATCTCTAGTTCTTCTTTGGTCATAAATTCCTTCGTCTTCCATAGGTCTAAGACTCTCATTCTTTATGCCTAGGTCATGAACCCATTTTGACCTTATCTTGGTGTACAGTGTTAAGTGTAGGTCAGTGCCTAGTTTCTGCCACACTAATTTCCAATTTTCCCAGCAATTTTTTGTCAAATAATGCGTTCTTATCCCCAAAACTGGGGTCTTTGGGTTTGTCAAATGCTAGATTATTAAAGTTATTAGCTGTTTTGTCCTTTGGACCTAACCTATTCCATTGATCTACTAGGATATTTCTTAGCCAGTACCAAATGCTTTTAGTAACCACTGTTTTATAATATATTTTAGATCTGGTACAGCTAGGCCGCCTTCATTTGATTTTTTTTTCATTAATTCCCTTGAAATTCTTAACTTTTTGTTTTTCCATATGACCTTTGTTGTTATTTTTTCTAGGTCATCAAACTAGTTTTTTGGGAGTCTGATTGGTATAGCGCTAAACAAATAGATTAGTTTAGGTAGTATTGTCATCTTTATTATGTTTGCTCGCTCAATCCAAGAGCATTTAATATTTTTCCATATGGTAGATCTGAGGAAACTGAAGCTGAAAAACATTTAATGCACTTTCAAAGTTCACCAATTCAAAATATTTCAAACAATTTGAATTGAGGATTTTCTGACTCCAAGTCTTATGTACTAACCACTATGCAACCCAAATGCATTGCAAGCAATGCATTCCCTATTCATTTGGGAAAAAACATTTAGATAACAACTAGGACACAGAACACTAAATTTTGGTTTCTCTGGCAATATTCTATCTATCTCCTTTCTTAGACTATTTCTGAATCATACCTCTTAGCTAGTTGTATAAATGAGGCTATTAATATCACATAAATATTGTAAATGTTGCTTTTTTTCTTTGTCTTAAGCATCTATATGTAAGTTTACAGCTGTGTGTGATGTGTGTGTATGTGAAGTGAATTTGACTCATAAAGTACTTCAATCATAACTAGGTGATATTTTTACAATTTGATTTTCATATGGGTGTTAATTATAGAGACTACCCAGTAGGATTCTGAGTTAATCCAGCTGTCTCAACAGGAAGTGTATTTTTAGTGTTTTTTTTTTCTTTTGAGTTATAATGTAATGTCTTTGAGTATTTGAGTATTACTTTTGAGTAATAAGTAGGGCTGATTCACATCAACATAGTATGTGTTTTTGGTCCATTTTTACAATAGAAGAAGGACTAGTCAGACTATTAAAACAAGTTCAAATTCCTTAATCTAGCATTCAAAGAACTCTATAACACACCAGCATTATATCTCATCAGACTTAATTTATTTTATGCTTCCCACTGGCTTCAACCAATCAGGTCTATTTGTAGTCCTCTATATAACTAAAGCTATCCTTCTTAATTGCCTATACTTATTGGATTATATTTTTTCTATTTCTACAAGACTCACTATCACCTCCTTATTCTTTTGGAATTCTGCTCATTTTTTGACTCCCCTTCTAATAGCATGACTTTGAGGAAATCACCAAAAAATTCTGCTTATTTATAGAATGAGGAAGTTGGATTCTCTTGGACCCCTTTTTAGCTCTGTACTATATGACTGTGTAAAATTTGAGGAAAGATTTCAGGCATATATCCAATCTTCCTTCAGGTTTATATTGCTGACAGCTATTAATGTCAATGGTTGAGTGTCTCATTGCTAAATCTGTTGGTCAGTTTGAGGCCTGGTGTTAGATATGCTGTTTAATTGGACACCTGATATATCCCTAGTTTCCTCCAAACACTATATTTGTTACCCTAAAGAGAGGAAATGGGATGAAATATAATATAGTATATAGACTTGAGTGCCCCATATGACTAGGAAAGTCTCTGAACACTATATTGCACTATTATTAATAATTCCTATATCTTCTACTTTTGGCAGTCATGCAGAATAATGAGCTCATTCTTTCCCCAACCAAAATAATTGCCTACTACTGGAAGTAGAATTGTGAAGGCTAAGCTTTGTGTCAGAGACAAGAATTGTGTTGACATTTTTGTTCTCTATGGCTATCTCTACAGAACCAAAACAGCTGGTCCAGTCAATCATGTAATCAAGTCAAAAAAAGAGGGAAAAAGATTAATTGTCATGATGTCAGAATTAGGATACATTGAGTAAGTGGGGGAGAGATGTTGAGAGAGAGGATTGCATGGAGAATTTAAGAATAGAAAATGTTGACTTAAGGTAAGGGGAAAAAATTAATGTATCCAAAATTAAAATGAAATATTTAAACTGATAGGTTTTCATCACTAGAGGTTTTCATGATAACCCCTTTATCAGACACATTATAGAAACTACCATCAGACTGCTGTGTACATAGCTCCAAAAAAATTCCTCTACAATACATGTGGTAAATGATATTAGTTAACCTACCTCTAATGGGGAAGGTACCCAGGAACAGTACCTTACTCCACTTTAGAGAAATTATAATTCTTAAGGTTTTATTGCTTCTGTCTCCATTGCTGTTGCTGTTGTAATTGCTGCTGCTGCTGTTTTTTTTTTTTTTTTATCCATTTCTGAAGACTTGGTTTGCCATTTTGCAATATCCACTTATTATCTCCATTTCTCTGTTTATATACCATCTCCCTTAATTATATGAAGCCTCTGGTGTCTCACAGTTCCTGTCAAGAGAGTTTGGATCAACCAGAAGATATGTGTTTTTAACATTAGCAGCTTCTAGTAGTGTTTGGAGTAGCTGAAACGAGTGAACCTCCTAGGGCAACAAAGGTGAGAAAGCAGGTTGTCTGGAATGATTTTGAAAGGACAATGAAGAATAAAAAAATGCTTTCTCTTCCCCTATGCTGCTCCAAATATTTTCTTTATTTTTAAATTTTCTATATATTATTTGTTCCTATTAAGACATAATGATATATTGAAAGCAGAGATATAAAGTATATGACTCATTAAAGAAAAGATAAAGGAATCTTTGTTCAATGTCCATTTTATTATAATTACATTGATCCTGAAGAAATTTTAGTGTTGTATCCTGCAGGAACAATTTTATTTGGGTAGGTTTTTTTTTTTTTTTTTTTAAATCTAATTTCCTTTTAATGACATAGAACTCCTCTTGCTTTGCACTCTGGAGACACCTGCTCCCAATTGTCTATTGTGGGTTCCTAAGACTATTAGAAATATTATACATCTGCAAACATGAATTCAGAACAGGTGCATAATACAATGTTAAGTAGCTCCCAACAAGAGGGAAAGTCAGCAAGTTAAATGCCTGGTTCATCATGATTTCCCCAAGTGCCACTTGGATATCATAAAATTCTAAACTTGCATAATAGTGAATGACACTTGGAAGAAAGTAGAATTATCACAACTGATTGTGACATTTCAATGTTATTTGTGGGTAACAACTTATAAACAAGTTATAAAGTATATTAAAATCCCTCATACAAAGCCAACTTTTTCTCATTATTCAGGAATTAACACTCTACTCTTTTTGAAGTTAATTTATATTACTTGGCATAGTTAAGTTTCTTTTTAAAATTTTCTTTCAATGTTTATATAATAATCATTAAAATATGTGTACTTAATTATTAAAATGTTTCCCTGGAGTTGTTTTTATGTGATTTGTTTCTTTAGGGGATACATGTTAAATTTAACAAGGAAACTCATGTCACTTTTTAAACTTCTTTTCTTTTGTATAGATTTAATGTTTTATTGATGTTCTTTTTTTTCTTGTTTTTTTTTCCTGCATCTCTATCATTACTCACTAACCCCAAACTAAGTAAAATCCTTTGTTTTCACATACTTGTGAATATGTTATATCCCATCTGCTCTCAGTACAATGAAAACTCGAAGAGTGTAGGGACTTATTTTATATGAGTTCTTGTCACATAGTAGGAGTTTGTTATTTATTGTTTTATAAATCCCATAAGTATGAATATCCAAGACATGAATAAAAAAAAATAATGAAGGCTGTTATTTTAAAACTGTTTTCAAAGCTGTACTGTTCTGTTTGTTGAGTGTGACACATTAATATTATTCATTTTCCATGTGTGCAAATCAGCAGAGTTATATGAAATTATTGAACAGTTTAATTTTGGCACTTCTAGTAATTAGCTCTGTTAAGGTAGTAGTTGCAATATATATATATATATATAACCTTCAGTTTCTTAATTATTATACATATTTTGGGTAGAAAATAAGCAGGATATTTATTGTATTATATACACATGTGTATATGTGACAAGAATTCATATAAAATAATACATGTACACATATTTAGAGAGAGAGAAAGAGAAATATCTTTTCTCACTGAAATCCTACTCTAATTTCCTAGCATGGCATGAAGTTGACCCTATATTTCCTTTTTTTTAAATTATTGTAGCTTTTTATTTACAAGATATATGCATGGGTAATTTTTCAGCATTAATAATTGCAAAACCTTTTGTTCCAACTTTTCCCCTCCTTTCCCCACCTCCTCCCCCAGATGTCAGGTTGATCAATACATGTAAAATATCTTAAAATATAAGTTAAATACAATATATGTATATATGTCCATACATTTATTTTGCTGTGTAAAAAGAATTGAGCCTATATTTCCAGATGCAATGCCAATCTAGTCAATATTCTTGATGTTTTTATCAAGTAAGAAAGTTTTCACATATATGATGACAAGTTATACATTTGACTTCAGAGGACTGAATTTTGAAAGGTTGTATGTAGGGTGGTGAACATTTGATACATAGCAACATTTTCAGATCACCAAGTATTAAATATGTCAAAAATCTGGTTGCATGTGACTCACTATACTCCCAAGTATGACTCAAACTAGAAAACAATTGTAATTGAGTAATATTTTCACAAAACAAATAAAAATACAATAAAACACAATTAGTTTTATGTTAAATGTTAAGTCAATATTTAGCCCAGAGGCATCCTTAGGTGCTGATTAGCAGCCCCCATTTTTGCTTCGGTTTGACACCATGACTTAATATGTCTCAAAGAATTTTGTAAAAGAAGTAGCAATGCAAATGAAATAGTACATGCATAAAAAATTCCAGTATACTTTAGTAGCTTAGTAGAAAATGAAGAAGATATGAAATAAAATTACATATAGCAGAAGAATAATGGGTTCCTTATGAAAAGGGAAGTAAGAGGCTTTTCCTGATAACATAGTATGTTTTGTCCTGACTACATCTAACCATAAGTCCTTAGCAACTTGAACCTGAAGTAAAATTTTGTTCCTGGGTTAGAGATTTGATCTGCTATTTCACTGGTAAAAAGAAATTCATGGATGAAGAATTTTGTTATTCTATTTCAGGTCAGCATTTCTGCAACTGATAATATTAGAGACTTGTCTGAGATTCTTATAGTTTAATTGACTTGCCTAGGTAATGCATGTCAGAACTAAAACTAAAACTCAGTTCTTTTGAATCACCCATCAAATATATAGTAGGCATCTACTGCGTGTCAAACTTTGCATTAGATTCTGAAAGAAATATGAAATTCTAATAAGACATGGTCCTTACCCTCATGGAATCTGCAATCTGTTTGCAGGAGCAGATGCAAGTGTAGACCCTTTTAATACATAATACCATATCATAAAAATTATAATATTATATGAAGAATTATTCCAACATCCATTCTGAGAAAGAAAGATCAACTTTATATGTCCAATTAACCAAGGAAATCTAACTGTCATCACCCAAGTACTCAAGGAATAAATCATACATGGCAACAGGATAAGAGACCCTGCTAAGACTGCTAAGTGTTAATCATTTGTTTTCTATGTTATTGTATATGATTTGCTCTCATATAAACCTGTCTTCTCTTTTCCTGGGAATGATGACAAATAATTTTATATAGTTACTTCAATCTCTACCCCAGTTCAAACCACTGGTCAAGTCTCTAGAATCTATCCCTAAACTAAAATTTTTGGAGTATAGCAACCATTAATTACTCATAATAACTTCAGCACATCCAAATTGATTTACTATCACCCTTGAAAAAAGTGAAAAATTGGGACAGCTAGTTGGTACAGTGGATAGAGCACCAAGAGGTGCTCAAATCAGGAGGACCTGAGTTCAAATCTGGCCTTAGGCATTTAACTTCTTAGCTGTATGACCCTGGACAAATCACTTAATCCCAATTGCCTCAGGGGGAAAAAAAGAAAAGAGTGAAAAATCTGTCTTCTGTTCTTGGGATTATCACATTCTTCCTACCAAACAAACTTTATTTGCAAACATCTAAAGCTTAGTTATGATGAGACAAATATCATTCATTGCCATTTATATGAACCCTTCCTTAATCATTCAATTCACAGTGGTACTTTCTTTCTCTGGATTTTAAATATATTTGGTGTCTACATCTTTCTTTGTTGTTGAATCATATATGCTCTAAAGAGATATTAGGTTGTAAGTGATATCTCTCTGTTTCTGAAGTCCAAAGACCTCAGTTCAATTGTTGATCATGCCATTCCATTTCCTACCTCACTGGACCTAAGCAATAAACTTAAACCTCTATGGATATTAGTATTTTTATTTGTAAAACAGAGGCTTGAAAGCAAATGGCTTCCTAAGTTCCTTCAATTTTAAAACTATGATTATATTATGTTTCTATTTTATGGTTATTTACTTATTGCATTGTCTTACACAAGAAGAGCATGACATTCTTGAAAATAAGAAATGTATATTGTACCCTTTTTTGCAAACCTCCCAGAGCTTTGTACAAAATATGAGTTCAAAAAATGTATATAAAGGGAACAAATCTAACTTACCGCCTTAGCTCGATGATGTAACACTTGAAAAAACATATTGAGGGAAAAAAAAAAAAACTTCTTTCTATAATTGCTCTCAATCCAATAAAGATAATGAGCAAGGAAAAATATACTCAAGATTATTGTTCCCTTTGCCTATGATTCACTTCCTGGGAAGGGAAAACAAACAAATGAAATTTATAATTAGAAAAAACTGAGTTCAAATTAACTTTCTATGACCATGTGATTTTTTTTTTTAATTTTTTATAATAATTTTATATTGACAGAATCCATGCCAGGTTAATTTTTTGACAACATTATCACTTGCACTCACTTTTGTTCCGATTTTTCCCCTCCCTCCCTCCACCCTTTCCTCTAGATGGCAAGCAGTCCTATATATGTTAGATATGTTGCAGTATATCCTAGATACAATATGTGTTTTCAGAACCGAACAGTTTTCTTGTTGCACAGGGAGAATTGGATTCAGAAGGTAAAAATAACCCGGGAAGAAAAACAAAAATGCAAATAGTTCACATTCATTTCCCAGTGTTCTTTTTTTGGGTGTAGCTGCTTCTGTTCATCATTTATCAATTGAAACTCAGGTCTCTTTGTATGACCATCTGATCTTGTGAAAATTCTATGGCCTCTTTCTACATCTTGATTTTCTTGTCAGTAAAACAAGGAAGACCCAGACTACATGACTTAGAATGTACATCATTTTAAATTCCTATGCATATGTGATTAATGGTTCAATATCAGTCTTCAAGATGTCAAGTGACTTATTACAAGTGTCTTTTCTATTTTTTTCTATTCTTTTTCTATGCTTGAATTGTTATGCATTCTTTAGAATCAACTCATATTCTATTCCCCTTTCTAAATTATTATAGCTACCACTTCAACAATTCTGCCCAAGAAATCTAACAGATTATTTAACATTATAGTAATCTGTGTTCATAGAATATCTCTTAGAGTGTAAATTCTATGAGGGCAGTAACTGTGTCTTGTAAATTTTTTATCTCTGCTAGCAAAGTATTGTGAATACAGAAGATTTTACGTGGACATTATTTTTCCTTGTTTGCTTCTCTTAATTTTTTTTTTTTTTGAGAACTGAAAACATATTAGGAACTGATGACACTCCTCTTCCACAAATGATATTTTTCTTCACCCCTTCAGAATAGCTATGTCTCTGTAAATATTATAAACACACAAGTTTAAGAAGAATAGAGGAAATACTCCAAACTCACAGTTATCAGAGGCCATCTCAGACCTTCATTTTTGTGTTGTGTGAACACCACAAAGGTTGGGTACTCAACTTTTCTCTATCATTTAAAAACTTTCCAGAAGAAAAATAAATTCTTTATTTAGAAAGTGCTTGATTTTAATGTGCTTAGGTGTTAGAATCCTAGTGTTAATTCACTAGAGTTGATAGAAAAACACATTAGCTCACACATTAGTTCACCCGTTTGGGAGATTTTAGGGTACAGTATGAGACATCCAAATTCACGCCTCCCATAATCCTACTTTCAGAGGAGAAGTCAACCTTTGAGTTTAACACCTCTAAAAGAGCATAAAAACAGTTGAGCTCTGTCAGGAGAGTTCAGTTGAAAAGTTTGAGAGGAGCGCGTCAGTTGGAGATTGAGAAGCCATGAGTAGGAGTTGAGCTAGAAGCAGAAGCTGGAAGAGCTAAAAGACAAGCTGCAAGAGCTCTTGGAACCAAGGAGGGAGATAGGCCTCTAAGAAAGCTACCCGGGCCTAAGGAAGGAGATAAGACTTGGAAGGAGAAAATAAATGTTTGGATTTTAACAGCTGGCTTCATTTGAGGTGAATATTGATCTGAAGTGAAACTAAGGCTGCATCCAGAAAACCTCCCCAAGAAACCTGCTCCCAGACACCTATCATATTATAAAAAAAGAAAAGAACACTACATTTTGGTGCCTGAATGAGGGACTGACAGGAACCTGATCTCAGGGGAAAAACCTCTGATCTTGAATCCAGTGGAAAAGTCTCCTCGACCCAGAAATTAGGGTGAGTAGAGCAAAGAAATTTTGTTAAAAGAGTTAAAGTAGAATTTCAGCTAAGATGGGACAGATATTTAGAAAACAGCCCTCTGCTTCTGTTCAAGGAAAATATTTAGAGAGCATTGTCAAGGTTATGAAAAGCCAAGGTTTGATTATAATTTTGGAGCAGATCACTGAACTTTTAGAAACTGTAAAGTACATATGTCCTTGTTTCTCTATGGGAAAAGAATTGGATCTAGAGGAGTGGAAATTAGTAGGAGAGGATCTCGATCAATTCTGCAATAAAAATGGACCTGACTCAATTTCCAAAGACACACTTAATACATATAATTTAATACAACTGGCTTTAGGAAATTATAGAAGTGTTAGAATAAGGAAAAAGAAGAAAGAGCAGGAGGGGGAAGTGCCAACTAAGTGAAAAGGAGGAAGAATCCGATAAGAATGGGGTTAAGTACAATTTTGAGTGTGATACTTCACAGCAGGAAAATTAGATCATTCCACAACTCATGATCTTCCTCCCTCAATTAACCTTTCATGGGTGGAAGAAGAAGGAAGAGGGGGAGAGGCAGTAAGGCAATCAGAACCCCCTATTAAGGAGCCTGTGACAAGATTCAAAAAAGCACTAATTAAGGCAAAAAATGAAGGAAAAGATATATCTGATTTTATAAATGCATACCCTGTGATTGAAAAGCTTGACTCTTCAGGGCAAAAAGGGAAAAGATACACTCCTTTTAATTTGGAAAAAAAATTAAGGATTTGAAAAAGGATGGGGCTACATCCTCTTATGTTAAAATGTTACTAGATAATTTGTCTTATGAAATCTTAACCCCAAATGATTGGAAATCCATAGCTAGGATATGTTTAGAACCTGGACAAAATTTGTTGTGGCTTTTGGAGTTTCATGAATTATGTAGGATTCAAGCCCAATGCAATAGACAAACCAGAGCTAAAGTACAAATCGCTTTTGACCAACTAGCTGGTGAAGGTCAGTATGGAGAGAATTCAGAACAGATTTATTATTCCATACCAGTGTATGAGCAAATTTCTAAGGCTACAATAAAAGCTTGGCGTTCCCTCCCAGGACAAAAAGATGGAGAGGAAGCCTTCACAAAAATAGAGTAAGGTCCCAATGAACCTTTTGCAGATTTTGTGGGATGTTTGCAAACATCTGTAATAAGAACCATTGGAGAAAATGTAGCTACAGAAATAATTACCAGATATCTGGCTAAGGAAAATTCCAATGATGTTTGCAGAAGGATTATATAAGGACTAGACAAAGATACTCCTTTAGAGGAGATCATAAGAAGCTGTGCCATAGTGGGCACAAATGCTAATTATGCCCAAACTATGATGAACATGGGAAGACAGGGTCCCTCTTGGCAAGGTACTTCTAGAGAAACTCGTCGATGTTTTCAGTGTGGAAAAGTTGGACATTTGAGAGCTCATTGTAGATTTGGAGATAGAGTGAGAAGACAAGGTGAGAGAAAAACTAAAACCTCATGTCCAAAATGCAACTGAGGGTTCTACTGGGCCTCAGAATGCAGATTGACCCAAGGAAATGCGAGGCAGGGCCCAGCTCCAAGATATACAAAAGATAGATGGGGCCTGATGGCAGTTGAGGTTACACCCAGAGAGTCTTTAGAAGTTCAGGACTCTGATGTGATCAACCAAAAGAAAAGCAATCAGGATTACAGTTGGAGAGAATACAGGCTTTTTAACCTAACAGGGCAGTGTCCAGTGCAAACAGCTCCAATGTAATTGCCAGATAATGAGAAGAAATCCCAAAAGTGGTAAATAGAAGGGAATTAGATACATTACTGGCTGGGAGAGAGGTATTGCTTATATTTTTATAGACAGAGAAGGAATCAGATGGAGAAGGAAACAGATGGGTGGCAATGAGCACTTGGAGAGAGACAGAAAGAGAGAAAAACCTCAAAACAAAGGAGAAGATTTCAGAAACATCTGACACTGAAAGAGCATGGCTGACAATAAGACTGTTAAAAAAAAAAAAAACTTTAAAATCTTCAGGAATCATTGGGTTACCTAACACAAGATAAGACTGTTTCAAGGACTTGAAAACCAGCAGGAATCAATGGATTCTTTGAGATGAAAAATTGTTGATAAGACTATTGCGGTACTTCAAAGCTTACAGGAATTATTGGATTCCTGGCATATGAACTAATGGATAATGGATTCCTTTTGGATTATTTCTAGGACTTATGGACATGTATAAATTCTCATGTTGATTTATGTTATTTGTTACATTACTACTAGCCTATGTTATATTACTATGTGCTTATGTCATTTATGTAATTATGTGTAATACCTTCCATATTGAAGGATTTATGTATACCTGTTTCAAATGAGCCCCTTTAGAAACCCACTAATCTGATTTGATTTCCCATTTCCTTGGGTATTTTCATCTCCCTTCCTGAGAAGTAAGGGAGGGTGTGACCGCCTTCTTTTTATGGTGTTTTCACTTCTTTTTTGAACAGTCATGGGAGGGTCTTTTGGGGGTTCTCACCTCCTTGAGAAGTCAGGGAGGTCATGACCACCTATATTCTAAATCAAAAGAAAGCGGGAGATGTTAGAATCCTAGTGTTAACTCACTAGGGTTGATAGAAACACACATTAGCTCACACATTAGTTCACACATTTGGGAGATTTCAGGGTTCAGTATGAGATATCCAAATTCACACCTCCCATGATCCCATTCTCAGAGGAGGAGTCAACCTTTGAGTTTACACCTCTAAAAGAGCATAAAAACAGCTGAGCTCAATCAGGAGAGTTCAATTGAAAAGATTGAGAAGGGAGCGTCACTTGGATATTGAGAAGCCACGAATTGGAGTTGAGCTAGAGGCAAAAACTAGAAGGGCTAAAAGACAAGCTGCAAGAGCTCTTGGAACCAAGGAGGGAGATAAGCCTCTAAGAAAGCTACCTGGGCCGAAGGAAGGAGATAAGATAAAAGTTTGGATTTTAACAGCTGGCTGCATTTGAAGTGACATCTGAAATGAAACTAAGGCTGCCTCCAGAAAAGCTCCCCAAGAAACCTGCTCCCAGAGAACCATCATATTCAAAAAAAAAAAAAAAAAAAAAAAGATAACACTACACTTAGGAAAATTTTAGGCTAAGTTAATAAGAAAAAAATTTTTTTAAAAAAAGATATCAATTTTAGTAAGAATAGGAGCATGCTTATTTTATCCACTTGCTCTTTCCTAGGCCAAAATAATAATAATAATAATAGCAGGATTTTTTAAAGGAAAGAGCCTGACTTTAAAACAGGATTTGATTTATTTCTTTTCTTTTCTTTTTTAATAGCTTTTTATTTACAAGTTAAATGCATGGGCAATTTTACAGCATTGACAATTGCCAAAGCTTTTGTTCCAATTTTTCCCCTCCTTCCCTGTACCCCCTCCCTTAGATGGCAGGATGACCAACACATGTTAAATATATTAGAGTATAAATTAAATACAAAATAAGTATACATGTCTAAACCATTATTTTGCTGAACAAAAAAAAAATCAGACTTCAAAATATTATACAGTTAGCCTGTGAAGGAAATAAAAAATGCAGGTGGGCAAAAATATAGGGATTGGTAATTAGATGTAATGGTTCTTAGTCATCTCCCAGAGTTTTTTTTCTGCTGGATATAGCTGGTTCAGTTCATTACTGCTCCATTAGAACTGATTTGGTTCATCTTATTGCTGAAGATGGCTAGGTCCATCAGAATTGATCACCCTATAATATTGTTGTTGAAGTATATAATGATTTCCTGGTCCTGCTCATTTTACTCAGCAACATTTAATTTACCCAAATTTGATACAGAGATGATTTTCATCAGAAAATTGGACCCATCTCTTCCCCCTTTTCTTCTTATCATTCCAGTCTGGTTAGGTGGAAAATATTATATTTAGAACTTCAGAACTGGAAGAAACCTTATAAGTTATTTAGTTTCGTAATAACATTTAAAAGTACCAATCCTATATAAAAGATTTTAGAAAATGGATGCACAAGTACAATTTAGTTCATTTTAATATACAATTAAGTATTTTTCAAAATACATTAGTTATTTGATTACTTGTTGTCCTTTGTTCTCAGATGAATAAATGGCGTTATCTACACCAGATTTCTAAAAGCTGCCTACTCCTTTTCTGCTCCACTGTTGCCAAACATGTTTGGTTCATCTTCCCCTCCAAGTTAGCAACAAACCAAACTTGAATGAGTGCTCTGATCTGTTGCCATTCAGTCTTCTGTACTTGTCTTGCTGTGGGGTTACCAATTTTGTTGAATGTAAATATTTAGCTTTGAGAGACATAAGTCTAAAATACTTCCAGCATTCGGTACCATATGTCACCTTCCTCATTATCATGTCTTTTCCCTTCTCTTTACAATAATATTTGTGTTAAATGCCAATGTTTTCTGCAAGAATACCTCCATGAAGTTTCATCACATTTAGGTAAATGATGTGGGTCACAATAACATCGTGAAATGCACAAGTCTCCAGTAGTTAGTCTCCAGACTACTTTGATCTTCTTAAAAACTTCCTGTCATCTTTAATAATCTAGTTCTAATATTTGTTAAAGTCACCTAGAATTGTAAGTTTGTCCTCTTTCATCACATTGAAGGTAGTCTATAGGTCTTCATACAATTTCTCTTTGATTTAATCTGCACTGATGCTGGTGTAGCACACCACTTTCCTGCAAGCTGCAATCACATTGTCATGAGATTATCATTTACACTTTTTGATAAGCATACACACTTAATGTTTAGATTATTTTATCATATTTTATAATTTTATAAATTTTATTTTAATTAATTAAAATATGTATTTTATATAAATTTATAATTAATTTAGATTAATTATGAGAGATCTTTACAATTCTCTCCTTCATTTCAGCCACTCCAGAAAAAAGTGTAGATCCAGCTCCAACTTTGGTAAACTGCTCTTCATTTGCCAGCCTTGTTTCACTCAAGGCTGCTATTTGGATGTAACAGTTTTTGAGTTCTCTTGCAACAAGAACTCTTCTTTCAGGTCTAGTAGGCTTTATCTTATCCATAAGATCATGCATGCTGATGGAGAATTTTTCACCTTTGGAAAACTTTTTTGTACATTTGTAATCTGTGTGTGTGTGTGTGTGTGTGTGTGTGCATGCGTGCATGCGTGCATGCATGTGTGCATGTGTTGTTCACAGACTGGGATCTCTGCCTGCTATGGTAAGCAGTTCAAAGTTGAATGAAGCTATTTATAGCCCCTTCCTTATGCCAGAAGGTGAACAGAATAGTCCTTTAAAAATGCTACTGAGACATCCAGGGGATTGCCAAATCCCACTGCTGCTTCAGTTCTTTTTGAAAATACCCCTGTGCCCTGTGTTGCCTATTTATAGAATTATGACTACATCTTCTAGTATATCCATACTTAACATTTCATCACTTGTCTGTCATTATAGAATTCTGAAGTAAGTAAAAAAAAAAGGTAAAATTGTATGGATGATGTTTTGATTCACATATAAATTGAATTTAAGTAAGGCAGAGTTGTACATAGTTGTCAGTGGCACCCTCTTCCAGCATCATCAAAGTTTGGTGGCAAAACAAAGTCAAGATGACTGACAAGTGAGGACTTAGGATGTAGTGGCAATTTTGGCATCTCTGAAATGTAACAAAGCTCTAAATACTACCCAATGACTATCTATAGATGGCTGAGGAATAAGAGATAGAATGACAAGTTTATGCAAGTTGAGGAATATTCATCAAGGTGGTAAATGTTTAGAAGGTGGCTTTCAATAAAATGGTCAATAAATAAGAACATATGAAGTCCCCACTGCTTTATAGGAACTTTTCTACGTGTTGTATAGGAAATTACAAAAAAATAATTTAAATCCTTAAGGATGTTATAAAGACAAAAGGTGAATATAAATAAACAAAATGATAAAGAAATGGAGAGGAATTCTAGCAGCAAAGGATTCATGAAAGAAGTGAAGTTGACTTTTGAAGGAAACTAAAAATTTGAGAGGATAAAGTAAGGAAGGAGAATATTCCTATCATGGTCAAAGAGCTAGTGCTTGCCCAAATGATGAATATACATAAGTACTATATAAATATTAGCCATTAGGAGCAGTAGTAGAATAAAAGCCATCAGTAATATTGTTAGTAGTATTTATAGTAATTGTAATAGGACTAAAAATAGTTGTAGATATAGTTATGACAATCATCATTGTCATCAAAGTAGTAGTAGTAAATAATAACAAGATATTAAAACAATATTGTGTATAGTAATAATAATAATTCTAAGGCAGATATAACAATAAGATTGGTTTTGGTTTGAGTCCTGGTCCTTAAATCTAGCCAGTAAACACCAAGATTAAAAGGGTTCAGAGATTCACATGATCAACAAAGTGATTTTTTTTTTAAATTTTTATTTAATAATTACTTTATATTGACAGAATCCATGCCAGGGTAATTTTTTTTTTACAACATTATCCTTTGCACTCGTTTCTGTTCCAATTTTTCCCCCTCCCTCCCTCCACCCCCTCCCCTAGATGGCAAGCAGTCCTTTATATGTTGGATATTCAACAAAGTGATGTTAAGAGCATCTCTAGGTAACACCCTATGTTTACAGAGGAAGAAAAGAAGGGAAGGATAGGAGAGGGAGGAGAGAGGGAAAAAAGAAAAGAAAGGAAGGAAGGAAAAAGGAAGGAAGGAAGGAAGGAAGGAAGAAGAAAAGAAAGGAAGGAAGGAAAGGAGGGAAAGAAGGAAGAAAAGAGTCTTCCAAATGACCAATTCCAAGCTAGCTTTACTCATAGAGGTTGTTTTATATATATATATATATATATATATATATATATATATATATATATATATATATAGTTGATTGGTTGATTGTAGATGGAGTAAAAGGAAGAGTAGATTGTCCTATCATAATTAAGAAAGGATCACTAAATTCAAACTATTGTTTCCATTTTTTTTCACATAGACTATTTTTAAAAAGAGTCTTTACTTTCCAGTTAATCCAATCTGTTCTATGTACAAACAATCACAGGGGAATTAAAGAAAAGGGAAACTAAAATCAAAGAAAATAAATTGAATTTGTATCCTGAAGAAGGTAAGGGCCACAACTGGATAACAAGATCACAGTTTATAAGGATTCTACAGTCACTTAGTCCAGTTTTATGAAAAGGAACTAAGGTCTACAATGTGTATCTGTTTGTCTAAAGTTTTCACAGAGAGTAAGAAGCAAGAGACAGTTATTCCATTCATAATTGTGTATTCTTTTTATTATATCATTATACTTTCCTTTTTATAAAGCTTTTTATTTTCAAAATACATGCATAGATAGTTTTCAACATTCTTCCTTGCAAAATACTGTGTTCCATTTTTTTTTCTCACTCTCTTCTCCCCCAACCCCTCCCCTACAAGGCAAGTAATCCAATATATGTTAAATATGTGCAATTATTCTATATGTATTTCCACAATCATTTTGCTGCACAAGAAAAAATGAGATAAAAAAGGGAAAAATAGAGAAAGGAAACAAAATGCAAGCAAACATCAACAAAAAGTGAAAATACTATGTTGTGATCCACACTCAATCCCCACAGTCCTCTCTTCTAATCAGATAGCTCTCTCCATCACAAGACCATTGGAACCAGTCTGCATCACCTCATTTTTAAAAGAGTCACATCCATCAGAATATCATTGTATAAACTTGTTGCTGTATACAATATTTTCCTTAATTTTCCTTATTTTGTTTACTTAGATCAGTTCATGTAAATCTCTCAGAGTCACTCTGAAATCATTCTGCTGGCATTTCTTACAGAGCAATAAATAATATTCCATACCATTCATATATGATAACTTACTCAGACATTCTCCAACTGATAGGTATCCACTCAGTTTCCAATATCTTGCCACTACAAAAAGGGCTGCAACAAACATTTTTCCACATGTGGGTTTTTTTCCCTTTTTATGATCTCTTTGGGATGCAGACCCAGTAGAGATAATGCTGGATCAAAGGGTATACATAGTTTGGACACAGTTTCATATTGCTTTCCAGAATGCTTGAATCACTTCACAACTCTGCAAAGAATATAGCACTGTCCCAAATTTCCCACATGCACTCTAACATTTATCTTTATCTTTTCCTATTATCTTAATCAATATAAGAGGTATGGAGTGGTACCTTAAAGTTGTCTTAATTTTGCTGCTCAACTGTGATTTAGTGTATTTTTTCCTTATGACTAGAAAGGATTTTACTTCTCCATCTGAAAATTGTATGCTCATATCCTTTGACCATTTATCAATTTGAGAATAGCTTGTATTCTTATAAATTTGAGAATTCTCTGAATATTTTAGAAATAAGTTCTTTATCATTATATCTGGATCTAAAATTTTTTCTCAGTTTACTGTTTCCCTTATCTGCATTGGTATTGTTTCTACAAAAACTTATATTATCAATATTATTATTATCATCATCATCATCATCATCATCATCAATTTTGTGTGCAATAATGAGCTCCAGTACTTCTTTAGTCTAAAATTCCTTACTTCTCCATAGATTTGAGAGGTAAACTATCCTTTTCTTCTAATTTGCTTCTAATATGACTCTATGTCTAAACCATGAACCTATTTCAACCTTATCTTTGTATATAGTATTAGATGTGGGTTCCTGCCATACTAATTTCCAATTTTCCCAGAAGCTTTTCTAAATTGGGAATTTTCTAAATAATGAATTCTTATCCCCAAAGCTGAGATATTTGGGTTTGTAAAATGCCAGATTCCTGTAGTCATTGATTATTTTGTCTTCTGAATCTAATTTATTCTACTTAATTACTACTCTATTTCCTAACCAGCACCAAATCATTTTCATGACTGCTGCTTTATAAAATAATTTTTGCAAGATTTCCCAATATCATCATCACTGCAAAATATTGCATTAGAAATGCTAGTTTGGGCAATAAAAGAAGAAAAAGAGATGAAAGGAATTAGAGTAGGTAATGAGGAAACCAAATTATGACATTTTGCAGGTGATATGATGGCATACTGAGAGAACCCTAGAGAATCAACTAAAAATCTATTAGAAATAGTTCACAACTTTAACAACATTGCAGAATACAAAATAAGTTCACGTAAATCATCAGCATTTTTATATATCACTAACAAAACCTAAAGCAAGAGACACAAAAAGAAATTCCATTAAAATAACCCTGGAGATTTTTTTAGGGAGTTGATTAATAGTTTGTTCTATTTTATTTTTTCTAAAATGGGATTATTTACATAATTTATTTCTTCTGTTAATCTGGGCAATCTGCCTGTTTGTAGGTATAATACATTTGGGAATCTATCTGCCAAGAGAAAGTCATATATGAGCATATATATGCAAAACCCAAAACAAAAAATAAAGTCAGATCTAAACAATTGAAAAAATATTATGTGTTCTTGGATAGGTGGAGCAAATACAATAAAGATGACAATACTACCTACATTAATCTACTTATTTAGTGCTATACCAATCAAACTCCCAATAAACTATTTTACTGACTTAGAACTAACAACAAAATTCATCTGGAAGAGCAAAAGGTCCAGAATTTCAAAGGAATTAATGAAAAAAATGCTAATGAAGATGGCTTAGCTTTGTGAGACCTAAAACTATATTATAAAGCAGCAATTGTGGAAACCATTTGGTACTAGCTAAGAAATAGAGAAGTCAATGAGTGGAATAGGTTAGGATCACAGTACAAAATAAGCAATAACTACAGCAATCTAGTGTTTGACAAACCCAAAGACCCCAGCTTTTGGGATAAGAAATCACTATTTGACAAAAACTGCTGGGAAAATTGAAAACTAAAATGAAAGAAATTAGGACTTGAACCACACCTAACACCACATACCAAGATAAGATCTAAATGAGTTCATGATTTAGACATAAAGAGTGATATTATAAGCAAATTAAAAGAACATAGATAATTTTGATTATAGTAAGTTAAAAAGTTTTTGTACAAAAAAATGCAAACAAGAATGAAAGAGAAGCAATAAACTGGGGGAAAAATACAGTCAAAGGCTCTAATAAAGGCCTCATTTCTAAAATATGTAAAGAATTGACTCAACTTTATAAGAATTCAAGACTTTTAAATGGTCAAAGGATATGAACAGACAATTTTTAGATGAAGAAATTGAAACTATTTCTAGTCGTATGAAAAGATGCTCCAAATCATTATTGATTAGATAAATACAAATTGAGACAACTCTGAGATAAGACTATACTCCTCTCAGATAGGCTAAGATGATGAGAAAAGATAATGACGAATATTAGAGGGGATTGGGAAAACTGAGACATTGATACAGTGTTGGTGGAATTGCAAATGAATCTATCCATTCTGGAGAACAATTTGGAACTATGCTCAAAAAGTTATCAAACTGCATACCCATTGCTCTAGCAGTGTTACTATTGGGTTTATATTCCAAAGAGATATTAAAGAAGGGAAAGGGAGCCATATGTGCAAAATAGTGGCTAGACTGAATGAAGGACCATCAATTGGGGAATGGTTGAATATATTGTGGTATATGAATATAATGGAATATTATTGTTTTGAAAGAAATGATCATCAGGATGATTTCAGAGAGACCTGGAGAGATTGTGGATCATAGCATCTGAAAGAGTTTCAGGGCAGCCTTTGCTGACACAGGTATTGTGGACTGGGAATGAGATAAATTGGAGGCAGAGGGAAGAGGAGAGAGGTTAGACAATGCAATGGCCTCTAATGATTTACTAGATTGACCACATTTTTATATTGCACCAAGAATGTGCTTAGAAAATCACCATCTCACACAGAATAAGTACTTAACTACAAGCACCCTGCTGTCTTAGATTCAAGTACACCCTTTCAGAGTACCTGCTCACTACAACAAAGGGCTAAACCAGAAGATTGATGAGAGACTTTAATGCCTGTTCTGACTACAATCCTCTTCTGCATTTGAAAGTTTCCCTCCATGATAAGATCAACACCTATTAAAACCATCCAGAAGTGATAGTGATGCTTGCATTCCTCAGTGTTCAGACCTTGCTGTGGGGGGGAAATAACAGCAAAAAACAAACAAACAAACAAAAACAGGGAATTGTTGAAGGACAGGTCAATTCTCTGAGAGCCTCCACAGCTGTGGATCATAGCATCTGAAGGAGTTGCAGGGCAGCCTTTGCTGACACACATGTTGTGGACTGGGAATGAGATAAATTGGAGGCAGAGGGAAGAGGAGAAAGATCAGACAATGCAATGGCCTCTCAGTCAAAGTAGTCAGAGAACAACAACTACCTCTCAGTATCCTTGTACCAGGACATCCATTCAGGATTGGATCTTCAGCAACCACTGTCAGGTGGCTCCCATATATTCCAACAGCTCCCGGTATTACAACAATAGTGGGCAACCTTGCTTTACCCTTAATCTTACTGGCTATGATTTTAGTTTGTCCCCATTACATATAAAGTTCACCAATGGTTTTAAATAGATGCTACTGATCATTTTAAGGAAAACTCCATTTATTCCTATACTGTATAGTGCTTTTTAAAAGTAGTGGGTGTTGGGTTTTATGTAATGTGTAAAGGAATGAAACTCTGAGTTAATAAACTGAGGTTGGACAACCAAGCACTTAAGGCTAATTACCTATTAGACAATAATCTATTACCATATGCTTGGACAATGGTCCTTCCCACTATTCTGTGCTGGTTCAATCTTTTGTTGCATACAGAGAATTCTGGGAAGGATTAGGAGGTGGAGTAAGACAAGCCAGGGTCACTTTGGCCATAGAGGAAGAGAAGGAAGGTCCTGTAAACATCCTGTTCACTTCTACACCTAATAACTAAGAATAAAGACCAAGGACTTTTGCTTATCCTGACTTGGGATGATTCTAAGGTATCCAGGGTGCTAACTCAGTCTTCACAGTAAAGCTTTTTCTACATCTATTGAGGTAATCATGTAATTTTTGAAAGTTTGGTTATTGGTATAGTCGATTATGGTAATAGTTTTCCTTATATTGAATCAGCACTGCATTTTGGACATAAATCTTCTTTGGTCATAGTGGTCTATCCTTCATCACATACACATCCAACAGAATTGATCATCATACAGTATTATTTTAAAGTATATAATGATCTCCTGGTCCTGCTCATTTCACTCAGTATTTTCATATAATTCTCTCCAGCCCTTTCTGAAATAATACTGTTAGTCATTTCTTACAGAACAATAGTATTCCATAATATTAATATACCACAATTTATTTAGCCATTTTCCAATTGATGGGCATCCACTCAGTTTCCAGTTTCTGGCCAATACAAATAGTGCTGCCACAAACATTCTTGCATATATAGGTCCCTTTCCCTTCTTTAAAATCTCTTTATGTTATAAGCCCAATAATAGCACTGCTGGATCAAAGGGTATGCACAGTTTGATAACTTTTTGAGCATAGTTCCAAATCACTCTCCAGAATGGCTGCATGTATTCACAATTCCATCAACAATGTATCAGTGTCCCAGTTTTCCCACATTCCCTCCAACATTCCACATTATCTTTCCCTGTCATTCCAGCCAGTATGACAGGTATGTAGTGGTATCTCAGAGTTGTCTTAATTTGGATTTCTCTGATTAATAATGACTTGGAGCATCTTTTCACATGGCTAGAAATAGTTTTAATTTCTTTGTCTGAAAATTGTTCATATCCTTTGACCATTTATCAATTGGAGAATGGCTTGATTTCTTATAAATTAGAATCTATTCTCTATATATTTTAGAAATGAGACCTTTATTAGAACCTTTGTCTGTAAAAATGTTCTCCCAGTTTATTGCTTCCCTTCTAAACTTGTCTGCATTAGTTTTGTTTATTAAAAAAAAAAAAAAACCTTTTCAATTTGATATAATCAAAATTTTCTATTTTGTGATCAATAATGATCTCTATTCCTTCTTTGATCATAAATCCCTTCCTCTTCCACAGGTGTGAGAAGTAAACTATCCTATGTTCTTCTAATTTATTTATAATCTCATTCTTTATGTAAATCCATCTGGTCCAGAGGATTTTTTCTGAGGGAGTTCATTAATTGGTTGTTCTACTTCTTTTTCTCAAATGGGACTATTTAAGCAATTTACCTTCTTCTCTGTTAATCTGGGAAGCCTATATTTTTGAAGGTGGTCATCCATTTCACTTAGGTTATCAAATTTATTGGCATAAAGTTGGGCAAAGTAACTCCTTAATATTGCTCTAATTTGCTTTTCATTGGTGAAACATTCTCCCTTTTCATTTTTAAGACTAACAATTTGATTTTCTTCTTTCTTTTTTCTAATCAGATTTACCAAAGGTTTACCTATTTTATTGTGTTTTTCATACAACCAACTCTTAGTTTTATTTATTAATTGAACAGGATTTTATTTTTACTTTCAATATTATTAATTTCTCCTTTTAGTTTTAGTATTTCAAGTTTAGTATTTGATTGGAAGTTTTTAATTTCGTCTTTTTCAAGCTTTTTAAATTGCAAACCCAATTCATTGATCTTCTCTTTCTCTATTTTATTCAAGTAAGCCTCAAAGGATATAAAATTTCCCCTTATTACCGCTTTGGCTATATCCCACAAATTTTAGTATGATGTATCATCGTTGTCATTGTCTTCGGTGAAATTATTAATTGTGTCTATAATTTGCTGTTTCACCCAAACAATCTTTAAGATGAGATTATTTAGTTTCCAATTACTTTTTGGTCTATTTACTACTAACTTTTTGTTGAATGTAGTTTTTATTGCATTGTGATCTGAAAAGAAAGCATTTATTATTTCTGCCTTCCTGCATTTAATTTTGAGGTCTTAATGTCCTAATATATGGTCAATTTTTGTATAGGTTCCCTGAACTGCTGAGAAGAAAATACACTATTTTGTGTCGCCATTCAGTTTTCTCCAAAGATCTATCATATCTAATTTTTCTAATATTCTATTTATCTCTTTAATTTCTTTCTTATTTGTTTTGTAGTTTGATTTATCTAATTCTGAGAGTGCAAGGTTGAAATCCCCCACTTTTATAGTTTTGCTGTCTATTTCTTCTTGCAACTCTCAACTTCTTTAGGAAGTTAGATACTATACCACTTGGTGCATATATGTTTAGTATTGATATTGCTTCATTGTCTATGCTACCCTTTACCAAGATATAGTTTCCTTCCTTATCTCTTTTAATTAGATCAATTTTTGCTTTTGCTTGATCTGAGATAAGGATGGCTACCCTTGCTTTTTTGACTGCACCTGAACCATAATAGATTCTGCTCCAGCCTTTTACCTTTACTCTGTATGTATCTACCTGATTTAAGTGTGTTTCCTATAAACAACATATTGTAGGGTTCTGACTTTTGATCCAGTCTGCTATCCACCTTCGCTTTATGGAAGAGTTCATGCCATTCACATTTAGGTTAAAATAACTAATTCTGTATTTTCTACCATCTTATTATCCCCAGATTATGATTTTCATATTCTTGGTCCCCCTTACTGCCTTTGCCAGTATTAAATTTATGGGCACCACTTGCCTCATGCAGCTCTCCCTTTTTAGAATCCCTCCCACCCCCTTTGAATCTCTTCCCCTTTCTTGTACTTTTTTCCTTATTAGTCTTTTACTTTCCCCTTTTCCTCTCTCACTTTTTAATGAAGTGATAGAAGTTTCTCTGTAAATCAAATATGTCAATCATTTTCTCTTTGAGCCATTTCTGATGAGAATAAGATTCACACAATGTTCCTCCCCCTCTCTAAATTTCCTCACATATGATAGGTTTCCTTTGACCCTTTGTGGGATGTAGTTTCCCCTCTTTTTTTATCTTCCTTTTCCTTTTTTTTTCTGATACTATCCCCTTTTCATTTTAATTCCCTTTTTTGTGTTATATCATTAAAATCAAATTATCATGTACTCTTTACGTATATCCATAACAGAAATACAGCTTTCAAGAGTTTTTTTTTTTAATTTTTATGCTTTTCTTGAGTCCTATAGTTGGAGTTCAAATTTTTAGTTTAGTTCTGTTTTTTTCCTTAAAAACAAATGGAATTCATCTATTTCATTCAATGCTCATCTTCTTCCCTGAAAGAAAATGCTCAGCTTAGCTGGGTAGTTTATTCTTGGCTGCATTCCAAGTTCTTTTGTCTTTCAGAATATCAGATTCCAGGCCCCTCGATTTTTTTTTTTAATGTGGAAGCAACTAGATCTTGAGTAATCCTTAGTGTGGCTCCTCAGTATTTGAATTATTTTTTTCTGGCTGCTTATAATATTTTTCCTTATCTGATAGTTCTGAAATTTATGCACAATATTCCTTGGAGTTTTTCTTTTAGCATCTTTATCAGATGGTGTTCGATGAGTTCTTTCAGTGCCTATTTTACCTTATAATTCTACTACATCTGGGCAGTTCTCTTTGATGATTTCCTGTAAAATATTATCTAGTCTCTTTTTTTTTCATCATAATTTTTGGGAATTCCAATAATTCTCAGATTATCTCTCCTAGATCTATTTTCGAGGTCTGCTGTTTTTCGTAATAGATATTTAACATTTTTTCTAATTTTTCAATTTTTTTTATTTTGCTTGACTGATTCTTGATGTCTCAATGAATCATTCATTTCTATTTGTTCAATTCTGATTTTTAATGAGTTATTTTCTTCATTAGCTTTTTTAAAACTTCTTTTTGTATATATCTAATTGAGTTTTTAAATGAGTTGATTTGCTCTATGGATTTTTTTTTCCATTTCATTATTTTTAACTGAGTAATTTCCTTTTTCCAATTCACAAATTCTACTTTCTTGGGAGTTCTTTACCTTTCCCAATTCACACATTCTGTTTCCCTGCACTTCCTGGAGTTCCTTACCTTTTCCAATCCACATTTCAGAAAGCTTTTACTCTCTTGCATAGGTTCTCTTTCTTTTCCCCATTTTTCTTGTAGCTCTCTTTTAAGATTTTTTTATAATCTCTTCTAGGGGATATTTGTGTGATGTGGACCAAATTTCATCTTCCTTTGGAGTTTTGTTTGGAAACTGTGTGCTATTAGTCTCCCTGACATTGAAAACCTGCTCTCTTTCTTTATTGAAGCTATAGAGAGTCTTTTTGGCTTTTTTTCTCAATTTTTAAAAGCCCTTATGGTCTGCCTTCAGGACAAGGAGGTTACCAGCTTCCTCTACAGAGCAGGGATAGGTATATGGACAGTAGCTATCCTGCCAACAGGCTGCAAAGTGCGGCTGAGCTGCAGAAGTACACTGGGCAAAGCTCTGCACTGGAAGTCACTCAGGCCTTGGTTAACACTGACCAAGTTGGGGAAGTGTCCTGTGAAGAACCCTGCTGTGCAGAGTAGCAACTGCCCTGGGGCTAGAGGCTGAGCAGTGAAAGTGTTACTACTCTAGGCAAAAGCCTGCTGTGGCTATTAGCAGTTGCCCTAGGAATAGCCCCACATGTCCCAGAAATGTCTCTGCCCTAGGGAGCACAGTCATGCTGTAGAAGTTCTATTGTCCCAGGCCAAGCCTTCCACTGTACAGATATAGGCTGCCTTGGGCTGTGCGCCCTCCCCCCCACCTCCTCTTGCTGGACTGCTCTAGGCAAAAGCTGCCTACTGCAGAATGTGGCTGCACAGCTGTGTTCTGGTCTGTGCTGAGTCACTCACTTCTGGTTTTTGGTGGGTATAGCCAGATCCTATTACATTCTGGTATTTTTTAGAGTACCCTCTACTTTTGGCTTCAATTTCTCTGCTGTTCTACTGCTTTGAAACCAAAGCAGAGCAGCCAACCTGTGCTAGAGTCCTCCCTGTAAATTTTCCAGTCATGGAGACACCCCCTCCCCCGGTCCACTCCATTTGCTAGCCTCTCCTATCTCCCTGCCTACACTGTCCTGCTCTCTCCACTCAGGATGAACCTTTTCTGGTAATCTTCCAGAATATCTTCAGCCAGTAAGTTGTTCTACTTCTGATCTTTATGATTTTTACCAGCACTATTTTTAAGTCTGAATTTAGTAATTAGTGGTGAGGGTATGAGAGTCACATGTGCCTTCTCAGCCATCTTGGCTCCATCCCCTATCTCTTTTAATTATATGTATTTTTGCTTTTCTTGATCTGACATAGGGATTCCACCTCTGCGTCTTTAACCTCAATTGGAGCATAATAGATTCTGCTCCAGCCTTTTACCATTATTCTAAATGTATCACCTTTCTTTAAATTAGTTTCTTATAAACAACAAAGTGTAGGATTCTGGCTTTTAATTCATGTTATGGGAGAGTTCATCCCATTTATATGGGATATGACAAAATAAAATTACTAAAAGATAAAATTATCAATTCCTTCTATCATTTCCCCCCAATTATATTGTTTTTCTTCCCTTTCTCTCTTGCCCAGTATTCTGTCACTGCTCATTCCTTCCCTCAAACATCCCTCTCCTTTTGCATCCCTTCTCTCTTTCTCATCCCTTTCCCCTTCTTCTTCTGTTCTCCTTTCTTTTAGATGCTCTCCTTCTTTTCCCTTTCCCTTCCTACTTCCCTATAAGGTGAGACAAGTTTTAATGTGATGCTAAATGTATCTGATATTCTCTCTTTGAACCAAAATCTGATGAGAATTAGATTTGCACAATGCTCATCCTGCTTCCATCTTTCCCTCAATTGTAATATGTCTTTTTGCCTGCTTATGACATGTAATTTACCCCATTCTAACTCCATTTTCCTCTTTTTCCAATAGAATCACCTTTCTTCCTTTAAATTTTTGATATTATCATAATAAATCAAATTATACCTGCACCCTCTAAGTATGCACATTATAGAGATACAGATCTCAAGAGTTAAATATATCATCTTGCCAGATAGGGATATAAGATTTTTACCTTTTAAAAGAAGGTTATTTTTTCCCCTTCATTGTTACCTTTTTAGACTTCTCTTGAGTTCTATATTTGAAGATCAAATTTTCTATTCGGCTCTGTTATTTTCACCAAAAATATAAGAAATTCAATTAAGATAACTCTTCAATATCACTACACAGCTCTCAGATTGGCTAGGATGACAGCAAAAGATAATGATGGAAGTTGGAGGGAATGTGCGAAAACTATACATTGTTGGTAGAACTATGAATGGATCCAACCATTCTGAAGAGCAATTTGGAACTATGTTCAAAAAGTTATTAAACTATGAATACTCTTTGACCAAGTGGTATTTCTACTGGGCTTATATCCCAAAGAGATCTTAAAGGAGGGAAAGAGAGCCACATGTGCAAAAACGTTTGTGGCAGCCCTTTTTGTAGTGGCAAGAAACTGGAAACTGAATGGATGGCCATCATTTGGAGAATAGTTGAATAAATTATGGTATATGAATGTTATGGTATATTATTGTTCTATAAGAAATGACCAGCAGATGATTTCAGAGAGGCCTGGAGGGACTTACATGAACTGATGCTGATTGAAATGAACAGAACCAGGAGATCATTATACATGGCAACAACAAGATTATATGATGATCAGTTCTGATGGATGTGGCTATCTTCAACAATGAGATAATTCAAAGCAGTTTCAATTGTTCAATGATGAAGAGAGCCATCTACACCTAGAGAGAGGACTGTGGGAACTGAATGTGGTTCACAACATAACATTTTCACTCTTTTGTTGTTGCTTGATTTCTTCTTTCTTCTTCTTCTTCTTCTTCTTCTTCTTTTTCTTCCCGTTGTTGTTGTTGTTGTTGTTGTTGTGGTTCCTCTTCTTCTTCTTCTTCTTCTTCTTCTTCTTCTTCTTCTTCTTCTTCTTCTTCTTCTTCTTCTTCTTCTTCTTCTTCTTCTTCTTCTTTGTTTTCTTTTGTTTTTTATTTTTAACATGTTTTAGGCTACTTGCCATCTAGGGGAGGATGTGGAAGAAAGGAGGGAAAGTTGAAACACAAGATTTTGCAAGGGCTAATGTTAAAGAATTGTCTGCATGTTTTGAAAAATAAAAAGCTTTAATAAAAAAAATAGAAGAAATTCACCTGTTTCATTGTATGTCCATCTTTTCCCTGAAAAAATGATGCTCAGATTTACTGGATAGTTGATTGTTGGGTACAATCCAAGTCCCTTGGCTTTTCAGCATATCATATTCCATGCCCTTTGATTTTTTAAAGTGGAAGTTGCTAGGTCCTGATTGTGGCTCTTCAATATTTGAATTATTTCCTTCTGACTTCTCACAATATTATTTTGGCAAAAATATATTGCAAAGCTGTCATTTATTTTCCCCATTTTTCTATTAATTTTTTTAAAATCCTTTTTCTTTCAAGACAGCCTTTTGAGACATATCCCCCTTTGAGCCTTCACCTGAAGATATTTTGCCTTCTCTGAGGTTAGTAATGCTGCAGGATTCCCCACTGTGCTAGGTGGGTCTAGCCAAGACCCACTTGTTAGTAATTCATGGGCTGACTATTTGCCTTCTGTACTTGTATAGGTAGTTTCACTGCAAGTTTTCTTTTCTTCCCACCTCCCCACCCCCATTTTTAAATCTATTTATTTATTTATTTTTAAAGAACATTTTATTGACAGAATCCATGCCAGGGTAATTTTTTTTAGAACATTATCCCTTGCACTCACTTCTGTTCTGATTTTTCCCCTCCTTCCCTCCACTCCCTCCCCCAGATGGCAAGCAGTCCTATACATATTAATTAGGTTACAGTATATCCTAGATACAGTATATGTGTGCAGAACCAAACAGTTCTCTTGTTGCACAGGGAGAATTGGATTCAGAAGGTATAAATAACCCAGGAAGAAAAACAAAAATGCAAGCATTTTATGTTCATTTCCCAGTGTTCTTTCTTTGGGTGTAGCTGCTTCTGTCCATTCTTGATCAACTGAAACTGAATTAGCTCTCATTATAGAAGAGATCTACTTCCATCAGAATACATCCTCAAACAGTATCATTATTGAGGTATATAATGATCTCCTGGTTCTGCTCATTTCACTTAGCACCAGTTCATGTAAGTCTCACCAGTCCTCTCTGTATTCATCCTGCTGGTCATTTCTTACAGAATAATAATATTCCATAACATTCATATACCAAACTTTATTCAAACATTCTCCAATTGGTAGGCAGTCATTCATTTTCCAGCTTCTACCTACTACAAACAGGGCTGCCACAAACATTTTGTCACATACAGGTCCCTTTCCCAAACACTGCTGGATCAAAGGGTATGCACAGTTTGATAACTTTTTGAGCATAGTTCCAAAGTGCTCTCCAGAATGGCTGGATGTGTTCACAATTCCACCAACAATGTATCAGTGTCCCTGTTTTTCCACATCCCCTCCAACATTCCGCATTATCTTTCCCTGTCATTCTAGCCAGTCTGACAGGTATGTAGTGGTATCTCAGAGTTGTCTTAATTATCATTTCTCTAATTAATAATGATTTGGAGCATATTTTCACCTGTCTATAAAAAGTTTCAATTTCTTCATCTGAGAATTGTCTGTTCATAAACTTTGACAATTTATGAATTGGAGAATGGCTTGATTTTTTATAAATTAGAGTCAATTCTCTGTATATTTTGGAAATAAGGCCTTTATCAGAACCTTTGACTGTAAAAATCTTTTCCCAGTTTATTGTTTCCCTTCTAATCTTGTCTGCATTTGTTTTGTTTGTACAAAAACTTTTAAATTTGATAATCAAAATTTTCTATTTTGTGGTCAATACTGATCTCTGGTTCTTCTTTGGTCATAAATTCCTTCATCTTCCACAGGTCTGAGAGGTAAACTATCCTATGCTCTTCCAATTTATTTATAATCTCATTCTTTATGCCTAGGTCATGAACCCATTTTGACCTTATCTTGGTGTATGGTGGTAAGTGTGTGTCAATGCCTACTTTCTGCCATACTAATTTCCAGTTTTCCCAGAAATTTTTGTCAAATAATGCATTCTTATCCCAAAAACTGGGATCTTTGGGTTTGTCAAACACTAGATTATTAAAGTTATTGGCTGTTTTTTCCTTTGAACCTAACTTGTTCCATTGATCAATTAGTCTATTTCTTAGCCAATACCAAATGGTTTTTAGTAACTGCTGCTTTATAATATAATTTTATATCTGGCACAGGTAGGCCACCTTCATTTGATTTTTTTTTTTCATTAATTCTCTTGAAATTCTTGACCTTTTGTTTTTCCACATGAACTTTGTTGTTATTTTTTCTAGATCATCAAAATAGTTTTTTGGGATTCTGATTGTTGTAGTGCTAAATAAATAGATTAGTTTAGGTAGTATTGTCATCTTCATTATATTTGCTTGCCCAATCCAAGAGCATTTAATATTTTTCCAGTTGGTTAGATCAGACTTAATTTGGGTGGAAAGTGTTTTGTATTCTTGCTATTAAAGTTTCTGATTTTCCCTTGGCAGATAGATTCCTAAATATTTTATACAATCAGTAGTTACTTTAAATGGAATTTCTCTTTGTAACTCTAGCTGTTGGGTTTTGTTAGTGATGTATAAGAATACTGATGACTTATGTGGGTTTATTTTGTATCCTGCAACTTTGCTAAAGGTGCGGATTGTTTCTAATAATTTTTTACTAGAGTCTCTTGGATTCTCTAAGTATACCATCATATCATCAACAAAGAGTGATAATTTGGTTTCCTCATTGCTTATTCTTATTCCTTTAATCTCTTTCTCAATCTCTTATTGCCAAAGCTAGCATTTCTAATACAATATTAAATAGTAACGGTATAGTGGGCAACCTTGTTTCACTCTTGACCTTATTGGGAACTGTTGCAGTTTGTCCCTGTTACATATGATGGTTACTGCTGGTTTTAAATAGATGCTACTGATTATTTTAAGGAAAATTCCATTTATTCCTATACTCTCAAGAGTTTTTAATAGGAATGGATGTTGGATTTTATCAAATGCTTTTTCTGCATCTTTTGAGATGATCATATGGTTTTTGTTCATTTGATTATTAATATAGCCAATTATCCTGATAGTTTTCCTAATTTTGAACCAGCCCTGCATTCCTGGTATAAATCCAACTTGATCGTGGTATATTATCCTGGGGATGATTTTCTGTAGTCTTTTTGCTAATATCTTATTTAAGAGTTTAGCATTAATATTCATTAGGGAGATTGGTCTATAATTTTCTTTCTCTGTTTTCAAGCTACCTGGTTTAGGTATTAGTACCATGTCTGTGTCATAAAAGGAGTTTGGTAGGGCTCCTTCTTTCCCTATTTTCTCAAATAGTTTATAAAGCATTGGGGCTGATTATTCTTTGAATCTTTGGTAGAATTCACATGGAAATCCATTTTTTTTTAGGGAGTTGATTAATAGGTTGTTTTATTTCTTTTTCTGAAATGGGACTATTTAAGCAATTTACTTCCTCCTCTGATAATCTGGGAAGCCTATATTTTGGAGGTAGTCATCCATTTCACTTAGGTTATCAAATCTATTGGCATAAAGTTGGGCAAAATAACCCCTATTATTTCTTTAGTTTCCTCTTCATCAGTGAAAAGTTCTCCCTTTTCATTTTTAAGACTACTAACTTGATTTTCTTCTCTCCTTTTTCTAATCAGATTTACCAAAGGTTTATCAATTTTATTAATCTTTTCATAAAACTGACTCTTAGTTTTATTTATTAGTTTAATAGTTTTTTTTTTTTTACTTTCTATATTATTAATTTCTCCTTTTAATTTTAGATTTTCAAGTTTAGTAATTGATTGGGGGGGGGGTTAATTTGGTCTTTTTCTAGCTTTTTAAGTTGCAGCCCCAATTCATTGATCTTATCTTTCTCTATTTTATTCAAGTAAGCCTCTAAGCATATAAAATTTCTCTTTATTACAACTTTGGCTGCATCCCATAAATTTTGATATGAGGTCTCACCATTGTCATTATTTTGAGTGACATTATTAATTGTGTTTATAATTTGATGTTTCACCCAATCATTCTTTAAGATGAGATTATTAAGTTTCCAATTACTTTTTGGTCTATTTATACCTAACTTTTTGTTGAATGTAGTTTTTATTGCATTGTGATCTGAAAAGAAAGCATTTACTATTTCTGCCTTCCTCATTTAATTTTGAGGTCTTTATGTCCTAATATATGGTTAATTTTTGTTTAGGTTCCATGAACTGCTGAGAAGAAAGGATACTCCTTTCTGTCACCATTCAGTTTTTTTCCAAAGATCTATCATATCTAATTTTTCTAATATTCTATTTACCTCTTTAATTTCTTTCTTATTTGTTTTGTGATTTGATTTATCTAAATCTGAGAGTGAACGATTGCGATCTCCCACTATTGTAGTGTTGCTGTCTATTTCTTCTCTAAACTCTCTTAACTTCTCCTTTAGGAAGTTAGATGCTATACCACTTGGTGCATATATGTTTAATACTGATATTGCTTCATTGTCTATAGTACTCTTTAGCAAGATATAGTTCCCTTCCTTATCTCTTTTAATTAGATCAATCTTTTCTTTTGCTTGATCTGAGATAAGGATCCTTTGCCCATTTTTCTTCTAACTCTTTTAAGATCCTTTTTGAATTCTTCCAACAGAGTCCGCTGAAATGAACACCAACTCATTTCACCTTTTGGGGCTTCATCTGGAGATGAATTGCCTTTAGGATCCTCATGTTTTGAGATCTGCTCTTCTCTTTCTCCATAAAATTATAGATCATGTCTATGGTCAAAGTTCTTTTTTGTTTTTTTGTTCATTTTTTAAGGGTTGAGGTCTTCTCTTAAGGCAAAGGGGTGACAACTGATTTAGTTTGCCTTCAGAATGGCATTGCTAAATGACTTCTTGTCCAGGGTAGTCATGGCCAGGTCCCATGTTCTGGGGTTCTGTAGTTCAGAGGCTCAAAGGTTGCCTTTTGTATTTACTTTGAGTGTCTCACAGCCAATCTGTTAAACTACTGGCTTATAACTAGGACAGAGAAGCCTAAAAGCCTCATAGTAGATTCACAAGTGCATGGATCCTACAGTTCCCTGGTACCTCACCCCAGCTCCTTGCCCCAGGCTCCCTGTGCTGTGGTTTGATCTCAGCAACCTCTCCCTGTGCATGATTGAAACAGAACTTTTCTAAAGTTCTTCCAAAAAAGCTTCTCCTGGAAATTTGTTGTACTTAAAATATATGTGGGTTCAGCCACTCCAGAACCAGTTCAGAGGCTTAGCCTGCTATTTATTTGAGAGAAACTTGGAACAGCTCAGATAGATATGTGTCTATTCTCCATCATATTGGTTCCTCCCCAGCTCGATTCCTTAAAAATACAGTAGAGTTCCCTTCTCTATGTCTTTTCTCTGGCTGTCCTTTTTGTCTAGAATGTTTTCCTTCCTGAGCACTGCATCTGCATCTCCCTGACTTCCTTCAAGACTCAGACAATTTCCAAAAATCTGAAGAAGTCTCTGTAATAGCTTGCCCATTATTATCTTTTTTTGATATTACCTTTCATGTGCTTTATTTATATCATATATGTGGCTAGTTATTCCTTAAGGAAGGGCATTGTCATTTTGACATTCTGTGTGTCCAGTGTTTTCCATACTGCTTGCCAAATAATGAGCACTAAAACATTTATTAACAGTTTACTACTAGAGCTAACTTTTATTGCTGAAACCTTGTTTAAGAAAAGGTTTAGTTCTTTTTTGTAAAGATAACATGTTCATATCTTCTGTTAGTTAGGCCCACATTGACTTGGCCAATGTATAAGAGTCATTATTCGGATTCCATTTTTACCATAAAGATGCTACCTTCTAAAAAGTTCAGTGGGGATTTCACAATTTAAATTTTGTTATTGTTGTTGTTATTGTTGAGGCAAGTAAATTTCGTTATCCTAGTGGAAGTTAAAAAACCAGAAATATGCAAATTACTCTGAATCTTCCCCAAGATTTAAGATATTGGAAAGGGTGGCACAGAGTTGATAGGTGCTGTCCTAAATTTCTTTTTCACACTCAGATTGCCATTCTTTTTAATAGAACAAAGTGGAAAATTACCTCCTTCTGATAAAAGGAAACTGGTTGAAGGATTTTTTTTTTGTCTTAGCATAAAGATGCAACAACATGCATTGTTCATTCTCTTTCTTGTTCTGCCACATGGGAAAAAAGAGAGGAGCCAGAAGGAAGAGCAGTTATCTTTTAGATGATCTGGAGCACTAGAAAGTCAAACTAAGCCCATTCCTTTAATCAGTACTGACAGGTTTTAAGCAATAGATTTTTGACTGCTGACAGCTGGGTAGGAAAAAATGCACACCAGATGCCTTTTGATGCCATGCTATTCTAAAACCTCCAGAGCCAATGCATTAGGGGCTTAAATTCTTGGCAGTTGACAACAGAGTACCAGAATGCAAGAACAAGGATGGATGTAAACAGTCTTACATAATCTTTGCTTAAATCATGTCCATCACAAGCTATCATCAAAAGAGTTTTGTAGAAAATACAAAAAAATTATTGATAGTTATTTCAGATATAGTATAAGTAGGAACACCTACTTATATCTGCAGGATAAAGTTGGCTTATGTTAGATTCTTTGCTTTCTTCTGAGGAAAAGCTTTGTTTACTTATTGTTTCTATTACATGAAGAATGAAGACATTTTGAGGCAGGTACTAGGCAGTTTCTAGCCATCACAGAACAAAACAGAAGTAGAGATCAGGTTGGGTTGTTAGTAATTATAGCACTGATGAATCTTAACTTCAAAATAATTTATTCAGAATTATGTTTAAGTGTGCTAGCCTTGAATGATATTGCTCCTAGACCCTACTCCCTGATTAATAATAAATAACAATAGAGAAGAAAGTATATCTTATAAAAGTAAAGACCACATAGAAATCTAATTCTAGAAAAAAAAATTAAAAAAAATACTTTAAACACACTAGAAGTAAAAACATAGATGCAACAAACTGTTTTCATGACTGTAAGATGAGTGAGAAAGATATGAAATTGTACCTAGTTTATTTTTTAAATAATTCTAAAATAATTATTACTATAATTATATAGTGAAACACTATAGTGTCTCCCCTTAATCACTTTAATACAAGGGCACACTTTTGTATGAAATTTTATAAATTCTTAAAAATTAACTATATTATTCTGAATCACCGGTAAAGCATTAGCCTGGTATCTCCATTCACAGTGTCAAATGGACTTGGCACGTAATAAGTGTTTAGTGAATGTCTGTGGAATTGTATTTATTTCAATCAATCAAGTGGCATACTGCCACCAAGTGACAATGATAGGAAAAATTATATGAGGAAACCTTTGAGTACTGGACAAGATGATAGTTACTTTGTACTTTGTACTTGTCATAATCAGTTCTTGTATAAGTCTTGTCATCAGTGTATGAATTAAATCTATTTAACTCTATCATCATATCAAACGCCAAGTTCAGTATTCCCAGAGTTACTCCTAGAAGTAAATGAATCCAACTCATGTGTTTTTTTCTTTAATGCTTGTTTTTTTCTTTAATGCTAGTTTTCTACGTTTTATAAAAACACAGATTTGAAATGAATTCTGAAGAGTCATTTAATTGTCAAGTTAAAGAAATCACAATTGATCTTATTATTTCTGCAGAATATTAATGTCCAGGAACACCATGGATTATTTCAGACAAAAATAAAATGGCCATTTTCAATATCATTTTTCCCCCTGGAAACTGTCATTTCTGATAATAGCCAAAAAATATTGTTGTTTCATATACATATATATATGTGTGTGTGTGTGTGTGTGTGTGTGTGTGTGTGTGTGTAATTTAGTTTTATTGCCTCCATTTTGAAACATCACTTTCCAATGACTTAATGTATTCTTAGATTTATTGCAATCTTAATTTTTAGGATTAAAATTAATATAACTTTATATCTCATATACCTCATTTATTAATATCATCAACAAAGACTTCTCATACATTGACTCACTAATTACATTCATTTTAAATTTGTGAAAGGACAAATCCTTAGGGAACATTAACATTTCTCATGATATAAGATATAAACGGAACTCTTGGTTGAGTGAAAAGAGCCCAAGTTTCAGATTCATAATGCCTCCAGTAGCATATTCTATGACCTAAAGCATTTCCCAGAATTGTTTGCTCTACTACTGTATGCTACACATTTCTAATTCGGAAAAAGCAGCAATTCAACAAACGTAATGTACATCTGTTCTATAGTAGCAGTTTGTAGATGCATCACACACTGGAATGGGTCCCAGAACGCAAGATTTATTCTTTTCAGCTGCCTGAATGACTGACTCCAGCATAGTTATTTTGATAAACTCTGTATGTAGTGTGTACCATCAACCATGAAGGCAGCTAAAACTCTTTAATTCACTGGGAAGGAGAAAAAAGGGGTGCAGCATTTATTAATCACAGAGTTAAGGCCATGACTTATAGAGAAGTACTCAATCAATTGAGTACTCTTTTTTCCCCCTGGAAAAAAAACATAAAATAATTCTAGAATTGCACTGAGGACACCCCAAAGGCCGTGATACAACAGAATGTTTAAATTTCCATAATTTTCTTTACTTCTGATAATCTCACATATGAGCCCTAAGTAGGATAGAATTTACTATAAATGCTTGTTAAATGTTTATTCAAGATGCTAGATGTTGGAACCAGAGTAAAAAACAAGATAGCCCATCCTCAAGATACTTAAAAAAGTTATTAATATCATAGTTTTTATATCTTTTTTCACTACCAATAAATAAATGCCTTCTTACTTGCCCTCCCCAAAAATAATCTTGTTTAACAATGATTAAAAAGTAGAGAGAAAAGTTGAGCAAAATTGACTAATACATCAACCAAGATATCCTTAGTCTTTCCCTCTTGCAAGAAGGGAGAGAAATATTTTCCGTTATCATATTCTTTTGTGCAACAAAATGTTATGTTCCCTGTCTCTGGCTCCCATTTATGGAAGAGAGGCAGCCTAGAGATTTTCTTTTTTCTTGTGTTCTTCTAGAGACCAACTCCCACTCCTTGCTTACTTCTCACAAATTTTCTTATGGCAAAATCTTTTTTCTGAAAATATTAGAGGAAGTTTGATACAAAGAATAAATGTTGCTTCATCTCATTAACATTTTAATTCTATAACCTAGGTATAGTTTATCCATTTTGAGAAAAAAAATGTCAAAAATACTAATGAATAAAAATTCAGAGGCATTCTTTCTTATTTGTATTAACCTCTACCTAGAAAAATTCAAACCAATCCAATCAAAATTCATATGCACTATCTCATGTGCCTTGTGAGGAAATAAATAAACAATATAATTCCATAACAATTGAATTCAATTACCTTTAATCTAGCTGGCAAAAATTCAAGCTACTTGGTGGAAAATATGAATGCAACTTTAAATTTCAAGAAAATGTTTGAGAGGAAGTTATATCTTAGGAAGTAAGATAGAAAATATGAAAAAAAAGGGAGAAAATTACAAAAACATTATCTTTCCCTGATATTCAGACTATCACAATTACAGTCTCTGCTTCATTCTAGCATCAAGAGTCATCCATGGAGAAGATGGTATAGAGCAAACAAGACTTTCTGTGACCTCCTCTGACCTTTTCTCAAACAAACAGCAGATTAATCCTCTAAACTGGTTTTGGTGTCAAAGAATCTGCAAATATTTGGAATACAACACATTCCCAGAAGAAGATACCTTTGAAGAACTTCAGCACAGGTCTGTTTCAAACAGGCAGGGGAAAAATCTGCCAAGCACAGACTATAGCATAGGGAGACCAAGGCAAGGAGCAGGGATGTGAAGTCAGAGGGGTGAAGCTTCCATACACTTGAAAATCTTCCAATGAGCCCCAGAAGAAGGCTGAATCTAGTTGCCTTTACCCAGTATAGAAATCAATCAAGACAACTGCCCCAAGGCAAATTAAGACAGCTGTTGCTTCTATTCCTTGAACAGAAGTCAAGCCTTAAAAAAAATGAATTAAAAAACAAAAAGAACTCATAGTCAGCTTTTAAGGAGAGAGAGAACAGACCTCAAATCCTGAGGCTTCTAAAGGCAAAGCAATTCCAGATAAAGCTACAAAAGAAGACATGACCTGGTCCCCATTTCATAAGGCTTTCATGGAACACTGCATAAAGGATCTTAAAAGAGAGAAGAAAAATGGGGATATGAAATGAGATTATTGCAAAAAGGAATTTAAAAAATGATATATTGCCCTACAAAAGAGATATGAGAAAGACACCAATTCACTTCAAAACAAAATTTGCAAAATGGAAAAAGAATGCAATGAACAAAAAATTCAATTGGCCAAACATAAAAGGAGCTTTAAAAGGTAACTGAAAAAATACTACACTAAAAATTGGAATTCAACAAGTGGAAGTGAATGACTCAATAAGACTTCAAGAATCAGTCAAACAAATGATAAAAAAAAATAGTAGGAAATATGAAATACCTACTTGGAAAAACAACTAACCTAGAAAATAGATCCAGGAGAGACAATCTAAATCTTAGATTTCCTGAAAGCCATGATGAAAAAAGAACCTAGACATTATCTTACAGGAAATCATTTTTTTAATTATAGCTTTTTATTGGCAGAACATGTGCATGCATAATTTTTACAACACTGTCCCTTGCATTCATTTCTGTTCCAACTTTTCCCTCTCCTCCCTCAACCCCATCCCCTAAATAGCAGGCAGTCTCATACATGTTAAACATATTAAAGTATATCTTAGATACAATATGTGTGTGCAGATCTATATAGTTCTCTTGTTGCACAAGAAAAATTGGATTCAGAAGGTAAAAATTAGCTAGGAAGAAAAACAAAAATGTAAGTAGTTCACGTTCATTCCCCAGTATTCCTTCTCTGGATAAACCTGATTATGTACATCATTGATCAATTGGAAATTAATTGGATCTTCTCTTTGTCAAAGATATCCACTTCCATCAGAATACAGTATTGTTGTTGAAGTGTATAATGACCTCTGGGTTCTGGTCATTTCACTTAGCATCAGTTCATGTAAGTCTCTCCAAGCCTCTCTGTATTCATCCTGCTGGTCATTTTGTACAGAGCAGTAATATTCCATAATATTCATATACCACAATTAACCTAACCATTCTCCAGTTGATGGACATCCAATCATTTTCCAGTTTCTGGCCTCTGCAGAAAGGGCCAAAACAAACATTTTTGGCACATACAGATCCCTTTCCCTTCTTTAATATCTCTTTGGGATATAAACCCAGTAGCAGCACTGCAGGAACAAAGGGTATGCACAGTTTGTTAACTTTTTGAGCATAATTCCAAATTGCTCTCCAGAATGGCTGGATCTGTTCACAACTCCACCAACAATGCATCAGTGTTCCAGTTTTCCCATATCCCCTCTAACATTCATCACTATCTTGTCCTGTCATCTTAGCCAATTTGATAAGTGTGTAGTGGCATCACAGAGTTGCCTTAATTTTCATTTCTCTGATCAGTAGTGATTTGGAACACACTTTCATATGAGTAGAAATATTTTCAACTTCATCATTGGAAAACTGTGTGTTCATGTCCTTTGACCATTTATCAATTGGAGAATGGCTGGATTTCTTATAAATTAGAGCCAATTCTCTATATATTTTGGAAATGAGGCCCTTGTCAGAACTTTTACCTGTAAAAATGTTTTCCCAGTTTGTTGCTACCCTTCTAATTTTGTTTGCATTAGTTTTGTTTATACAAAAGCTTTTTAACTTGACATAATCAAAAATTTCTATTTTGTGATCAATAATGACCTCTAGTTCTTCTTTGGACAGAAATTCCTTCCTCTTTCACAAGTTTGAAAGGTAAACTATCCTATGTTCTTCTAATTTATTTATAATCTCATTCTTTTTGCCTAAATCATGAACCTATTTTGTTCTTATCTTGGTATACTGTGCCATAATACTTTCCAGTTTCCCAGCAGTTTTTGTCAAATAATGAATTCTTATCCCAAAAGTTGGGATCTTTGAAAACACTAGATTGCTATAATTATTGAGTATTTTGTCCTGTGAACCTAACCTATTGCACTGATCAACTAGTCTGTTTCTTAGCCAATACCAAATGGTTTTGGTGACTGCTGCTTTATAATATAATTTTAAATGACATATAGCTAGTACGCCTCCATTTGATTTATTTTTTCATTAGTTCCCTTGAAATGATTGACCTTTTGTTCTTCCATATGAATTTTGTTGTTATTTATTCTAGATCATTAAAATAGTTTCTTGGGAGTCTGATTGGTATAGCACTAAATAAAGAGATTAGTTTAGGGAATATTGCCATCTTTATTTTATTTGCTCAACCTATCCAAGAGCATTTAATATTTTTCCAGTTTGTTAGATCAGACTTAATTTGTGTGGAAAGTGTTTTGTAGTTTTGCTCATAAAGTGTCTGATTCTCCCTTGACAGATAGATCTCTAAATGTTTTATACTATCAGTAGTTATTTTAAATGGAATTTCTCTTTGCAATGTTAGCTGTTGGATTTTGTTAGTGATATATAAAAATGCTGATGACTTATGTGGGTTTATTTTGTATCATGTAACTTTGCTAAAGGTATGGATTATTTCTAAAAGCTTTTTAGTACAATCTCTGGGATTTTCTAAGTATACCATCACATCATCAGCAAAGAGTGATGATTTGGTTTCCTCATTACCTATTCTAATTCCTTTAATCTGTTTCTCAAATCTTGTTGCCAAAGCTAACATTTCTAATACAATATTGAATAGTAATAGTGATAGTGGGCAAACTTGTTTCACTCCTGATCATATTGGGAATTGTTCCAGCTGATCTTCCTTACATATGATGCTTACTGTCTGTTTTAAATAGATACTCCTGATCATTTTAAGGAAAGCCCATTTATTTCTATACTCTCAAGTGTTCTTATTAGGAATGGATGTTGGGTTTCATCAAATGCTTTTTCTGCATCTATTGATATGATAATATGGTGTTTGTTAATTTGATTATTGATATAGTCAATTATGCTAATAGTTTCCCTACTATTGGACCAGCCTTGGATTCCTGGTATACATCCTACTTGGCCATTGTGTATTATCCTGGGGATGATTATCTATAATTTTTTAGCTAATATTATATTTAAGATGTTTGCATCAATACTCATTAGGGAGATTGGTCTATAATTGTCTTTCTCTATTTTCAACCTACTGGTTTAGGTATCAGTACCATGTCTGTGGCATAAAAGGAATTTGGTAGGATTCATTCAATCCCTATTTTTTTTTCAAATAGTTTATATAGTAATGGCTGGATCTGTTCACAACTCGACCAACAATGCATCAGTGTCCCAGTTTTCCCACATTTCCTCCAATATTCTGCATTAACTTTCCCTGTCATTCTAGCCAATCTGACAGGTGTGTAGTGGTAGTTGAGAGTTGTCTTAATTTGTGTTTCTCTGATTAATAATGACTTGGAGCATCTTTTCATATGGCTAGAAGTAGTTTCAATTTCTGAATCTGAGAATTGTCTTTCATATGCTTTGATCATTTATCAATTGGAGAAAGGCTTGATTTCTTATGAATTAGAGTTAATTCTCTATATATTTTGGAAATGAGGCCTTTATCAGAACCTCTGACTGTAAAAAAATGTTTTCCTATTTATTGCTTCCTTTTTAGTCTTGTTTGCATTATTTTGTTTGTACAAAAACTTTTCAATTTGATATAATTAACATTTTCCATTTTGTGATCAATAATGATTTCTAGTTCTTCTTTGGTCATAAATCCCTCAATCTTCCACAGTTCTGAGAGGTAAATTATCCTAAAACTCTTAGTTTTATTTATTAATTTGATAGTCTTTTCTAACTTTCAATATTATTAATTTCTCCTTTTAATTTTAGAATTTCATGCTTAGTATTTGATTGGGGGGGGTAATTTGGTTCTTTTCTAGCATTTTAAGTTGCCAGCTCAATTCATTGATCTTCTCTTTCTCTATTTTATTCAAGTAAGCCTCTAAAGATATAAAATTTCCCTTTTTACTTCTTTGGCTACATAACACAAATTTTGGTATGATGTGTCATCATTATCATTATCTTGAGTGAAATTATTGTATCTATAATTTGCTGTTTCACCCAATCATTCGTTAAGATGAGTTTATTTAGTTTCCAATTACTTTTTGGTCTACTTACTCCTAACTTTTTGTTGAATGTAGTTTTTGTTGCATTGTGATCTGAAAAGAAAGCATTTACTATTTCTGCTTCCTGTATTTAATTTTGAAGTTTTTCATGTCCTAATACATGGTCAGTTTTTGTATAGGTTACATGAACTTCTGAGAAGAAAGTATATTCCTTTCTGTCATCATTCAGTTTTCTCCAAAGATCTGTCACATCTAATTTTTCTAATATTTTATTTACCTCCTTAATTTCTTTCTTATTTGTTTTGTGCTTTGATTTATCTAATTCTGAGAGTGCAAGTTTGAGATATCCCATTATTATAGTTTTGCTGTTATTTCTTCTTGAAACTTTCTTAATTTCTCCTTTAGGAAGTTAGATGTTATATCTCTTGGTGCATATATGTTTATTATTGATATTGCTTCATTGTCTATACTACTCTTTAGCAAGATATAGTCTCCTTCTTTATCTTTTTTAATTAGATCAATTTTTGCTTTTGCTTGATCTGAGATAATGAGGGTACCCCTGCTTTTTTAACTTCATCTGAAGCACAATAGATTCTGCTCCAGCCTTTTACCTTTACTCCATATGTATCTCCCTGCTTTAAATGTGTTCCTTGTAAACAACATATTGTACGATTCTGACTTTTGATCCAGTCTGTTATCTGCCTCTACTTTATGGAAGAGTTAATCCCATTCACATTTATGGTCAGAATTAATAATTCTGTGTTTTCTGCCATCTTATTATCCCCAAATTATGCTTTTCTTTTTCTTGCCCCTACTCCCTTATTTCCTTTTCCTGTATTAAACTTATCAGCACCACTTGCCTCACGCAGCTCTCTCTCTCTTTCTAATCCCTCTCACCCCCTTTGAATCCCTTCCCTGTTCTTGTACCTTTCCCTTATTAGTCTTTTCCTTTTCCTTTTACTCTCCCACTTTTTAATGATGTGAGAGAAGTTTCTCTGTAAACCAAATATGTCAATTATTTTCTGTTTGAGCCATTTCTGATGAGAGTAAGATTCACACAATGTTCCTCCCCCTCTCTAAATTCCCTCACATATGATAGTTTTCCTTTGCCTCTTCATGGGATGTTGTTTTGCTCTTTTTATCTGCCCCTTTCCCTTTTTCTGATACTATCCCCTTTCCATTTCTATTTGCTTTTTATGTTATATCAGTAAAATCAAATTACACATGTACCCTTTATGTATATCCATAACAGAAATACAGGTCTAAGAGTTCTTTTTACCTTTTCATGCTTCTCTTGAGTCCTATGGTTGGGTCCAATTTTTTTGTTTAGTTCTGGTTTTTCCTTAGAAACAAATGGAATTCATCTGTTCCATTAAATATCCATCTTCTTCCATGGAAGAAAATGCTCAGCTTAGCTGGGTAGTTTATTCTTGGCTGCATTCCAAGTCCTCTTGTCTTTTGGAGTCTCAGATTCCAGGCCCTTTGAATTTTTAATGTGGAAGCAGCTAGATCTTGAGTGATCCTTATTGTGGCTCATCAATATTTGAATTTTGTTGTTGTTGTTGTTCTGGCTTCTAGTAATAATTTTTCCCTTAGTCAGATAGTTCTGAAATTTAGTCACAATATTCCTTGGAGTTTTTCTTTTAGGTTCTTTTTCAGAAGGTGTTTGATGAATTCTTTCAATGCCTTTATTATCTTCTGATTCTATTACATCTGGGCAGTTCTCTTTGATTATTTCCTGTAAAATAGTATCTAGTCTCTTTTTTTCATCATAATTTTCAGGAAGTCCAATAATCCTCAGATTATCTCTCCAAGACCTATTTTCCAGGTCTGCTGTTTTATCCAAGTAGATATTTAACATTTTTTTTTAATATTTATTTATTTATTTATTTATTTATTTGGTTTTGCTTGACTGATTCTTGATGTCTCAATGAATCATTCATTTCTCTTTGTTCAGTTCTGATTTTTAATGGTTTTCTTCATTAGCTTTTTTTTAAATTTCTTTTTGTATATGTCCAATTGAGTTTTTAAATGAGTTATTTTCCTCTATGGAATTTTTTTTCCATTTCACTAATTATTTTTTTTAAACCAAGTAATTTTCACAAATCCTACCTTCCTGGGAGTTCTTTACTTTTTCCAATTCACATTTCAGGAAATTGTTACTCTCTTGCATAGCTTCTCTTTCTTTTACCCATTTTTATTCTAGCTCTCTTTTAAGATTATTTTTTATACTTTCTTCTAGAAGATCCTTGTGTGATGGGAACTAGGTTATATCCCCTTTTACAGTTTTGTCTGGAGACTGTGTGCTATTAGTCTCCTCGGGGTTGAAAACCTGTTCTCTTTGTATAGATACTATTGGTTGTTCTTTTGGCCTTTTAAACCATTTTTTAAAACCTTTTGGGTCTGCTTTCAGGGAAAGGAGGATACCAGCTTCCTCTGCAGAGCAGGGATAGATATATAGACAATAGCTATCCTGCCAATGGGCTGCAAAGAGAGGTTGAGCTGCAAAAGTGTCCCGTGAAGAGTGTGAAGAGCCCTGCTGTGAGGACTAGAAACTGTCTTTAGGCTAGAGGCTGAACTGCCAAAGTGTCACTGTCCCAGGCAAAAGCCTGCTTTGAGTATTAGCAGTTGCCCTGCCCCAAATTCCCCTGAAAGTGTCTATGCCCTGGGAGCACATGTGGAAATTATATTACCCTGAGCCTGGTCCCCAGTGTGCAGATTAGAGTCTGCCCCAGGCCATGCCCCTGCCATGTGGATTTGTAACTGCCCAAGAGAAACCCCCATGCTGCAGAATGCAGCTTCCCAGCTGTGCTCTGGTCTGTGCTGAGTCACTCATTTCTGGTTTGGGGTGAATATAGCCAGATCCTGTTAGGTTCTGGTGTTTTTTTTTTTTTTTTTTCAGAGTACCCTTTATCTTTGGCTTTAATTTAAAATTTAAATTTAATTTAATTACAACCAAAGCAGAGCTGCCAACCTGTGATAGAATTCACCTGGTGAATTTTCCAGCCACAGAGACCACCCCCGCCCCTGGTCCACTACGTTTACTAGCCTCTCCTATCTCCCTGCCTACACTGGCCTGCTCCCTCCTCTCAGGACAAACCTTTTCTGGTGATCTTCCAGATTATCTTCCCCCCAAATAAATCAAAAATACAATCAACCCCAAAAAATACTATTTAAACTCACAACAATAGCACAACCCAAACTCCCACTAATCACAAGACTTAAACCTCTATACACAGGAGAAGGCTTAGAGGCAAAAGCAACAAACCCAAAAATTAATAACAAGGACAATAAAAAAACTATCATCATTTCCATAGCAGTTTTAGTATGGACTCTAACCATAACCTATGGCATGAAAAACCATTGCTGTATTTCAACAACAAAAACTAATGACCAATCTACGTAAGACCCATCCACTTATACAAATCATTAACCACTCATTCATTGACCTCCCTGCACCATCTAACATTTCTGCCTGACAAAACTTTGGATCTCTACTGGGAGTATGCCTAATTATCCAAATCCTCACAGGCCTATTCCTCACAATACACTACACCTCAGACACCCTTACTGCCTTCTCCTCTGCCACTCACATCTGTCAGGACATCACCCATGGTTGATTAATCCCCAACCTCCATGGCAATGGAGCCTCAATATTTTTCATATGCCTCTTCATACATGTTGGCCGAGGAATCTATTACGGATCTTACCTCTACAAAGAAACATGAAACATTGGAGTAGTTCTACTTCTGACTGTAATAGCAACCACATTTGTAGGATATGTACTCCCCTGAGGCCAAATATCATTCTGAGGTGCTACCATAATTACTAACCTCCTATCAGCCATCCCATACATCGGCACCACCTTGGCCAAGTGAATCTGAAGGGATTTTGCAGTAGATAAAGCCACCCTCACCCGGTTCTTTGCATTCCACTTCATCCTTCCCTTCATTGTTCACCTCCTTTTTCTTAATGAAACTGGCTCCAACAACCCTTCAGGCATTAACCCAGACTCAGACAAAGTCCCCTTCCACCCATATCATACCATCAAGGATGCCTTAGGCCTAATCTAATTGCTTCTTGTATTCCTCTTACTAGTCCTATTCTCACCAGACTTGCTCGGAGACCCAGACATCTTCTCGCCAGCCAACCCCCTAAACAACTCTCCCCACATCAAACCAGAATAATATTTCTTATTTGCTTATGCAATCCTCCACTCAATTCCCAACAAATTAAGTGTTCTTGCCCTACTAGCTTCTATCCTAATCCTCTTAATTATCCCATAGCCAACCAACAAAGCCTAATATTCCAACCAGTCTCTCAAACCTTATTCTGAATTCTAACCGCCAACATGATCTCACTTACCTGAATTGGGAGCCAACCCGTAGAAACATTTATTATTATTGGCCAACTGGCCTCTGTGCTCTGCTTCCTCCTAATTATTGTCTTTATGCCTTTAGCAGGCCTATTTGAAAACTATATATTAAAACCTAATTGAAGAGTCCAAATAATTTAGCCAAAATACTGGCCTTGTAAGTAAGCTATGAAGGTAAATCTCCTTCCTAGGACCCATCAAGAAAAAGGCACTACACCCCACCATCAACACCCAAAGGCAATATTCTTTTTAAACTACTTCCTGCACATCAAAAATTTTTCTTTTTAATTTGCAAAATTCAATTTATATACTATCTCAATATTAATTTTTTTTGTAAAAAATAAAACTTATTACATAATATTTATGTTACTAAACACACTTATATATAGGACATTCATATACAACCCCCTATAATATAAGCATGTAATTTGCATATAATGTAATTATAAATATTTATGCATATAGAGAATACATTTATAGTCCTCTATCATAATAATATACATATTAAGTAAATATTACTAAAGCCATAAATATAAATGTTACTATATATCATTGAATACATGCATATCTTTACCTAATATATATCATATAGTATATAATATAAAATATGTATATATTACATAAGACATAATATGTTGGCGTACATACACATTACATCCATGAATAGTGATCAACAAAGCTATTTCTTCTAGCAGATCATCAATTTTAGGAATATCTTTATCCTCCACTCACAAGAGATCAGCAACCCACCATTTGAAGAGATGTTATCCTTGAGAGCAAGCCCATAATCTGCAGATAAACCTTAATCCCTCTGACTGGCTATTGGTTGCTACTTCAGGCTCATTCGTTCCTATTTCAGCTCAACCATGCTTTTCATTGAGGCATTTGTGATGGTATCAATGCAGTTTGGCCTCATATTGTGGCATCTACAGTGATTGCAATGGCATAAGGTAAGTTTTTATTTGGGGGTGGTTTGTCAGCAGAGTGGGAGCCTGGGGGACACCATTAAAATAGCAGACTTACATAACAAGATCCAATAATGTTTCAACCCGACATCAACTGAGGATGATCACAGTGCACGCATTTAATTCCAAATGGTGTTATTTAATGAATGATGATCAAACATAATATTAATTAAGATCAAATATAACATATCATGTTTAGATATTAAGCTAAGTAATTATAATCAATTATATTACAGATATAATTAATCAATAATTGATAGACATATTATTATTATATTTTTATTAACCTCAATAGACTATGCATTTATATTCCCCTCACCACACAGACACACAATCTAACAAATCATTGACTGGCGTGAGTACAAGCATAAGGCTATGTGCAAGTGTAAACATGCGTGCAAGTGCAGATGTAGGCATAGGCATAAACAAACAATAATTTATAATAATTTATAAAAGTTTTTTTTACCACTAAACCCTCCTACCCCCTTACTAAATTTCATCGCTTCTATCAAACCTCAAAACCAGATGGGGTAAGATGTTGTACTTCCAATCTTTGTGAATTTTACCAGCTAAGCTTTATTTTTGAGGCTGACTTTAATAATTAGTAATGAGGGTTTGAGAGGAGCTTAGAAAGCCACTTACATCTTCTCCGCTATCTTGGCTCCTCCCCCTCTTTATGTATATTTATAATAGAAATTTTGTTCCCAAAATTTCTTTTTGCCTTTTTATGTTTCTCTTGAGTCCTATATTTGGAGATCAAGCTTTTTGTTTATTTCTGTTTTTTTAATCAGAAATAGATGGAATTCACCTCTTTCATTGAATATTTATCTTCTTCCCTGGAAAAAAAATGCTCATTTTGGCTGGCTAAGTTATTCTTGGCAGCATACCAGTTTCCTTAGCCTTTCAGAATATCATATTCCAAGCCCTTTGATTCTTTAATGTGGATGCTGCTAGATCCTGAGTAATCCTTTTTGTGGCTCCTCTATATTTGAATTGTATGATGACTGTGTATTTAAAATCAGCCAGAGTCAGGAATTCAGGTTAAGGGAAAAATCTTCAATCTTTATTCTCAGTAGAGTTGAAGAAGAATTGTGACAGGAAGCCAGCTAACAGAGGGGGATCGGAGGTGAAGAGTGGTCACAATAGCAATGCAAGCAGTTGTGACAAGACGCCAGTCAGCAGTCTCTCTTTCCGCTTCTCTTTCCACTCCCCTGCCTCCACCCACCAAAAATGTCATTTCCTATACAACACATCCTGACTTCCACAAAGAGTTGGCAGGGGGCATTCTTTCTCCAAGCATACATATTAATAGAGTATGGTCCAATTACTATTTAGCCTCATGTGCTTGGGACCTCAGTGCATCAACTCAAGCCTCAGCCCATTACAGAATTGGTTTGTTTTTGTTTTTGTTTTTGTTTTTCTAGTTGCTTGTAGTATTTTTCCTTGGTCTGATAGTTCTGGAATTTAGTCACAATATTTCTTGGAGTTTTGACTTTGGGGTCTCTTTAAGTAGTTAAGAAGAATTCATTGATCGATAAATTCTTTCAATGTCTATTTTACCCTCTGTTTCTGTAACATCTGGGCAGTTCTCTTTGATGATTTCCTGGAAAATAGTGTCTACCTCTTTTTTTCATCATAATTTTCAGGACATCCAATAATCCTCAGATTATCTCTCCTAGATCTATTTTCCAGGTCTGTTGTTTTTCCAAGTTGGTATTTAACATTTTTTCCATTGTTTCATATTTTTGGTTTTGCTTGACTGATTCTTGGTGTCTCCTCCAGTTACTCATTTCCATTTGTTCAATTTTGATTTTTAATGAATTATTTTCTTCATTTACTTTTTATTTCTTTTTGTAAATCTCCAATTGTGTTTTTAAGTGAGTTGTTTTGTTCTATGGATTTTTTTCCCATTTCTCCAATTTTATTTTTTAGAGAGCTATTTTCTTTTTCCACTTCACTAATTCTGTTTTCCTTGGAACTGTTGACCTTTTCCAATTCACTCTTTCTGTTTTTCAGGGATTTGATAACTTTATCCACTCTATTTTTAAATGAATGGAATGATTTATCCAAACCCTCTTGCCAAGATTCCCTTTCCTTTCCCCATTTTTCTTCTAGATCTCTTGTAAGAGCCTTTTTTTTCATTTCCTCTATGAGAATCTTGTATCCCCCTTTGGGGATTCAGTTGGAGACACTCTATTTTTAGTCTCCTCAGGGTTTGAAGTCTAGGCTCTATCTGTGTAGAAGCTATCTATAGTAAGAATTCACTTTAATTTTTGGCTCATTTTGTTAAAAAAAGAATCAAAGAAAACAAAAAAAGAAAAGCAAATGAGGTTTGCTTTTTGGGCAGTATGGTATTACCAAGATTCCTTTGCAGACTACCGAAGATAGCAATGAAGCAGCAGTGGAACAGCAATGGCTACACTGCCTGCACAGTGGCCATGCTCTGAGACTCTGAGAGCATGCTGAGTCACTCTAGGTGTTGGGTGGGTATGGTAAGATCCTTAGAGATCCCTTTGTTTCAGGATTGAAGCCTTCCCCCCATGTTTATAGCTTTTCTGCTGATCTACTGGTTTGCTGCCAGAGCAAATAAGCTCGCACTGGGTTAAATTCTCCCTGCAAATTTTCCAATGGGTGAGGCTATCTCTCACCCCCCTCTAGTCTTCTCTGTGTGCGTTGCCTTCTGTGCTCTCGCTGCCTGCCTGCAGTCTGCACCTACTCTAACTATCCCTGCCCATAAGCCAAAAACAGACCTTTTCTGGTGAATTTAAAGGATATCTTTTGTTGGTAATGTATTCATGTGTTTTTTCAGTCAAGCACTAATTCTGAGGCAATATCATAAAAAAAAGTATTCTGAGGGCAAGAAAGCTTAGATAGATGTGTGTATCCTCTCGGCCATCTTGGCCAGAAGTTACAGGAAATCATAAAAGAAAACTGTCCTGACATCTTCGAATCAAAAGGTAATATAGCCATTGAAAAAATTCACTGAACACCTCCTGAAACAGATACCAAAATGAGAACTTAAAGGATATATCATGGCTAAATTTGAGAACTATCACACCAAGGAAAAGATATTGCAAGCAGCCAGAAAAAAAACAATTTAAATACTGAGGAGCCACAATCAGAATTACCCAGGACTTAGCAGGCTCCCCCTTAAAGGATTAAGGGCCTGGAATCTGATATTCTGAAAGAAAAGAGAACTTGGATTACAGCCAAGAATAAACTAGGCAGCTAAAATGGACATTATCTTTCAGGGAAAAAGATGGACATGCAATGATGTAGGTGAATTTCACCTATTTCTAATGAAAAGACCACAATTGAACAAAAATTTGATCTCTAAACACAGATCTCAAGAGAAGCATAAAGAAGTAAAAAAGAAAAAAAAAACTCTTGGAAACTATATTTCTATTATGGGTACACTTTGATTTTATTATGATAATATGAAAAAGTAACTAGAGATAATCTGGGGAATCATACTGGAAAAAGTAGAAAAAGGAAGTAAAATAAAGGAAATTACATCTCAAGAAGAGGCAAAGAAAACCTATTATAATTGAGTGAAAGTAGGGAGAGGGATGAGCATTGTGTCAATCTTACTCTCATCAGATTTGGCTCTAATAAAGAATGTTAATATTAATTATTAATAATTAATATTAATATTGCACTGAGAAACTTGTCTCAACTTATAGGAAAGTGGAAGGGAATGAGGGAAAAGAAAAGGAAAGACTAATAGAAGGGAAAGCAGAAATATAAGAGGAAAGGCACAAAAAGGGGGAGGGGCTTTAAATTGAAGGACTGTTTGAGAGTGGTTATCATAAAAAGAATACTGTGGAGGAGAGAAGAAGGAAGGGAAAAGAAAATCATAACTTGGATTAAATAAGATGGCAGGAAATACAGAATTAGTTATTTAAACTGTGAATATGAATGGGATGAACTCCTCAATAAAATGGAGGTGGATAGCAGATTGGATTAAAAGACAGAATCTTACAATATGTTGTGTACAAGAAAGACATTTAAAGCATAATGATACATATAGAGTGAAGATAAAGAGCTGGAGATAAAGAACATTTTTGCTACTATGCTCCAGGTGAATTAAAAAAAAAAAAAGCATTGGTAGCAATCATGTTCTCAGATCAAGTACAAGCGAAGATAGATCTAATTAAAAGAGAAAAGAAAGGAAACTATATTTTACAAAAGGATACCATAGATAATTAAGCATTACCAATACTAAACATATATGTACCAAGTGATACAGCATCCAAATTCTTAGAGGAGAAATTAAGAGAGATGCAAGAATAGAAAGCAAAACTGTACTAGTGGGGGATCTCAACCTTGCTCTCTCAGAACTAGATAAATCAAACCACAAAATAAAGAAGAAGGAAATTAAGGAGTTAAAAAAAAATGTTAGAAAAGTTAGGTATGATAGATCTTTGGAAAACATTGAATGGGGACAAAAAAAAAGTTTACCTTTTTCTCAGAGGTTCATGGAACATATACAAAAATCCGTCATGAAATAGGGCATTAAAAGCTCAAAATCAAATGCAGAAAGGCAGCCAAAGTAAATGCATGTTTTAGATAATGAGGCAATAAAAATCACATGCAATATAAGACCAGGAGAAAATAGACCAAAAGTTAATTGGAAATTAAATAATCTAATCCTAAAAAATGAATGGATGAAACAGCAAATCATAGACACTATCAATAATTTCATTCAAGAGAATGAAAATGAGACAACATACTAAAATTTGTGGGATAGAGCCAAAGAAGTTATAAGGGGAAATGGTATATCTCTAGATGCTAATTTGTTTTAAATAAGTATAATGTTTAAAAAGTCTCTGGGAGCAAGGAATGCGGCTCAATGCATGTGGGAGGACCTAAGGTGCTGAGGCACAGGTAAGTCCTATGTGGAGGTGGGGCATAGCCCTAAGAAGCAGTGAATGATCTCAGGTACACATCTCCCTCCTTAGCACTCTCAAAGCCTAACACTCCTTTCTCATTGTTCTTGGGCCAATCTCATTATGACCTGCCCATCCAGGTTTCTAGAGGATCTCCCCTTCCCCGAGATCCTGAGTGGGGTATAAATATATGCTATTTAAGAATAAAGTTCTCTTTTGCTCCACCCTCTACCTACTGGTGGTCTGTTTCTGTGAGATCTGGGTTTGTTCCTGAAGACAGATAAGTGTGGCCTAGCTGTGCTGTGGACAGATGTGCATTACGAGTAGTTCTAAAGGGAGCTACAAGGTTAGAGTAGTCCAAAGCGGGCATAACAACAGTGAAAAAGAAGATCAATGAATTAGGCTTACAACTAAAAAAGCTAGGAAAAAAGCAAACTAAAAATTAAGTACTAAATTTGAAGTTCTGAAAATAAAGGGGGAGATTAATAAAACTGAAAATAAGAAAACTATTGAATTCATAAATAAAAGTAAGATTTGGTTTTATGCAAAACCCAACTAAATAGATAAACCTTTAGTTAATTTAATTAGAAAAAGAAAAGAAGAAAATCAAATTATTAGTCATAAAAAATAAAGAGAGAAATGTCTACCAATGAAGAGGAAATTAGAACAATTAGATATTTTGCCCAACTATATGGCAATAAATGTGATAATCTAAATGAAATGGAGGAATACTACAAATATAGATTGCCCAGGTTAACAGAAGAGGAAATGAATTATTTAAATAGTCTCATTTTAGAAAAGGAAATAGAACAAGCTATTAATCAGCTTCCTAAGAAAAAATCTGCAGGACTAGATGGATTTACATTCAAATAATGATTAATTTCAATATAATGTAAACTGTTTGAAAAAATAGGAAAAGAAGGACTCCTACCTAATTCCTTTTATGACACAGATATTGTGCTGAAAGCTAAAAAAAGATAGGGTGAAAATGAAGAAAGAAAATTATAGACCAATTTCCCTAATGAATATTAATGCAAAAATCTTAAAGAAAATATTAGCCACTTTCAGGGGCAGAGCCAAGATGGCAGAGAAGGCACACACAACTTGCTAAGCTCCTCTCACTCCCTTCATAAGCAACTATTTAATTCAGCCTCAAAAATAGATCTTCACTGCTTAAATTCATGAACATTAGAAGCACTACAGTTTACAAGCCAAAATCAATCTGGAGGATTGCCAGGAAAAATTTGTCCTGAGGGGCCAGGAACAGACTAGTACAGGCAGCAAGAGATTAGTGTCCTGAGCAGACCAGGGGCATGGAAAAAGGAAAAAGAGTAATAAGAGAAGGGTACAAGAAAGGGGAAGGAATTCAAAGGGAGAAGGGAGGGATACTAAAGAGGGAGAGCTGCATGACACAAGTGGGAACCTAAGTTTAATACTAGGGAAGAAGGGAAGGAGGGCAAGAAAAAGAAAAGTATAATCTGGGGATATTAGAATGGCAGGAAAGACAGAATTAGTAATTTTAACCGTCAATGTGAATGGGATGAACTCTCCCATAAAGAGGAGGCAGATAGCAGACTGGATCAAAAGTCAGAACCCTACAATATGTTGTTTACAGGAAACGCATTTAAAACAGGGAGATACATACAGAGTAAAGGTAAAAGGCTGGAGTAGAATCTATTATGCTTCAGGTGAAGTCAAAAAAGCAGGGGTAGCCATCCTTATCTCAGATCAAGCAAAAGCTAAGATTGATCTAATTAAAAGAGATAAGGAAGGAAACTATATCTTGCTTAAGGGTACTATAGACAATGAAGCAATATCAGTATTAAACATATATGCACCAAGTGGTATAGCATCTAACTTCCTTAAAGAGAAGCTAAGAGAGTTGCGAGAAGAAATAGACAGGAAAACTATAACAGTGGGAGATCTCAATTTTGCACTCTCAGATTTAGATAAATCAAATCACAAAATAAATAAGAAAGAAATTAAAGAGGTAAATAGAATATTAGAAAAATTAGGTATGATAGATCTCTGGAGAAAACTGAATGGTGACAGAAAGGAATATACTTTCTTTTCAGCAGTTCATGGAACCTACACAAAAATTGACCATATATTAGGACATAAAGACCTCAAAATTAAATGCAGGAAGGCAGATATAGTAAATGCTTTCTTTTCAGACTACAAAGCAATAAAAACTGCATTCAACAAAAAATTAGGTGTAAATAGACCAAAAAGTAATTGGAAACTAAATAATCTCATCTTAAAGAATGATTGGGTGAAACAGCAAATTACAGACACAATTAATAATTTCACTCAAGATAATGACAACAATGAGACATCATATCAAAATTTATGGGATGCAGCCAAAGCAGTAATAAGGGGAAATTTTATATCCTTAGAGGCTTACTTGAATAAAATAGAGAAAGAGAAGATCAATGAATTTGGCCTGCAGCTTAAAAAGCTAAAAAAAGACCAAATTAACCCCCCCAATCAATTACTAAACTTGAAAATCTAAAATTAAAAGGAAAAATTAATAATATAGAAAGTAAAAAAAGAAAAACTATTAAACTAATAAATAAAACTAAGAGTTGGTTTTATGAAAAGACCAATAAAATTGATAAACCTTTGGTAAATATGATTAGCAAAAGGAGAGAGGAAAATCAAATTAGTAGTTTTAAAATGAAAAGGGAGAACTTTCCACCAATGAAGAGGAAATTAAAGAAATAATAAGAAGAAATTAAAGAAAGTAAAGAAAGTTACTTTGCCCAACTTTATCCCAATAAATTTAATAACTTAAGTGAAATGGATGACTATCTCCAAAAATATAGGCCTCTCAGATTATCAAAGGAGGAAGTAAATTGCTTAAATAGTTCCATTTCAGAAAAAAGAAATAGAACAAGCTATCAATCAACTCCCTAAAAAAAAAAAAAATCCCCGAACCAGATGGATTTCCATGTGAATTCTACCAAACATTCAAAGAACAAATAGCCCCAATGCTTTATAAACTAGTTGAAAAAATAGAGAATGAACGAGTCCTACTAAATTCCATTTATGACATAGACATGGTACTGATACTTAAACCAGGTAAGTTGAAAACAGAGAGAGAAAATTATACACCAATTTCCCTAATGAATATTGATGCTAAAATTTTAAATATTAGCAAAAAGACTACAGAAAATCATCTCCAGGATAATACACCTCGATCAAGTCGGATTTATACCAGGAATGCAGGGCTGGTTCAATATTAGGAAAACTATCAGGATAATTGGCCATATTAATAATCAAATGAATAAAAACCATATTATCATCTCAATAGATGTAGAAAAAAGCATTTGATAAAATCCAACATCCATTCCTATTACAAACTCTTGAGAGTATAGGAATAAATGGAATTTTCCTTAAAATGATCAATAGCATCTATTTAAAACCAGGAGTAAGCATCATATGTAACGGGGACAAACAGCAACCATTCCCAAGAAGATCAGGAGTGAAACAAGGTTGCCCACTATCACCGTTACTATTTAATATTGTATTAGAAATGCTAGCTTTGGCAATAAGTTTTGAGAAAGAGATTAAAGGAATAAGAATAGGCAATGAGGAAACCAAATTATCACTCTTTGCTGATGATATGATGGTATACGTAGAGAACCCCAGAGACTCTACAAAAAAGTTATTAGAAACAATCCACACCTTCAGCAAGGTTGCAGGATGTAAAATAAAACCACATAAGTCATCAACATTCTTATATATCACTAACAAAACGCAACAGTTAGAGTTACAAAGAGAAATTCCATTTAAGTAACTACTGATTGTATAAAATATTTAGGAATTTATCTGCAGAAGGAAAATCAGAAACTTTATGAGCAAAACTACAAAACACTTTCCACACAAATTAAGTCTGATCTAACGAACTGGAAAAAATATTAAATGCTTTTGGATTGGGCGAGCAAATATAATAAAGATGACAGTACTACCTAAACTAATCTATTTATTTAGCGCTACAACAATCAGACTCCAACAAAAGGTCAAGAATTTCAAGGGAATTAATGAAAAAGAAAATCAAATGAAGGTGGTCTAGCTGTACCAGATCTAAAATTATATTATAAAGCAGCAGTTACTAAAACCATTTGGTATTGACTAAGAAATAGACTAGTTGATCAATGAAATAGGTTAAGTTCAAAGGACAAAAAATGTCAATAACTTTAATAATCTAGTGTTTGACAAACCCAAAGACCCAAGTCTTGCAGGGTAAGACTGCATTATTTGACAAAAATTACTGGGAAAATTGGAAATTAGTATAGCAGAAACTAGGCATTGACCCACACTTAACACCATACACCAAGATAAGGTCAAAATGGGTTCATGACCTAGGCATAAAGAATGAGATTATAAATAAATTGGAAGAGCATAGGATAGTTTATCTCTCAAACCTGTGGAAGATGAAGGAATTTATGACCAAAGAATAACTTGAGATCACTATTGATCACAAAATAGAAAATTTTGATTATATCAAATTGAAAAGTTTTTGTACAAACAAAAGTAATGCAGACAAGATTAGAAGGGAAACAATAAAATGGGAAAACATTTTTATAGTCAAAGGTTCTGATAAAGGCCTCATTTCCAAAATATATAGAGAATTGACTCTAATTTATAAAAAATCAAGCCATTCTCCAATTGAAAAATGGTCAAAGGATATGAATAGACAATTCTTAGATGAAGAAATTAAAACTACTTATAGCCATATGAAAATATGCTCCAAATCATTATTAATCAGAGAAATGCAAATTAAGACAACTCTGAGATACCACTACACACCTGTCAGATTGGCTAGAATGACATGGAAAGATAATGCGGAATGTTGGAGGGGATGTGGGAAAACAGGGACACTGATACATTGTTGGTGGAATTGTGAACACATCCAGCCATTCTGGAGAGCAATTTGGAACTATGCTCAAAAAGTTATCAAACTGTGGATACCTTTGATCCAGCAGTATTTCTACTGGGCTTAAACCCCAAAGAGATACTAAAGAAGGAAAAGGGATCTGTATGTGTCAAAATATTTGTGGCAGCCCTGTTTGTAGTGACTAGAAGCTGGAAAATGAATGGATCCCCATCAATTGGATAATGGTTGAGTAAATTGTGGTATATGAATGTTATGGAATATTATTGTTCTGTAAAAAATGACTAGCAGAATGAATACAGAGAGGACTGGCGAGACTTACATGAACTGATGCTAAGTGAAATGAGCAGAACCAGGAAATCATTATATAGCTCAACAACGATACTGTATGAGGATGTATTCTGATTGAAGTGGATCTCTTTGATAAAGAGATCTAATTCACTTTCAATTGATCAAGGATGGACAGAAGCAGCTACACCCAAAGAAAGATCACTGGGAAATGATTATAAACTGCTTGCATTTTTGTTTTTCTTCCCAGGTTATTTTTACCTTCTTAATCCAATTCTTTGTGTGCAATAAGATTGTTCGGTTCTGCACACATATATTGTATCAAGGATATACTGTAACCTATTTAACATGTAAAGGACTGCTTGCCATCTAGGGGAGGGGGTGGAGGGAGAGAGGGGAAAAATCAGAACAGAAGTGAGTGCAAGGGATAATGTTGTAAAAAAATCACCCTGTCATGGGTTCTGTCAGTAAAAAGTTATTAAAAAAAAAAAAAAGAAAAGAAATATTAGCAAAGAGATTACAGAAAGTCATGCCCAAGATAATACATTTTTATATATTACCAGGTACAAAAAGAAATTCCATTCAAAATAACTATTGATAGTATAAAATATTTGGGAATCAATCTGCCAAGGAAAAGTCATGAACTATACAAACACAAATACAAACCACTTTCCACACAAATAAAGTCAGACCTAATCAGTTGGAAAAGTATCAAGTGCTCATTGGTAGACCAAGCAAATATAAAAAAAATTAACAGTCACCTAAATTAATCTACTTATTTATTCCCATATCATCAAACTACCAAAAATCATTTTACAGGTCTAGAAAAAATGGTAACTAAGTTCATCTGGATTAACAAAAGCTCAAGAATTTCAAGGGTATTAATGAAAAAATGCTAATTAAGGTGGCCTAGCTTTCCCAGACCTAAAACTATATTATAAAGTAGTGGTCATGAAAACCATTTGCTACTATCTAAGAAATAGAGTAGTTGATTAGTGGAATAGGATAGGATCACAGGACAAAATAGGCAATAACTACAGTAATCTAGTGTTTGACAAACCCAAAGACCTCAGCTTTTGGAATAAAAAGTCACTATTTGTCAAAAACTGCTGAGAAAATTATAAATGAGTATGGATGAAATTAGGACTAGACCCACACCTAACACAACATACTAAGATAAGAGCTAAATGGGTCCATAATTTAGACATAAAGAGTGATATTATAAGGAAATTAGTGGAACATAGGCTAGTTTAACTCTCAGACCTGTGGACAAGGAAGGAATTTATGTTCAAAGAAGAACTAGAGATCATCATTGATCTCAAAACAGATAATTTTGATTATATTAGGTTAAAAAATTTGCGAAAACAAAATTAATGCAGACAAGATCAGAAGGGAAGCAATAAATTGGGAAAACATTTTTACATTTAAGGGGTCTGATACAGACCTCATTTCTAAAATATATAAGGAATTGACTCAAATTTGTAAGAACCCAAGCTATTCTCCAATTGATAAATGGTCACGGGATACGAATATACAATTTTCTGATGAAGAAATTAAAACTATTTATAATCATATGAGAAAGTGCTCTAAATCACTATTGATCCAAGAAGTGCAAATTACGAAAACTCTGAGATACTACTACACACCACTCAGATTGACTAAGATGACAGGAAAAGACAAAGAATGTCTTGGATGTTGGAGTGGATACTGGAAAACTGGAACACTAATATATTGTTGGTCAAATTGTGAGCAGATCCAGCCATTCTGGAGAGCAATTTGAAAGTATGTTCAAAAAGTTATCAAACTGTGCATACCCTTTGATCCAGCAGTGTTTCTATGGGGCCTATATCCCATAGAGATCTAACAAGAGGGAAATGGACCCACATGTGCAAAAATGTTTGTGGCATCTCTCTTTGTAGTGGGCATCCTGAGTGGATGCCCATCAGTTTGGAGAATGGCTGAATAAATTATGGTATATAAATGTTATGGAATATTATTGTTCTATAAGAAATGATAGGAGGATGGTTTTAGAAAGGATGGGAGAGACTTACATGAACTGATGCTAACTGAAATGAGCATAATCAGGAGATTGTTGTACACGGCAACATCAATATTATACAATGATCAATTCTGATTGACATGACTTTCCAACAATGAGATGATTGATGTCAATTCCAGTTATACTGTGATGAAAAGCATCATCTCCACCTAGAAAGAAGAATGTAGAAACTGCATGCAGATCACAACATAACATTCTCGTTCTTTTTGTTATTGTTCACTTGCATTTTGTTTTCTTAATCATTTTCTTTCTTTCTTTTATCTGATTTCTTTTGTTTGGCAAGAGAATTGTATAAATATGTTTATACCTATTGGATTTAAAATATATTTTAACTTGTATAACATATATTGGATTGCTTGCCATCTAGCAGAGGGGGCAGGGAGGAGGAAGAAGAAATCTGAAACACAAGGTTATGAAAGGATACTTGTTATCAAATTATCCATGAATATATTTTAAAATAAATAGCTATATATTTTTAAAAGAGGCATCCATATATTTGTTGCCTCCTTTGATCGTGCTAGCCAGTGGTAACAATGGTTACTGACACAGTCCCAGCAACTGTCACCTAGATGACAGCATTAACAATTCTCTTATACTTCTTTTATCTCCTGTATCTCCATCTCTTTATTCAAATATATAACCAGGCTTTTATCTTTTTTTTTTTTTACCACCTATTCCACAGGCATTTTAATCTCTCATAAAAACAAATACAAGAGGTTCCATTCTGGAAGCAATTAACAGGAAAAACATTTTTACATCCAAAGTATCTAATAAAGATCTCATTTCCAAAAAAATATAGAGAGAATTGACTCAAATTTATAATAGTTCAAGCCACTGTCCAATTGATAAATGGACAAAGGATGTGAACAGAGAGTTTTTAAAGAAACTGAAACTATTTTTAGCCACATGAAAAAGTGCTCTAAATCACTATTGATTAGAGAAATGCAAATCTGTCAGATTGGCCAAGATGACAGGAAAAGATAATGACAAATGTTGGAGGGGATGTGGGAAAACTGTGACACTGATACATTGTTGATGGAAATGTGAACAGATCTAACCATTCTGGAGAGCAAATTGGAACTATGCTCAAAAAGTTATCAAACTGTGCATACCCTTTGATCCAGCATGTTTCTACTAGGATCTTAAGAGATCTTAAAGGAGGGAAAAGGACCCGCATATCAAAAATGTTTGTGGCAGCCCTCTTTGTAGTGGCAAGAAACTGGATATTGAGTGTATGCCCATCAATTGGAGAATGGCTGAATAAATTATGGTATATTAATGTTATAGAGTGTTATTGTTCTGTAAGAAAGGATCAGCAGGATGGTTTCAGAGAGGTCTGGAGAGACCAACATGAACTGCTGCTAAGTAAAATGAGCAGAACCAGGAGATCACTATACATGGCACCAAAAAGACTATATAATGATCAATTCTGATGGACATGGCTCTATTCAACATCGAAATGATTCAAAGCAGTTCCACTTGTTCAGTAATGAAAAGAGCCATCTACAACCAGAGAGAGGACTGTGGGAACTGAGTGTGGAACACAAAATAGCATTCTCACTCTCTCTGTTGTTATTTATTACATTTTGTTTTCTTTTTTCAGTTTTTGTTTTTCTTCCTTCTTGATCTGATTTTTCTTGTACAACAAAATAACTATATAAATATGTATACATATATTGGATCTAATATATTTCAACATATTTAACATGTATTGGACTACCTTTCATCTAGGGGATGAGATGGGGGGAAAGAGGGGAAAATTTGGAATAAAAGGTTTGGCAAGGATCAATGTTGGAAAAAAATGGCCCATGCATATGCTTTGTCAATAAAAAGCTTTAATTAAAAAAGAGGTTTCCTTATGACCAATAAAGATGAAATCCCATTAAGTCAGAGATACCACAATTGTTGATGCAATAGAGGGTAATTGTGCTTCAATTTTTGGAATCCAAGACTGACACAATATATTTTATTTCTCAGTATTTTCTTTTTTTTCTAATACAAACACAAAAAAGGAGAAAATAAATAGGTAATTTTGATGCCTGAAAGGCTTCATTAAGAACATGTATTTTCAGATTTGGCATGCCATTTCTAAAAGATTCCTCAGCTTTGCCTCACCACCTTATGTTGACATTTCCAAACAAATCAAAGAATTCAGAGGAATTTGATAACTATTAAGCCCCCTCCCCCCAAATAAACTTCAGGAGAAAAGTGAAAAACTAAAGATACTTTTCTGTCAATGAATTTAGTGTAGGTAAGTTCCACAGAAATATTAATTCTTAAAAAAAAATCAGTAGTTGCTCTGATTTATACCTCTTCTCCACAATCAATGTGATGAATTAACCTAGGCAATTTTCTCTAGCACCTGAATTAATTAAAATTACATATCATATTTAATCTGTAGTGAAATTATTAATACAGTGATTACTTTGTTGTAATTTTCAAGCCTTAAGTACCCTTTTAAGAGAACTGTGTATAACCATGTTGGGGAGCTTTTAATATCCAATTAATATATATCTTTTAAGTCAGCCAGTGAAAAGTTCTATATGTTGGTATAATTAATAGTCATTACTCACTTTTAATCCTTATTCAGCATTAATTATCTAAGAAATATATAGTGAAATATCTAATTTTTAAGAGACTATGATTTTGAGAGGTCAAAAAAAAAAAACAATAACAAAAAAAAAAAAAAAAAACACTTGACTGCTAAAATTCACTTCTGGTTGAGGGAGGGGAACTTTTGCCCAGAGCACTCCCATAACTATCTGCCTGAAGCCTGCTTGCATCTTTCCCTGCTTTGCAAAGTAAGCTGGTAACCCCCTTGCTCTGAAGGCAGACCCTAAAGGCTTTAAAAATGAGTAAAAAAAATTAAAAGGATGATCAACAGCTTCTACACAGAAAAAGAGCAGGTTTGCAACCCCAAGGAGAATAATAGCAAACAGGCTCCACACAGTACCCCAAAGGGAAATGTTACCTGTCCCCTTTTACATAAGGCTCTCATAGAAGAGATCATTAAAAGTCTTTAAAGAGAGTTAGAAGAAAAATGGGGAAAGGAAAGAGATGCTTTGAAATATGAATTGGAAAAAGCAAAAATTTCCTAGGAAATGCAGGAAAATAGAATTTGTGAATTGGAAAAAGTAAAAAAAAATCTCTGGAAAGAAATATTTGTGAATTGGAAGATAAAAACTCCACAAGAAAGTAGGATCTGTGAATTGGAAAAAGAAAATAATTCACCAAAAAAAAAAAATAGTGAAATGGAAAAAAATTCCATACAGCAAAAACAATTCATTGAAAAACTCAATTGGACATATACAAAAAGAAATGAAAAAGCTAATGAAGGAAATAATTCATTAAAAATCAGAACTGAACAAATAGAAACTAATGATTCATTGAGACAGCAAGAATCAGTCAAGCAAAACCAAAAAAAAAAAAAAGATAAATTGGAAAAAAAATGAAATAGCTACTTGGAAAAATGACATATCTCGAAAATAGATCTAGGAGAGATAATCTGAGGATTATAGGACTTCCCAAAAGTTATGTTGAAAAAAAAAGAGCCTAGATATTATTTTACAAGAAATCATCAAAGAGAACTGTCCAGAGGTAATAGAATCAGAAGGTAAAATAGGAAAAAGAATTCATCGAACATCTTCTGAATAAAGATTTTAAAATAAAAACTCAAAGGAATATTGTGGCCAAATTTCAGAACTATCATATCAAAGAAAAAATATAACAAGCAGCCAGAAAAAAATCATTTAAATACTGAGGTGCCACAATAAGGATCAACCAAGATCTGGCTGCTTCCACATTAAAGGATCATATGGCCTGGAATCTGATATTCCAAAAGGCAAAAGAACTTGAAATTCAGTCAAGAATAAATTACCCAGCTAAGCTGAGCATTTTCTTCCAGGGAAGAATATGGACATTTAATGAAACAGATGGATTCCATTTGTTTCTAAGAAAAAAAAAAAACAGAACTAAACAAACAAACAAAAAAAAAATCTCCAATCATAAGATGCAAGAGAAGCAGAAAAGGTAAAAGGAACATCTGAGAATTGTATATCTGTTGTGGATATACAAAAAGACTTCATGCATAATTTGATTTTACTGATATAACATAAAAAAGGGAAGTAGAAATGGAAAAAGGATAATGGCAGAAAAGGGGGAAAGGGAGGATAAAAAGAGGGAAACTACATGCGACGATGAGGCAAAAGAAACTTATATCTAAGGGAACTCAGAGAGGGGGAGGAACATTGTGTGCATCTTACTCTCATCAGATTTGGCTCAAAGAGAAAATAATTGACATACTTGTTTTACAGAAAATCCTCTCTCATCTCATTAAAAAGGGGGAGAGGAAAAGGGAAAAGAAAAAGAGTAAGAAGGAAATGGTACACGAAAGGGGAAGAGATTCAAAAGTGGGGAGGGAGGGATCCTAAATAGGGTGAGCAGCATGATACAAGTGGGGCATATAAGTTTAAAACTGGGGAAGACGGTTAGGGAGGGCAAGCAAAAGAAAATCTAATCTGGGGATAACAAGATGGCAGGAAATAGAGAATTAGTCATTTTAACCATAAATGTGAATGGGATGAACTCTCCCATAAAGAGGAGGCAGATAGTAGACTGGATTAAAAGTCAGAACCCTACAAAATGTTGTTTAAAGGAAACACATTTAAAGCAGGGAAATACTCAGAGAGTAAAGGTAAAAGGGTGGAGCAGAATCTTTTGTGCTTCAGGTGAAGTCAAAAAAAAAGCAGAAGTAGCCATCATTATTTCAGATCAAGCAAAAGCAAAAATTGATATAATTTAAAAAGATAAGGAAGGAAACTATATCTTGCTAAAGGGTACTGTAGACAATGAAGCAATATCAATATTAAACATATATGCGCCAAGTGGTATAGCATTTAACTTCCTAAAGAAGAAATTAAGAGAGTTGCAAGAAATAGACAGCAAAACTGTAATAGTGGGAGATTTCAACCTTGCACTCTCAGAATTAGACAAATCAAACCACAAAACAAATAAGAAAGAAATTAAAGAGGTAAATAGAATATTAGAAAAATAACGTATGATAGATCTTTGGAGAAAACTGAATGGAGACAGAAAGGAATATACTTTCTTCTCAGCAGTTCATGGAACCTATTCAAAAACTGACCATATATTAGGACATAAAGACCTCGAAATTAAATGCAAGAAGGCAGAAATAGTAAATGCTTTCTTTTCAGATCACAATGCAATAAAAACTACATTCAACAAAAGGTTAGGGGTATATAGGCCAAAAAGCAATTGGAAACTAAATAATCTCATCTTAAAGAATGATTGCATGAAACAGCAAATTATACACACAATTAATAATTTCACTCAAGATAGTGACAACAATGAGACATCATACCAAAATTTGTGGGATGCAACCAAAGCGGTAATAAGAGGAAATTTTATATCCTTAGAGGCTACTTGAATAAAATAGAGAAAGAGAAGATCAATGAATTGGGCTCGCAAGTAAAAAAAAACTAGAAAAAGACCAAATTAAAACCCCCCAATCAAATACTAAATTCAAAATTCTACAATTAAATGGAGAAATTAAAAATATTGAAATTAAAAACACTATTGAACTAATAAATAAAACTGAGAGTTGGTTTTATGAAAAAACCAATAAAATAGATAAGACTTTGGTAAATCTGATTAGAAAAAGGAGAGAGGAAAAGCAAATTAGTAGTCTTAAAAATGAAAAGGGAGAACTTTCCTCCAAAGAAGAGGAAGTTAGAGAAATAATGAGTTACTTTGCCCAACTTTATGCCAACAAATTTGATAACCTAAGTGAAATGCATGACTACCTCCAAAAATATAGGATTCCCAGATTAGCAGAGGAGGAAGTAAATTGCTTGAACAGTCCCATTTCAGAAAAAAGAAATAAAACAAGCTATTAATCAACTCCCTAAGAAAAAATTTCCAGGACCAAATGGATTTACATATATATTCTACCAAACATTTAAAGAATAATTAGCCCCAATGTTATATTAACTATTTGATAAAATAGTGAATGAAGGAGTCCTTCCAAATTCCTTTTATGACACAGATATGGTACTGATACCTAAACCAGGTAGGTTGAAAATAGAGAAAGAAAATTATAGACCAATCTCCCTAATGAATATTAATGCTAAAATCTTAAATAATATATTAGCAAAAAGACTACAGAAAATCATCCCCAGGATAATACACCATGAACAAGTAGGATTTGTGCCAGGAATGCAGGACTGGTTCAATATTAGGAAAACTATCAGTATAATTGGCCGTATCAATAACCAAATTAACAAAAAAACATATAATCATCTCAATAGATGTTGAAAAAGCATTTGATAAAATCCAACATCCTATTAAAAACACTTAAGAGTATAGGAAAAATGGACTTTTCCTTAAAATAACCAGTGGCATCTATTTAAAACCATCAGTAAGCATCTTATGTAATGGGGATAAACTACAACCATTCCTAATAAAATCAGGAGTCAAACAAGGCTGCCCACTATCACTGCTGCTATTCAATATTGTATTAGAAATGCTAGCTTTGGCAATAAGAGTTGAGAAAGAGATTAAAGGAATTAGAGTAAGCAATGAGGAAACCAAATTATCACTCTTTGCTGATAATATGATGGTATACTTAGAGAACCCCAGAGACTCTATTAAAAAGTTATTAGAAATAATCCACACCTTTAGCAAAGTTGCAGGATACAAAATAAACCCACATAAGTCATCAGCATTCTTATATATCACTAACAAAATCCAACAGTCAGAGTTACAAAGATAAATTCCATTTAAAGTAACTACTGATAGTATAAAATACTTAGGAATCTATTTGCCAAAGGAAAATCCAAAACTTTATGAGCAAAACTACAAAACACTTTCCACACAAATTAAGTCTGATCTAACAAATTGGAAAAATATTAAATGCTCTTGAATAGGGAGAGCAAATATAATAAAGATGCCAATACTACCTAAACTAATCTATTTGTTTAGTGCCATACCAATCAGACTCCCCAAAACTATTTTAATTACCTAGAAAAAGTAACAACAAAGTTCATATGGAAAAACAAAAGGTCAAGAATTTCTGGGAAATGAATGAGAAAAAAAAAGCAAATGAAGGTAGCCTAGCTGCACTAGATCAAAAATTACATCATAAAGCAGCTGTTACCAAAACCATTTGGTAAGAAATGAATTAGCTGATCAGTGGAATAGGTTAGGTTCAAAGGATAAAATAGTCAATAACCTTAATACTCTAGTGTTTAACAAACACAAAGACCCTAGCTTTTGGGATGAGAACTCACTGTTTGATAAAAATTGCAGGGAAAATTGGAAACTAGAATGGCAGAAACTAGGCATGGACCCACCCTTAACACCATACACCAAGATAAGGTCAAAATGGGTTTATGACTTAGACATAAAGAATGAAATTATAAATAAATTAGAGGAACACAGGATAGTCTACTTCTCAGACTTGTGCAAGAGGAAGGAATTTATGACCAAAGAAAAACTGGAGATCATTACTGATCACAAAATAGAAAATTTTGATTATATCAAATCGAAAAGCTTTTGTACAAACAAAACTAATGCAGACAAGATAAGAAGGGAAGCAATAAACTGGTAAAACATTTTTATAATCAAAGGTTCTGATAAAAGCCTCACTTCCAAAATATATAGAGAATTGACTCTAATTTAGAAGAAATGAAGCCATTCTCCAATTGATAAATAGTCAAAGGATATGAATAGACAATTCTCAGACGAAAAAATTGAAACTATTTCTAGCCCTATGAAAAGATGCTCCAAGTCATTATTAATCAGAGAAATTCAAATTAAGACAACCCTGAGATACTACTACATACCTGTTAGACTGGCTAGAATGACAGGGAAAGATAATGGGGAATGTTGGAGGGGATGTGGGAAAACAGGGACATTAATACATTCTTGGTGGAATTGTGAATACATCCAGCCATTCTGGAGAGCAATTTGGAACTATGCTCAAAAAGTTATCAAACTGTGCATATCCTTTGATCCAGCAGTGTTACTACAGGACTTATATCCAAAGAGATCTTAAAGAAAGGAAAGGGACTTGTAGATGCAAAAATGTTTGTGGCAGCCTAATTTGTAGTGGCCAGAAACTGGAAACTGAGTGGAATTGGAGAATGGCTGAATAAATTGTGGTATATGAATATTATGGAATAGTATTGTTTGGTAAGAAATGACCAACAGCATGATTTCAGAAAGGCCTGGGGAGACTTCCACGAACTCATGCTGAATGAAATGAGCAGGACCGGGAGATCATTATATAATTCAACAACAATACTATATGATCATCAATTCTGATGGACCTGGCCATCTTCAGCAATGGAATGAACCAAATCAGTTCCAATGGAGCAGTAATTAACTGAACCAGCTACACCCAGCAAAAAAACTCTGGGAGATGACTAAGAACCAATACATTGAATTTCCAATCCCTATATTTTTGCCTGCCTGCATTTTTAAAAAAATTTTCTTCACAGGCTAATTGTGCAATATTTCAGAGTCCAATTCTTTTTGTACAACAAAATACTGGTTTGGATATGTAAACTTATTTTGTATTTAATTTATACTTTAATATATTTAACATGTTTTGGTCATCCTGCCATCTAGGGGAGGGGTTGGGGGAAGGAGGGGAAAAATTGGAACAAAAGATTTGGCAGTTGTCAATGCTGTAAAATTACCCATGCATTTAACTTGTAAATAAAAAAGTTATTATTAAAAAAAAGAAAAGAAAAGAAAAAAAATGAAAGTACCTTTCAATTGATGCCCATTAACCATCTTTCTATATTTCCCTTCATTGTAATAGGTCTTTTTTGCCCATTAATAAGAAATAATTTACCCCATTCTACCTTTCTCTGCATCACCCCAGTACACTCTTTTTTGTCATCCCTTAATCATTTTTGATGTCATTTCTTCCACTTCACCTTATACCAATATCTTCTGTATAGCCCTATTACTATCTATATCTATATATCTGTATCTATCTATCTATCTGTCTGTCTATCCATTTATCTATTTATTCTTTCAAGCTTTATTATTAGTGTTACAATTTTTAAGAATGACAAGTGTCATCTGCTATGTAAATGCTTTAGCTTTATTGAATCCCTTTATGTTTAAGATCAGATTTTGGGCTTATTTAAGAAATTTTCCTTATGAAAGCTTAAAATCCTTTTATTTCATTGGATAGACATTTTTCCTTAGGGAATTATGCTTAATTTCACTGGTTAAGTGATTCTTGGTTCTAGTTCTAGCTCCTTTGCCTTCCAGAATACCATGTGCCATGACCTCCAAACTTTTAATGATGTAGCTGATAAGTCTTTTGTGACACTGAATGTGATTCCATGATAATTAAATTGTTTCTTTCTAGATGCTTATAATATGATTTACTTCACTTGATAGTTCTGAAAATTTGATGTAATCCCTACTGGAATTTTTATTGTAGTCTCTTTTACCTGAGGTAATCAGTGCATTTTTTTTTCACTGCCTATTTTGCTCTCTAATTAGAGTATATAAGGAAAGGAAGACAATTTCTTTAATGATATTGTCAGGGCCAACTTTTGATTATACTTATCAGATAGTATGATGATTCTGACACAGTCTCTCATGAAAATAGGTCAGGTTTTTTTTTTGTTGTTGTTTTTGTTGTTGTTGTTTTAGTATTTTTTATTTACAATATATATTCATGGGTAATTTTTCAGCATTGACAGTTGCAAAACCTTTTGTTCCAACTTTTCCCCTCTTTTTGCTCACCCTCTTTCCCAGATGGCAGGTTGATTAATACATGTTAAATATGTTGAAGTATAAATTAAGTACAATATATGTATATGTGCCCATACAGTTATTTTGCTGTACAAAAAGTATCAGACTTTGAAATAGTATACAATTAGCCAGTGAAGGAAATAAAAAATGAAGATGGACAAAAATAGAGGGATTGGGAATTCTATGAAGTGATTCATAGCCATCTCCCAGAGTTCTTTTGCTAGCTCAATTCATTACTGCTCTATTGGAACTGTTTTGGATCTATCTCATTGTTAAAGAGGGACACGTCCATCAGAATTAATCATCATATAGTATTGTTGTTGAAATATATAATGATCTCCTGGTCCTGCTCATTTCACTCAGCATCAGTTTATGTACATCACTCCAGGCCATTCTGAAGTCATTCTTCTGGTCATTTCTTAGAGAACAATAATATTCCATAATATTAATATGCCACAATTTATTCAGCCATTCTCCAATTGATGGGCAGCCACTCAGTTTCCAGTTTCTGGCCTCTAAAAAGAGGGCTGACACAAACATTCTTGCACGTACAGGTCCCTTTCCCTTCTTTAAAATCTCTTTGGGTTATAAGCCCAGTAGTATCACTGCTAGATCAAAGCATATGCACAGTTTGATAACTTTTTGAGCATGGTTCCAAATTGCTCTCCAGAATGGCTGGATGTATTCACAATTCCACCAACAATGTATCAGTGTCTCAGTTTTCCCACATCCCCTCCAACATTCCTCATTATCTTTCCCTGTTATTCTAGTCATTCTGAAAAGTGACTAGTGGTATCTCAGAATTGTCTTAATTTGCATTTCTCTGATTAATAATGACTTGGAGTATCTTTTCATATGGCTAGAAATAGTTTCAATTTCTTCATCTGAGAATTGTCTGTTCATATCCTTTGACAATTTATCAATTGGAGAATGGCTTGATTTCTCATAAATTAGAGTCAGTTCTCTATATATTTTGGAAATGAGGCTTTTATCTGAACCTTTGATGGTAAAAATGTTTTCCCAGTTTCTTGTGATGACTGTGATAGCACCCTGGATACCTTAGACTCAGCCAGAGTCAGGATAAGCAAAAGTCCTTAGTTTTTATTCTTGGTCTTTAGAGGTAGGATTTAATTGGATGGAAGCAGAATCTTTGTGACCTTCCTTCTCTTTTGTCTACTGCCAAAGTACTCTGGGTAGTCTTACTCTACCCTCTAGTCCCTCCTACAATTCTCTGTTTGCACCAATCATCGAGCAAGCACATGATAGTGGGAAGGGCCATTTTCCAAGCATATGCCCATAGAGTATTATCCAATTGGTAGTTACCCTTAAGTCCTCAACTGTCCTGACCTCAGTGCATCAACTCAAGAATTTCAAGCCCATTACATTTTATTGCTTCCCTTCTAATCTTCTCTTCATTAGTTTTGTTTGTTCAAAAATATTTCAATTTGATATAATCAAAATTTTCTATTTTTTGATCAATAATAATCTCTAGTTCTTCTTTGTTCATAAATTCCTTTCTCCTCCACAGGTCTGAGAGGTAAACTATGCTATGTTTCTCTAATTTATTTATAATCTCATTCTTTATGCCTAGGTCATGAACTTATTTTGACCTTAACTGGGTGTATGGTGCTAAGTGTGGATCAATGCCTAATTTCTGCCATACTAATTTCCAATTTCCCCAGCAGTTTTTGTCAAACAGGGAGTTCTTATCTCAAAAGCTGGGGTCTTTGGGTTTGTCAAACAGTAGATTATTTAAGTTATTGACTATTTTGTCCTCTTCCACTGATCAACTAGTCTATTTTTTAGTCAATACCAAATGGTTTTGGTAACCCCTGCTTTGTAATATAATTTTAGATCTGGTACAGCTAGGCCACCTTCATTTGATTTTTTTTTCATTAATTTTCTTGAAATTCTTGACCTTTTGTTTTTCCATATGAACTTTATTCTTGTTTTTTTCAAGGTCATTAAAATAGTTTTTTGGGGAGTCTGATGATTATAGTGATAAATAAATAGATTAGTTTAGGTAGTATTGTCATCTTTATTATATTTGCTCGCCCTATCCAAGAGCCTTTAATATTTCTCCAATTGGTTAAGTCTGTCTTTATTTGTATGGAAAGTGTTTTGTAGTTTTACATATACTTCCTGATTTTCCCTTAGCAGATAGATTCCTAAATGTTTTATACTATTGGTAGTTACTTTAAATATAATGTCTCTTTGTAACTCTAAGTGTTGGATTTTGTTAGTAATATGTAAGAATATTGATGACTTATGTGGGTTTATTTTGTATCCTGCAACTTTGCTAAAGGTGTGGGTTATTTCTAATAGCTTTTTAGTAGAATCTCTGGGGTTCTCTACATATACTATCATATCATCAACAAAGAGTGATAATTTGGTTTCCTCATTGCCTATTCTTATTCCTTTAATCTCTTTCTCAACTCTTATTGCCAAAGCTAGCATTTCTAATACAATATTAAATAGTGATGGTGATAGTGGGCAACCTTGTTTCACTCCTGATCTTATTGCAAATGGTTGCAGTTTGTCCACATTACATATGATGCTTACTGATGGCTTTAAAGAGATGCTACTGATTATTTTAAGGAAAAGTCCATTTATTCCTACACTCTCAAGTGTTTTTAATAGGAATGGATGTTGCATTTTATCAAATGCTTTTTCTGCATCTATTGAAATGATTATATGGTTTTTGTTAATTTGGTTATTGACATAGTCAATTATGCTAATAGTTTTCCTAATATTGAACTAGCCTTGCATTCCTGGTATAAATCCTACTTGATCGTGGTGTATTATTGTGGGTATGATTTTCTGTAGTCTTTTTGGTAATATATTATTTAAGCTTTAGTATCAATATTCATTAGGGATATTGGCCTATAATTTTCTTTCTCTGTTTTCAACCTACTTGGTTTACGTATCAGTATTATGTCTGTGTCATAAAATGAATTTGGGGGTAGGACACTTTTATTCCCTATTTTTTTCAAATAGGTTATATAGCATTGGGGCTAAATGTTCTTTAAATGTTTGGTAGAATTCACATGTAAATCCATCTGGTCATGGGGAATTTTTCTTAGGGAGTTGATTAATAGATTGTTCTATTACTTTTTCTGAAATGGGAGTATTTAAGCAATTTACTTCCTCCTCTGTTAACCTTGGAATCCTATATTTTTAAGGTAGTAATACATTTCATTTAGGTTATCAAATTTATTGTCATAAACTTAAGAAAAGTAACTCCTTATTATTGCTTTAATTTCCTCTTCATTGGTGGAAAGTTTTCCCTTTTCATTTTTAAGACTAACAATCTGATTTTCCTCTTTCCTTTTTCTAATCAGATTTACCAAAGGTTTGTGTATTTTATAAAACCATACTCTTGGTTTTTCATAAAACCAACTCTTAATTTTATTTATTAAATTGATAGGTTTTTTTACTTTCAATATTATTACTTTCTCCTGTTAATTTTAAAATTTCATGATTAGTATTTGATTGGTGTTTTAATTTTGTCTTTGTCTAGCTTTTTAATTTGCAAGCCCAATTCACTGATCTTCTCTTTCTCTATTTTATTCAAGGAAGCCTCTAAAAACATACAATTTCCCCTTATTCTCACTTTGGTTGCATCCCACAAATTTCTTTTTCATCCCACAAATTTTGATATGATGTGTCATCATTGTCATTATCTTGAGTGAAATTATTGTGATTATAATTTGCTATTTCACCCAATCATTCTTTAAGATGAGTTTATTTAGTTTCCAATTACTTTTTGGTCTATTTACTCTTAATTGTGTGTTGAATGTAGTTTTTATTGCATCATGATCTGAAAAGAAAGCATTTACTATGTCTGCCTTCCTGCATTTAATTTTGAGGTCTTTCTATCCAAATACATAGTCATTTTTTGTATAGGGTCCATGAACTGCTGAGAAGAAAGTATACTCCTTTCTGTCATCATTTAATTTTCTCCAAAGATCCATTATACCAAATTTTTCTAATATTCTATTTACCTCCTTAATTTCTTTCTTATTTGTTTTGTGGTTTGGTTTATCTAATTCTGAGAGTGCAAGTTTGAGATCTCCCACTATTATACTTTTGCTGTCTATTTCTTCTTGAAACACTTTTAACTTCTCCTTTAGGAAGTTAGATGTTATACCTCTTGGTGCATATATCTTTATTATTGATATTGCTTCATTGTCTATGCTACCCTTTAGCAACATATAGTTTCCTTCCTTGTCTCTTTTAATTAGATAAATTTTTGCTTTTGTTTGATCTGAGACATGTATGGCTACCTCTGCTTTTTTGACTTCACCTGAAGCATAACAGATTCTACTTTAGCCTTTTACTTTTTCTCTATATGTATCTCCCTGCTTAAATGTGTTTCCAATAAACAGCATAATTCCCTAAGGAAAAATGTCTATTCAATGAAATAAAAGGATTTTAAGCTTTCATAAGGAAAATATTTTAAATAAGCATAAAGGGATTCAATAAAGCTAAAGCATTTACATAGCAGATGACACTTGTCATTCTGACTTTTGATCTAGTCTGCTATCTGCCTCCCCTTTGTGGGAGAGTTCATCATATTCATATTTACAGTTAAAATTACTAATTCTGTATTTTTTGCCATCTTAATATCCCCAAATTATGCTTTTCTTTTTCTTGCCCCCCCCCCTTATCCTCTTTCGCAATATTAAACTTATGGGCACCACTTGTGTCACATAGCTCTCCCACTTAAGGATCTCTTCCCCCCCTTTCAATCCTTCCTCTTTCTTGTCCTTTTCCCTTATTACTCTTTTCCTTTTCCCTTTTCTTCTACCACTTTTTAATGAAGTGAGAGAAGTTTCTCTGTAAACCAAATATGTCAATTATTTTCTGTTTGAGCCAACACTGATAAGAGTAAAATTCACACAATGTTCCTCCCCTTTTCTAAATTCCTTCAGATATGACAGTTTTCCTTTACCTCTTCGTGGGATGTAGTTTCCCTTTTTTTACTCCCCTTTTCCCTTTTCCTGATACTATACCCTTTCTATTTCTACTTTCCTTTTTCATGTTATATCAATAAAATCAAATTATACATGAAGAGAAATACAGATCTCAAGAGTTCTTTTTACCTTTTGCCCCTTCTTTTGAGTCCTATGGTTGGAAATCTAATTTTTTGTTTAGATCTGGTTTTTTCCTTAGAAAAAAAAATGGAATTGGGGGTGGACCAAGATGGCAGAGAAGGCACACCCGACTTTCTAAGCTCCTCTCATTATCCTCATAACCAACTATTAAATTCAGTCTCAAAAATAGCTCTTCACTGCTTAAATTCATGAAGATTAGATGTACACAATTTATCAGCAACAGATAATCTGGAAGATCACCAGGAAAGGTTTGTCCTGAGGGGCCAGGAACAGACTAGTGCAGGCAGCGAGAGGCTAGCATCCTGAGCAGAGCAGGGGCTGGAGTGATCTCTGTGGCTAGAGAAGTTATAGAGATGACTCTGCTATAAGCTAACTGCTCTGCCTTGATTACAAAGCAGTACACTGGCAGAGAAATTAAAGCCTAAAACAGAGGGTACTCTAAAAAATGCCAGAACTTAACAAGATCTGGCTGTAACCACTCAAACCCGGAAGTGACCCAGGTAGATCTTTACCACAGTCCTGCAGCCACATCCTGCAGTTCGGTACTTTTGCGGGGGCAGTTACAAATCTGCACAGCAGAGGGGCACAGCCTGGGCAGCCTCTAATCTGGAGAATGATGGGCTGAGCCTGGGGCAATAGAACTTTCCCAGCAGACTGTGCTTTCTGGGACAGAGACACATCTGGTCCCTGCCCAGCCATTCACTGCTCAGCTGCTAATACCCATGGCCCCAAGGCGGGCTTTGATTTGGGGTAGTGAAACTCTCATTACTCAGCATCTAGCCCCATGGCAGTCATTATTCCACACTGTTGGGGTTCTTTGCAGGACACTTTCCCAGCTTGGCCCTGCAGGCCTCAGTTACTTCCAGGTGGGGAACTCTTTCTCAGAGCCCGCCAGTACCTCACTGCTTTTTGTCGCAGGCTGGCAAGACAGCTACCCATCCATACACCTATCTGCAGAGGAAGCTGGTAACCTCCTGGCTCTGAAGGCAGACCCCACAGGCTTTAACAAAATTAGTAAAAATAATCAAAAGGATGATTGATAGTTTCTATACAGAAAGAGAGCAGCTTTTCAACCCTGAAGAGACTAATAGCAGACAGTCTACAGACAATTGTTGGTCCCCAATACAAAAGGGTCTCCTAGAAGAAACTATTATAAACCTTAAAAGAGAACTAGAAGAAAAATGGGAAAAGGAAATAGAAGCTATGCAAGAGAGCAACAACTTCCTGTAATGTGAATTGGAAAAGGGAAAAAACTCCCAAGAAGTGCTGGGAAACAGAATTTATGAATTGGAAAAGGTTAAGAATTCCCAAGAAAGTAGGATTTGTGAATTGGAAAAAGAAAATAACTCACTAAAAAAAATTAGTGAAATGGAAAAAAATTCCATGGAGAAAACAACTCATTTAAAAATTCAATTGGACATATATAAAAAGAAGTAAGAAAAGCTAATGAAGAAAATAACTCACTAAAAATCAGAACTGAACAAATAGAAATATCTGATTCATTGAGACATCAAGAATCAATCAAGCATAATCAAAAAAAAAAAAGAAAGATTAGAAAAAAGTATCAAATATTTATTTGGAAAAACAACATACAATATATGTGTGCAGAACCAAACAGTTGTCTTGTTGCACAGGAAGAATTGGATTCAGAAGGTAAAAATAACCCAGGAAGAGAAACAAAAATGCAAACAGTTTACATTCATTTCATAGTGTTCTTTCTTTGGGTGCAGCTACTTCTGTCCATCATTGATCAATTGAAACAAAGTTAGGTCTCTTTGTCAAAGAAATCCACTTCCTTCAGAATACATCTTCATACAGTATCATTGTTGAAGTATATAATGATCTCCTGGTTCTGCTCATTTCACTAAGCATCTGTTCATGTAAGTCTCTCCAAGCCTCTCTGTATTCATCCTGCTGGTCATTTCTTACAGAACAATAATATTCCATAACATTCATATGCCACAATTTATCAAACCATTCTCCAATTGATGGGCATCCATTCAATTTCCAGTTTCTAGCCACTACAAATAGGGCTACCACAAACATTTAGGCACATACAGGGCCCTTTCCCTTCTTTAGTATTTCTTTGGGATATAAACCCAGAAGTAACACTGCTGGATCAAAGGGTATGCACAGTTTGATAACTTTTTGGACATAATTCCAGATTGCTCTCCAGAATGGTTGGATTCATTCACAGCTCCACTAACAATGCATCAGTGTCCCAGTTTTCCTGCATCCCCTCCAATATTCATCATTATTTTTTCCTGTCATCTTAGCCAATCTGACAGGTGTGTAGTGGTATCTCAGAGTTGTCTTAATTTGCATTTCTCTGATCAGTAGTGATTTGGAAAACTCTTTCATATGAGTGGTAATAGTTTCAATTTTATCATCTGAAAATTGTCTGTTCATATCCTTTGACCATTTATCAATTGGAGAATGGTTTGATTTCTTATAATTTGGACTAAATTCTCTACATATTTTGGAAATGAAGCCTATATCAGAACCTTTAACTGTGAAGATGTTTTCCCATTTTGTTGCTTCCCTTCTAATCTTGTTTGCATTAGTTGTGTTTGTACAAAGGCCTTTTAATTTGATATAATCAAAATTTTCTATTTTGTGATCAGTAATGGTCTCTAATTCATCTTTGGTCACAAATTTCTTTCTCCTCTACAAGTCTGGGAGATAAACTATCCTATGTTCCTCTAATTTATTTATAATCTCGTTCCTTATGCCTAGGTCATGGACCCATTTTGATCTTATCTTGGTATACGATGTTAAGTGTGGGTCCATGCCTACCAATTGAATTTTTAAATGAGCTGTCATTTGCTCTATGGAATTTTTTTCCATTTCACTTTTTTTTTTTTACTGAGTTATTTTCTTTTTCCAATTCACAGATCCCACTTTCTTGGGAGTTCTTTATCTTTTCCACTTCACAAATCCTGCTTTCCTGGGAGTTCTTTACCTTTTCCAATTCACAAATTCTGTTTCCCTGCATTTCCTGGGAGTTTTTTACTTTTTTCAATTCACATTTCAGTAAGTTGTTACTCTCTTGCATAGCTTCTCTTTCCTTAGCCCATTTTTATTCTAGCTCTCTTTTAAAATTTTCAATAGTTTATTCTAGGAGAGTCTTGTGTAATGGGGACCAGGTTAGATCTCTCTTTGGGGTATTGCCTGGAGACTGTGTACTATTAGTCTTCTCAGCGTTGACAACCTGCTCTCTTTCTGTATAGAAGCTATTGATCATCCCTTTCCATTTTTTTTACTCTTTTTTAAAGCCTGTGGGTCGACCTTCAGGGCAAGAATATTAGCAGGTTCTTCTGAAGAGCAGGGATAGGTGTATTTAGAGTAGCTATCCTGCCAATAGGCTGCAAAAGGCTGCCAAAAGGCTGAGAAGTGTGGGAGTGGTCTGGGGAAAAGTTCCCCACCGTAAGTGACTCAGTTTTGAGTATTATGCCTGAGCTGCAGAAGTGCCCAGGGAAGAACCCTGCTATATGGATTAGGGATTGCCTTGGGGCTCCTGGCTGATCAGCAAAAGTGTCACTTCCCAAGCCAAAGCCCTGTCTGGGGCTGTGCATATTAGCAGTTGCCCAATGAATAACCCTGCATGGCCCTGGAAGTGTCTCTGCCTAAGGAAGCACAGTCATCTTGTGGAAGTTCTATTGTCCCAGGCCAAGCTCCCCCCACTGTGCAGATTAGAGACTGCCCCAGGCTGTGCCCCCTTGCCATGCCGATTTGTGACTTCCCGGGGCCTGTGCTGCACAACTGTACTGTGGTCCATGCTGAATCACTTCCGGTTTTGTGTGGGTATAACCAGATCTTGTTGGGTTCTGCCATTTTTTAGCATTCCCTCTACCTTTGGCTTTAATTTCTCTACTGGTCTACTGCTTTGTAACCAAAGTAAAGCAGTCAGCCTGTGGCAGCATCATCTCTGTAAATTTTCTAACCACAGAGGCCACCCCCACCCACTCTACTCAATATGCTAGCCTCTAGTTCTATCCTTGTTTGTCCTGGTCTGTTCCCACCACTCAGGACAAACCTTTTCTGGTGATCTTCCAGATTATCTTTGGCTGGGAAGTTGTTGCACTTCCAATCTTTGTGAATTTTACCAGTCAAGAGCTATTTTTGAAGCTGAATTTAATAATTGGTAGTGTGGGTATGAGAGAGGATCAGAAAGTCACATGTATCTTCTCTGCCATCTTGGTTCCGCCCCTTCAGTTTTTTTTTTTTTTTGTTTGTTTGTTTTTTTTGTGAGATATTTTACAATTTCTTCTGTTTTTTTTCTTTTTTTCATTTGTTTGAATTTATTAGATAATTTTTTGACATCACATAGAGTCATCAGCTTCCACTTACACGATTGTAACATTTAAGGAGTTTTTTTCCCAATTAACTTTTGTACTTCCTTTTCCATTTCATCAATTATACTTTTAATGGAGCAGTTTTTCCCATGGTATTTTTTTATCTTCTCATCCATTTTAACTATTCTAATTTTTAAGCATTTTTTTTGTTTGTTTTATAATTCTCTTGTATTATTCTCATTTTCTTTCCCAATTTTTCTTCTACCTCTCTTAATTTTTTTTATAAACTTCTTTATGAGTTTTGGGCTTGATTTCACTTCACATTTTTTCCCCTTTGGCTCACTGCCTAAAGGTGTTTTTATATTGTTATACTTTTCTGAGTTTATGTCTTCATCTTCCCTGTCACCATAATAACTTTCAATGATCCAATTCTTTTGTGTTATTTTTTGCTCATCTTTTCTGTTTTTTTTTTCTTTCTTTTAAATCTGAGTTCTGTTTTCACAGAAAAGTGGAATTATCTTCTTTTGCCAGTGGCCTCAGTCCTTGCCTGTTTGCTTGATACACTGAAAATGTTTTCCTAATGCCCATAAGCTATCCTCATGCCTAGTTCTGCACTGTTGGGATTGGATGAGAGACTGCTGAGGTATTACAATGAAATAGTTGGTGATCTGGTCTCTGACATCTGCCTGTTTGCTTCAACACTCTTAAGGTTGATAACTACCTATCTGCCTAGAGCTTCACAGAAGTATATGAGAGTTCTTGGAGGTAGATTCTATCAGTTCTACTGACTATGCTGAGAAGTGTGGGTGATCCTGGTATTGACATTTTCCTGCTGTACCACACTGGAGTTTAGAATGTTTGGCTTATTTCTTAAAGTTAGGCTTTCTGCTGGATTGGTGGCACATTTCTTATTCAGGTCAAGACTGCTCCTTTATCCAAGAGAAACAGATATTTCTTGTAGATTTTCCAAGTTTCTTAAGCTCAAAGATTGTTTCATTGTAATTTTTTCCTGGTTCTGCTGTTACATGTTTTACAATGCTATTTTATGGTTGTTTGGAAGTGAATATGGGAGGGTTATAGTATTTTATTGCTTCCTCCACCATCTTGGCTCCCAGAGTCCTCTTATGTTATTTCTTAAGGAATGATGGGCATTTATTTTTTTTTAATTTTTATGTTCTTAAGTTAATTAAGTATTATGATCCTTAAGTTATTTCCATGTACTGTACTGTTCAAATCAATATGTTTTGCTTGTATAAAGAGTAGGTGTGCTTTATATTATTTCACTTTGCTTCTTTCTCCAGATTAAAATTCAGTATCATTTGAATTCTCTTGCAAAAAAGAGATCAATAAGAGATGTGTTCTTTCTTTACAATCTTGGGAGAAACAGAATCATGTATTCTACTTTACCATTATTGCTATTATGTCTGCTTCTCAGTACATAAATTCTGCTTTTAGTTATTTTTAGCTCAATCTTAAACCATTCAAGTACATTTTTCTGTGATTAAATGATTTCTTGCTTTCTACGGTGTCCTCTACTTCAGAGAATAATGGTTCAATTTCCTTTATCACACAATATTTATTAGAGATATTTGGATTTGGTTGGAATTTGTGTATCTTCTATTTTAATATTTTCTCTTGATTTATCTGCTTGAAATAAAGGTTCCTAAGTATGTTATATTTTCCAAGATCTTAATTATTTTGTGATTTCAGTCTGTTTTTTCTTACATTTGTCCTCTTCTTTTTTTGAAAGACCTCCTCATAACTGGACTTCCAACTCTTATGTTACAGTACTCACTTATCACTAGTTTCAGATTCTGCCCTTAAGTGACTTCTGGTGGGATAGAACTGGTCCAGATGGATTTCCATCTTTTTTTTTTCTTCAGGCCTGGAGAATTCTCCCAGTCACATAGATAAACATGTTGTTACCTTTTCTATAGAACCATTCCTTAGTTCTATACTTAGAATTATGATGTAATAATGCCTCCTTAAACAGAAGAGGCTTAAAATTTCCTACAACATAGTAGACTAAGTTGAATTCTGCCATTTGTTATCAGAAATTATGTTGTGAAGGTAGAGATAGAGAGTGATAGAAAGACTACAACACCATCAATGAAATTATTAAGTTAATACCAGAGCACAAGCCCATGGAAATAGTTGTGACTTTGACAGAATATGAAGACAGATAGGAGCAGGATATTGTGAGTTAGACATGAGTAATTAGCCTTTTTAATGGCATTTCATCAGTTTGTTATTTCATTAGAGTGAATGGTTTCTTGTCTTCTAGATACAGATGAAATTCATTCTGCATGTGCTTCTTTTTGTGGTGGGGAAGGGTGGTAGGGGGAGGTAGCTGTGAGATATCAGTGCTATAGGAAAAAATCCTACACCTTCTGGATCATATGACATGAAAATCCAGTATTACTAATTTCAAGAGAAAGGAAAAGCAACTGGATGGAAAAATTAGCAAAAATCAGAAAGATGTAGGAGATGAAACCTTGGCTATACTTTAGAGAAAAATGCTAGACTTAAAAGTCCTGAAGGTCAAATGTATCTGATTATTTATTATATTAGCTTACCGATAATAGGAAGTTCAGTGGCATAATATTTAGAGAGATAAAGTTAGATATCTAAAAAAATTGGATTTAAATCCTGCTTCAATGACTGACCAACTATGTAATAATAGTCAAGTTACTGAGCTAGTGGCCTCAGTTTTCTCACTTGTAAAATGGGATGAAAAAAGCAGCTATTTGAGAAGGGTCTGAGAATGAAATTAGCTAACATATGTAAAGGGTTAGTCAATTCAAAAAAGTATAAGTAGTCATTATTATTGCTATTATTTACCTTATGATTACTTAATGAATATTTAAATGCTATCTAAAATGACCTACAGTATATAGTTGTCTAAAATGACACTGCTATATGCAATTACTGATTAAGATATAATTCAAACAGGAATCTGATGCAGGAATTCACAATGTTAGAATTTGTCCATTATGGAACTGATTAAATATATAGTGCTTGGTGAGTCTGAAAATCTTAAGCCCTCTAGGCTTTTTGTTTTAGTAATTATATTCTTCTACCACTTCATTTGTTTTTGCATTTTAATAAAAATAATTTGAGTTAGAACAGAACCAGGAGATCATTATAGATGGCACCATAAAAATTATACAGTGATTAATTATAATGGACATGGCTCTCTTCAACAATGAGATGATTCAGGCCATTTCCAATAGTCTTGTGATGAAGAGAGCCATCTGCTACCAGAGTACTGTGGGAACTAAGTATGGATCACAACAGAGTATTTTTACTCTTTTTGTTTTTGTTGGCTTGCATTTTTTTTTTTTTCATTTTGTTTTTCTTTTTGATCTTTTTTTCTTGGGCAACATGATTTTTTGGAAATAGATATAGAAGAATTGCACATGTTTAACATATATTGGATTTCTTGCCATCTAGAGGAGGGGGTAGGGAAATCAAAGGAAAAAATTACAATGCAAGGTTCTGAAATGTTGAAATGTTGAAAATTATCCATATATATGTTTTGAAAAAAAAAGATTTAATAAAATTTTTAATTTATTATATTTTGCTGCCTTTTAAATTGGGATTTTTGTTTTTTTTTTTTCTTTAACTCCCCTTTATCTCTTATTCAAAAATAAAATGATTTATGATTTTCAAATAATACTCACAAAATGCTAGGAATAAATGAATAAGATATCATAAATTTATATAGCCATCCATAGTCTTTTTTAAAAATATATTTTATTTTATTTAATAATAACTTTATATTGACAGAATCCATGCCAGGGTAATTTTTTTACAACATTATCCCTTGCACTCACTTCTGTTCTGATTTTTCCCCTCCCTCCCCCACCCACTCCCCTAGATGGCAAGCAGTCCTATATATGTTAGATATGTTGTAGTATATCCTAGATACAATATATGTTTGCAGAACCGAACAGTTCTCTTGTTGCACAGGGAGAATTGGATTCAGAAGGTAAAAATAACCCAGGAAGAAAAACAAAAATGTAAATAGTTCACATTCATTTCCCCAGTGTTCTTTCTTTGGATGTAGCTGCTTCTGTCCATCATTTATCAATTGAAACTCAGTTAGGTCTCTTTGCAAAGAAATCCACTTCCATCAGAATACATTCTCATACAATATCGTTATTGAAGTGTATAATGATCTCCTGGTTCTGGTCATTTCACTTAGCATCAGTTCATGTAAGTTTATCCAAGCCTCTCTGTATTCATCCTGCTGGCCATTTCTTACAGAACAATAATATTCCATAACATTTATATACCACAATTTACCCAGCCATTCTCCAATTGATGGGCATCCATTCAATTTCCAGTTTCTAGCCACTACAAACAGGGCTGCCACAAACATTTTGGCATATACAGGTCCCTTTCCCTTCTTTAGTATCGCTTTGGGGTATAAGCCCAGTAGTAGCACTGCTGGATCAAAGGGTATGCACAGTTTGATAACTTTTTGGGCATAATTCCAGATTGCTCTCCAGAATGGTTGGATTCATTCACAACTCCACCAACAATGCATCAGTGTCCCAGTTTTCCCACATCCCCTCCAACATTCATCATTATTTTTTCCTGTCAACTTAGCCAATCTGACAGGTGTGAGTGATATCTCAGAGTTGTCTTAATTTGCATTTCTCTGATCAATAGTGATTTGGAACACTTTCATATGAGTGGTAATAGTTTCAATTTTATCATCTGAAAATTTTTCATATCCTTTGACCATTTATCAATTGGAGAATGGCTTGATTTCTTATAATTTGGACTAAATTCTCTACATATTTTGGAAATGAGGCTTTTATCAGAACTTTTAATTGTGAAGATGTTTTCCCAGTTTGTTGCTTCCCTTCTAATCTTGATTGTATTAGTTGTGTTTGTACAAAGGCTTTTTAATTTGATATAATCAAAATATTCTATTTTGTGATCAGTGATGGTCTCTAGTTCATCTTTGGTCACAAATTCCTTTCTCCTCCACAAGTCTGAGAGATAAACAATCCTATGTTCCTCTAATTTATTTATAATCTCGTTCCTTATACCTAGGTCATGGACCCATTTTGATATTATCTTGGTGTATGGTGTTAAGTGTGGGTCCATGCCTAATTTCTGCCATACTAATTTCCAGTTATCCCAGCAGTTTTTATCAAATATTGAATTCTTATCCCAAAAGTTAGGATCTTTGGGTTTGTCAAACACTAGATTGCTATAGTTGACTATTTTGTCTTGTGAACCTAACCTTTTCCACTGATCAACTAATCTGTTTCTTAGCCAATACCAAATGGTTTTGGTGATTGCTGCTTTATAATATAATTTTAGATCAGGTACAGCTAAGCCACCTTCATTTGATCTTTTTTTTTTTTTTCATTAATTCCCTTGAGATTCTCGAGATTTTTATTGTTCCATATGAATTTTGTTGTTATTTTTTCTAGATCATTAAAATATTTTCTTGGAAGTCTGATTGGTATAGCACTAAATAAATAGATTAGTTTAGGGAGTATTGTCATCTTTATTATGTTCGCTCGGCCGATCCAAGAGCACTTACTATTTTTCCAATTATTTAAGTCTGACTTTATTTGTGTGGAAACTTTTTTGTAATTTTGCTCATATAATTCCTGACTTTCCTTTGATAGATAGATTCCCAAATATTTTATACTATCAACAGTTATTTTGAATGGAATTTCTCTTTGTATCTCTTGCTGTTGAATTTTGTTGGTGATGTATAAAAATGCTGAGGATTTATGGGGATTTATTTTGTATCCTGCTACTTTGCTAAAATTATGAATTATTTCTAATAGCTTTTTAGTAGAATCTCTGGGGTTCTCTAGGTATACCATCATATCATCTGCAAAGAGTGATAGCTTGGTTTCCTCATTGCCTACTCTAATTCCTTTAATCTCTTTCTCGACTCTTATTGCAGAGGTTAGTGTTTCTAATATGATATTGAATAATAATAGTGGTAGTGGGCAACCTTGCTTCACTCCAGATCTTACTGGGGAAGGTTCCAGTTTTTCTCCATTGCCTAGCCTTCCATAGTCTTAAAAGAGGGAGGTTTAAGGTGAGGAAAGTAAAAGGAAAGAATTAAGGGACTTTTTCAATAATGTATTCCGTTGGGGAGGGGTGTTGGTTTATCTTTATAAATCTGTAAACAGAAAATAATGCTACAATTTTATTTTCATGTTAATACATTATTTTAATATTAACCTTTTTTCATGAATCATCATTTCTTACTAAAATTTTCTTACTTTGTTATAGTTCAATTCTAAAAATATCATTTTTTTTAATTCTTTGAAAAAAATTCTTTCTAAAGTAACATTTTTTTTCAGTCATATGAGGTAAGTTGGTGAAGAAATGAGATTTAACAAGCAGATATTTATTTACAGAGGTTTTTTTTTTTTTAAACTTTTCAGGAACTAACTTATTGTATTGTAGAATGAATTTACAAGAATGAATTTCTAGAAAATTGAACAAGAGAAGTCAAGATGGCAGAGAACAAGCATGACTATCTGTAACCTCCTCTGACCTTCTCTCAAACTGGCAGCAGTTTAAGCCTCTAAACTGTTTTTGGAGTCCCAGAACCCTCAAATATTTGAAATACAATATATTCTCAGAAGAAGATACCTTGAAAGAATTTCAAAACAGGTCTGGTTCAAACAGGAAGGGGACAGTCTGAACTAGCCAGACCACAGCACTGGGATCCTAGGACAAGGAGCTAGGGTGGGGAGTCAGAGCATTGCAACTTCCACATTGCAATTCCCATACCTGGGAATCTTCTGTTAGCCTCTTAGACTATTCTGCTTTCATTCCAAGTGGGTGGTCTAACAGATTTGCTACAAAAGACAAATTATAAACCATTGAAGCCTGGAAGAATGGGGCCCCTAGTGGCAATTACCTAGAACCAAAAGTGAATTAGTGGAATTGCCCCAGGGCAAACTAAAGCAGTTGTCACTCCTTTGGCTTAAGAACAAATCACAAGTGTTAAAAAAATGAGCAAAAAATTAAAAAGAATACTCAACATAGACAGCTTTTACAAAGAGAGAAAGAAGAAAAGACCTCAAATTCTGAGGTTCCTAAAGGCAAATAAATTCCAGATGAAGCAGCAAAAAATGATATGAGCTGGTCTCCATTTCACAAAACTTTCTTGGAAGATTTCATAAAGAATCATATAAGAGAGTTAGAAGAAAAATAAGGAAAAGAAATAAGATATTTGCAAGAAGGGATGTGAGAAACATATAACTCTCTACAAAATAGATATGATGAAATTTAAAAAACATATAACTCCTTACAAAATAGATATGAAAAATACCAATTCATTGAAAAATGAAATTTGTGAAATGAAAAAAATTGGTCAAATATAAAAAGAGATAAAAAAGCTAACAAGAAAATAATGCACTAAAAGTTATAATTGAATAAATGGAAAGAATGACTTAATAAGACTTCAAGAATCAGTTAAACAAAACCAAAAAAAAAAAAAAACAGGAAAAAAAAACTCGAAGAAAATATGAAATATCTCCTAGGGGAAAAAATGATCTGAAAAAATAGATCTAGTATAGACAATCTAAGGATTATTGGACTTCTACAGTCATGATGACAAAAAGAACTGAGATTATCTTACAGGAAATCATAAAACAAAACTGCCCTGATGTCTTTGATTCCTAAGGTAATATAGCCATTGAAAGTATTAACTGATCACATTATGAAACAGAGGCCAAAATGAAAACTTCAAGGATATGTCATGGCTAAATTTCAGAACTATTACACCGAGGAAAAGATATTACAAGCAACCAGAAAGAAACAATTTAAATACCAAGGAGTCACAATCAGGATTACCCAGACCTAATACCTTCCACCTACAAGGTTCAAAATTCCTTTGCCTATTTGGAAAGGCAAAGGGACTTGGATTGCAGACAAGAATCAGCTATGCAGCTAAAATGAGCATTTTCTTTTAGGGAAGAAGATGGACATTCAATGACATAGATGAATTCCATCTATTTCTGATGGAAAGACCAGAACTGAACAAAAAAATTGATCACCTAACCCAGAATATAAGAGAAGCATAAATAGTTAAAAAAAGGAAAAAAAAAAACTCTTTAGAACTCTATTTCTACTACAGGTATATTTAGATAGCATGGGTATAATTTATTTTATTATGAAAATATGAAAATGAAACTAGAGGTGGAAAGGGGATCATACTTGAAAAAGAGAAAAAAAGAGGTAAAATAAGGGAAATTATATCTCATGAAGATGCAAAGAAAACCTATTATGCTTGAGGAAAAAAGGCAGAGGGATGAGCATTGTGTGAATCTTACTGTCCTAAGATTTGGCTTAAAGAGATAATATCTATATATTTGGGTTACAAAGAGAAACTTATCTTATGTGGAATAGTAAGTTATTAAGCTATGAAGTGAAGGACTAAATATGAACCTTGATGATCATTCCTTATATAAATCATAAGAATACTGTAGTGATAAAGTGGGTATTTCTCTAGCAAGCATAAGTTAAATATTTTCTCCTTTAGGGTATCATTATAAGTTTAATATATCCCTAAAGGAAGAAAAGGGCTCACCAGAAGATAAAATGTCATCTCCTTACCAACTTCAAGTAGTCTAGAGCATTCTTCTAGTGGAATAGTCTTAATCTTATGATGGCCTATGTTTGCAAATTCCTGAAGGTGGTGTGGACTCACTGGAGAATGAAAGAGTTGATACTCTAGTAACCACAATGTATTCATCTTTTAGGGGTCCCTAACCCTAGGATAACATTATAATACAGGAAGAATAATGATACCTGGTGAAGATGAGTTTTTTATGGGGAGTGGAGAGTTGTCTTGACAGTCTATGAGTGCCAATGAATTCTTTGTGATGTTTAGATTAGTTCTGTGGAGTGAAATAATGAATATTTTATATTGTTTTAGACTAGCATATTCGGTATCCCCTTTTCTGTTCTTTATGTTGCCCTATCACCAAACCTTTGGTCCAGAGTGTCTTTCAGAGAATATCCTGCAGAGCAGTGTATTAAGAAGTAGCTCTCCTGAGGAATGTCCCTTCCCATTTTGCCCTTCCCCATCTAACTTAACTCCTTGGTGCTTAGAACTTATCTTGTTTTTTAAACCTCTTTTCCCTCTGCTAAGATCTAAGACTACTTGGTTTTGTAATATAATCTGTTTCTGTTTCTAATTATAGATAACAGTGTCATCTAACCTACTGACTTAGGGATACCTCGCTCTTACTAATATGCTGTGCCCAACATCCCTTAGGTCTCCAGTTTTTCCATTCTCCCTGCAGCTAAACTTTCATTCCTCTAATTAGACTATAGCAGATTAATTGTTTTCTGGATCTGATTGTGTCTAAGCTCTGTTGGACTTTAAATTTTGGGAATTGCTTCACATTGTTTAAATTCTCATAGAAAATGGCGATAGACCACATTATTGGCTCGATATAAGAAGTTTTACATTTTATGATGTTTTCATTTGCTAAGTTCAGCACCTGCTGGCTTTCCTCTTCAATAATACATTCATGATTTATACAATAGGCATAAAGTTTTGAAGACTCCAAATCAGTCCAGCCAAAATGTATTAATCATTTACAGTGTGAAAGCCATTGTGCTAGGAAATGAACTTTCAAACACAAAAGAAACCAGAGTGGTTGTTTGGTCAATTTAGTTTGACCTAATCTTCATAGTCTCATTTTGGGAGTTTCTTGAATAGATACTGGAGTGGCTTGCTATTTCATTTTCAGATCCTTTTTTTCCAGTGAGGAACTGAGGCAAATAGGGCAAAGTGACTTACTCAGAATCACTCAGCTTAGTATTTGAATGAATTTAAACTTTTGAAAGAATCTTCTGTTATCAAGCACAGGGCTCTATCCACTGCACCACCTAGTCATATCTAGTCTCTCTCTTAAAATTACATTTTAATTGGTAATAAAACATGTCAATAAATATACAATATACTATGATAAGACAGGGAAAACTAAGACCTAGGGAACAAAAAAGGCTTCCTTTGAAAGGAGAAAATGAAGTTAAATCTAAATAGTGAAAGTCTATTGTACCCAGATCTGGGAAACTACAAAGTCACAGAGAGATAAGATAAAATGTCAGATCTAGTTAATAGTAGTAAGCCCTTTTGGTTGTAACATAGTTTTTGCATTTTAAAAGATTTTGGGAGGTTGTTTCTTTGGTATTCATGGTTTAAAGATTCATCACCTAGTAGCTAACATACTAGTAGTGAGCTGCCCCTGTGGATTTCAGATGGAACCTGAAGTAGGTCAATGGATAAACAGGAAAGGTACACATGAACCTGAAATTCATTTTATTGCTGCCTTTAAAGTCTTGCCAAAAGTTCAAGGAGGTCTTGAACCATGAAAAAAGTGAAATTTCTCCAGTTTTTCATGGTAAATTATCCTTTAAGTGGCAGCAAAAGTACTATTGTAACAGCATTAATTGAAAATATACAATAAGGGGTCTTCAGAGTATTTGTGTTTAGCATCTTCTAGTACTTTGAACTTTCTGAAGTCCCTTTGAAACATGCTATCATATATAGAAGAGATTTTTACCAAAAAAATAACCCACCTCCCAAAAAAACCACTTTAAGGTAAAACTGATAAAACAATTCTGCTTCAGTATAATTTTATAGGTTTATACACACTCAAACTTCAATTTTCTATATATAGTGCTTTTCACGCTGAATATGCCTAAAACACTTTTCCAATCATTTTTTAAAAACTACTTCCTTTATAACTGAAGTGTAGCCAAGTGGAACCCAGCAGATGACTGTGGCTCACAATCGTACTGTCCATTTACTGAGCCCAGGACAGGAAACATGTTTATTCAAAGGTAAGAAAGCTTACTTTTTCTATATTTTTTTTTTACTTATAATCTTTATATTGTTACTTATTCCCCAAATATTTTACAATATCCATTAAGATAAATAATACATATAGGGAAAATAAGTTGTCTGTGACCTCAGACAAACATTCAACTGTTAATATTATGATTCCACATATCAAAACCTCAATTAATTTATAAAAATCATTCTTTTTATGATCTTTGAATAAGGCCTCCATGTAAGTTAAGAATTTCTAATATCAATAAAATGTCTGACAGGTAACAGATGTTTAATTAATTAATTTGCTAATTGATATAGCTCTGCCTTTAGATACATACAAATGAAACATGGGATCATTATAGGATCAGAGAAAAGTAAAAACTCCCTAATATACTTTTGTTGTTGTTGAATCCTTTCAACTGGATTTCCTATGGGATTTCCTTGGCAAAAATACTGGAGTGACTTGCAATTTCTTTCTCCAACTCATTGTACATATGTGGAATTGAGGCAAATAGAGTTAAGTGACTTTCCCAGGATCAATTGGAAAGTGTCTGAGGCTGGATTCAAACTCCTAATTATGAGTCTCCCTGATTCCCAGTCAAATGCACCATAGCCTGAGCCACTCCAATTAGGCCCTTATAGACTAGGACATTATTTTTTTTTCTTTTTAATTGCATTTAATTGTTTTCAGCCACATATCAAGATAATTTATAGTATTAATCTTTATATAATTTTGAGTTTCAATTTTTTCTCCCTTCTTCCCTCCCCTTCTCTCTCTGGCCAAAAAAAAAATGGTTATTTAATATAGATTATACATGTACTATTATGTACAACATTTCCATATTAATTATTGTTATGAAAAAAGCAGATCAAGAAGATAAAAATGTGAAAAAATAATAAAGTAAGTGAAAAAGTATGTGCTTTCATCTGCATTCAGAATTCATAATAATTTTTCTATTTGTGGATAATATTTTCCTTTATATTTGTCTTGGACAATTGTGTTGCTGAGAAAAGCTGGAGTCATTCATAGCTGATTATTACAGGGAGCTATTGATTCTGTGCATATTGTTTTCCTGGTTCTGCTCATTTATACTTTGTATCAGTAAGTACAAGTCTTTTTAGGATTTTCTGAAATCTGCCTGTTTATCATTTCTTATTGCACAATTGTATTTGATCACATATATCACAGCTTGTTTAGTCATTCCCCAACTGATAGATATCTCATTAATGTCCAATGTTTTTGGCTCCATGGAAAGGGCTAATATAAATATTTTTGCAGCTGTAGAGCCTTTCCCCATGTTTATGATTTATTTGGGATACTGACCTAATAATGATATTGCTAGATCAAAAAGTATGCATAATTTTGTTAATATTTGGATATAGTTCCAAATTGTTCTCCAAAGTGGTTGGATCATGTGGTATTTTTCTTCTTTTAAAATATAATAATCGTTCTTTCTGGGAGAAGATTTCTCAGGGAGGTTTTCTGGAGGAAGCCTTAGTTACAGTTAAAAGTAATTGTCACATCAAAATGCAGCCAGCTGGTAAAAATGCAAACATTTATTTTCTCCTTCCAAAATAGCCTGGTTACTTTTTCTTAGAGGCCTATCTCTCTGCTTGGTTCCAAGAGCTCTTGCAGCTTTGTCCTTTGCTTCTGCCTCTGCTTTCTCCAGCCTCCAATTCAGCTGAACTCTCAACTGAGTCTGCTTCTTATATATCATCTCCCAAAGGTGGCTTCCTCCTTCTGGAGGCACACCTAAGGGAGGTGTGAATTCACAAAATTACAAGGTTTACTTTGTGAATCTCCCATACTTGTGAACTCCAATGAGTACTGGTGTGAAAACAAGCATTGTATCAATTAGTTCTACTTAGTCCCTTGTTTCAGGTTCTGGCCCAAAACATCTCCTTATAAAATCAGATCAGTGATACTGAACCATGCTAAATTAGATAATTATTGTCTCTATCAATTCTAATGACTTAACAGTTTGTAAAGATTCCAACAGGATCAGTTCACAACTCCACCCAAAGTCTATGTCTCCCAGTTTCCCATTCTTCATTTTTATCATATTTCCCTTTATCATTTTCCATTTTTATCATATTAGCTAATCTGAAAGGTAAGATTAGGATTATCTCAGTGTTCTTTCAATGTGCATTTCTCTAATTAAAAATGATTTCGAGCACTTCTTCATGCTACAGATATCTTTGATTTCTTCATTAGAATGCTATCTATTCCTATTCTTTGACAATTTATTAATCATGGAATTGCTTGAATTGTCATCCTTTATGTTTAAATCATGCAACTGTTTTGACTTTTTCTTGATATACTATGTGAGATTTCCAGTACAATATTGAATAATAACAGTTATAATGGGCATTCTTGCTTAAACCCTGATCTTATTGGGAAAGTTCTAGCTTATTCCCATTACAGATATGCTTGGTAATGGTTTTAGATGGATGTTAGTTATCACTTTAAGAAATATTATCTTTATTTCTTTGCTTTCTAGGCTTTTTAATAGGAATAGTTATTATATTTTGTCAAAAACTTTTCCAGCATCTATCAAGAAAATTATATGCTTTCTGGGTTTTTTTTTTTTTTTTTGATATAACCAATTGTGTTGATGGGTTTCCTAACATTGAACCATTCCTTCCTTCCTGATATAAATCCCATATGGGCTTAGTGTTTAATATGTGTGAAATATTGCTGTAATTGCCTTGTTATTTGTTAAAAATTGTTTGAATTGACATTCATTGGGGAAATTGGTCTATAATATTTTTTCCCTCTCTTTTAATCCTTGCTGGTTTAGATATCAGCACCAAATTTGTGTCATAAAAACAGTTTTGTAGAATTCCTTCTTCATATATTTCTCCAAATACTTTACATGGTATTGGAATTAATTGTTCTTGACATATTTGTTAGAATCTAATTGTGAACTAACTCAACCAACCCTGGGGATTTTTTCCCATAAAATTCATTAGTGGCTCTTTCAATTACTTTTTTTTAAAAGATGGGATTGTTTAGGCATTCTACTTCCTGGTATGGTAATCAAGGCAATTTATGTTATAGTAAATATTAATCAATGGCACTGAGTTTGTCAGATTTATTGACATATGATTGTGCAAAATATTTCCTAATGACTACCTTATTTTCTTATTCATTGGTGGTGATTTCATCCTTTTCATTTTTGATACTTGATATTTAGGTTATTTTTTTTTCAAAAATCAAATTAACCAAATATTTATGAGTTTTTTTTTTGTTTTTCATAAAAAAACAGCTCTGATTTTTATTAACTTAATAGTTTTTAGCTTTCTTTTTTAAAGCTGCTATAAATATTTTACTGTATATAAGGTCAACTTTACTTCTGATGGAAATAGATTGTTACTCAATACCATCATTTATGAACAATTAACAGTACTCAAAAATAATAAAATAACACATGGTGGTTATACATAGATGTAAGAGTATTAGAGATGCTGAGAATTTCAAAAAGGAAAGACACCTCAATGGTTATACAATATAATCATTACCACACAATGAATTATTACAATAAACCTAGGAACTCATGATTTATTTGTTTTAACTTTAAGTCTTATTAATCTTAACTTCGATTTTTTTCAGGAATTCCAATTTATTGCTCAATTGGAGATTTTTAATGTATTCTTTTTATATTTTTTTAAAAAATTACATGCTCAATTCACCAATCTATTCTTTTTTTATTCATTTTGCTGATGTAAGAATTTAGAGAAATAAATTTCCCCTAATTTCTCTTTTGGCTGCATTCTACAAATTTTATTAAATTTATTTAATTGTTGCCATTCTATTTAATGAAATCATTTATTTATTTAATGATTTGTTCTTTGATTTACTTATTCTTCAGAATTATTTGCTTTTCAATTAATTTTAACAATCTTTTCACTGCCCTTTGTTGAAAGTAATTTTTATTGCATTATGATCTGAAGAATTCATTTAGAATTTGACATTTTTTGCCTTTCCATATTTGATTTCAAAGGGTTTATGCCATGTACTATGAATGAAAAGGTATATTTCTTTTTGTTCCTATTCAATTTTACCAAATGTCTTTCATATCTAACATTTCTATTATTCCCTCTCCCTTCTTAGTTTCTTTCTTGATTTTTTTTTGTTGGATTTATTGAGTTCTAGAAGTGAGAATTTGAAAGCCACTACTTCTATAGCTTTGTGTACTCTTTCTTCCTAAACCTCGTTTAATTTCTTCTTTAAGAATTTGGATGGGGGTGGGTGGAGCCAAGATGGCAGAGAGTAGATATACCTGTATATGAGCTCCTCCTGATGTCCCTCAGATCTACACTCGATCAAGCCTCTGAACTGGTTTTGGAATATAACAAATTTCCAACAGAAGATACTTTGGAAGAACTTCAGAAAAGGTCTGTTTCAATCAGGCAGTGGGAGAGGCAGTCAAGCCCTGATGCAGTGCAGGGACCTGGAGCAGAGAACCAGAGTGTTGGACATCCCATAAGGGGGAACATATTGGGAGGCATTTAGGTGCCTCTATCCCATTTACAAGGTAGTAAATCACCATATTAGCTGTAAAAAAATATTCAAAGCAAATGCAAAAGGCAAATAGTCAAACTCTGAATCCCAGAAAAACATATGACTTGGTCAAGTCTAACCAACATCAGAAGTCAGTCAGCACCACCAGCTCCAGGCCACCTAAAGAGGCTGTTGGCCTTTTGCCCTAAAGAGCAAACCTCAATGTTTACAAAAACAAATGAGCAAAATGAGATAACATACTAAAAATTGGGGGTTGCAGCTAAATTAGTTATTAGGGGAAATTTTGTATCTCTAGATGCTTACTTCCATAAAATTGTGAATTGGCTTATAATCAAAAAAGCTTAATAAAACAAACAAACAAATTAAAAACTCCTGATTAAATACCAGATTTGAAATTCTTTAAATAAAAGGGGAAATTAATAAAATTAAAAGTAAGAAAACTACTTAATAAATGAAACTAAAAGTTGCTTTTGTGAAAAAATATTTTGTTAATTTGATTAGAAAATTAAATTGTTAATATCAAAAATGAAAAGGGAGAAGTTTCCTTGAATAAAGAGGGCATTGGAGCAATAATTAGGATTCATTTTGCTGAAGTATATATTAACAAATCTGATGATCTAAGTGAAATGGATAAATATCTACAAAAATATAGATTGCCCACATTAACAGAAGAGGAGCTACATTACTTACATATTCCTATTTTAGAAAACGAACTAGAACAAGCTATTAATCAGCTGCCTGAGAAAAAATCTCCAGGGTCAGATGGATTTACATTTGAATGCTACCAGACATTTAAATAATGATTAATTCCAATATTATGCAAACTATTTGAAAAAAATAGGGAAAGAAGGAGTCCTATCAAATTCATTTTATGTCACAGATATTGTGGTGATACCAAAACCATTTAGAGTCAAAATAGAGAAAGAAAATTACAGACCAATTTCTGTAATGAATATTGATGCAAAAATATTAAATAAAACATTATGAAAGAGATTAAAGCAAGTCATCCCCAAGAAAATATACCAAGTCCAAGTAGGATTTACACCAGTAATACTGGTTCAAGATTAGGAAAACTATTCATGTAATTGAATATATCAATAACCAATTAACAAAAACCAGATGATTATTTCAATAGATGCAGAAAAATGCATTTGACATAATCCAATATCTATTCCTATTGAAAACCTAGAGAGTACAGGAATAAATAATTTTCCTTAAAATGGTCAGTAGCATCTATTTAAAACCATCAGCATGCATCATTTGTAATGGGAATAAACTACAAACATTCCCAGTAAGATGAGAAGTGTAACAACTTTGCCCACTATCATCATTACTATTCAATATTGTGTTAGAAATATTAGCTTTTGCAATAAGAGAAGAAAAAGATATTAAAGAAATTAGAGTAAGTAATGAGGAAACCAAATTATCACTCTTTGCAGATTATATAATGGCATACTTAGAGAATTATATAGAACCAACTTAAAACCTACTAGAAACAATCCACAACTTTAGCAAATTTGCAGTTTACAAAATAAATCTACAGAAATCATCAAAATTTTTATATATTACCAACAAAGTCCATAAGCAAGAGGTACAAGAAGAAATTGCATTTACAATAGCTGTTGGTAATATAAAATATCTGGAAGTCTACCTGCTAAAGCAAAGTCAGTAACTATATGAACACAACTACAAAACATTTCCTACACAAATAAAGTCAGATCTAATAAATTGGAAGAATATAAATCCTCATAGGTAGGCTGAGTGAATATAATAATATGACAATACAATCTACATTAATCTACTTCTTTAGTGCTGTACCAATCAAACAGAAATTATTTTACAGATCTGTAATGACCGCGTATTTAAAATCAGCCGGAGTCAGGAATTCAGGTTAAGGGAAAAATCTTCAATATTTATTGAAATGAAGAGGTGAATAATGATTGTGATAGCAAATATAAGCAAGAAAGATTGCGATAGCAATATGGGCAGTTGTGACAGGAAGCCAGCTAACAGAGAGAGATGTGAGCTGAGCCAACCGTGGCAATGGCAATCCCAAAAGTCTCTCCCTCCCCTTCCTTTTTCACTCCCCTGCCTCTACCCACCAAAATCATCATTTCATATACAACACATCAGGACTTGCACAAAGAGTGGGCGGGGGCCATTCTTTCTCCAAGCTTATATATTAATAGAGTATGGTCCAATTACTCTTTAGCCTCATGTGCTTGGGACCTCAGTGCATCAACTCAAGCCTCAGCCCATTACACAGATCTATTAAAAAAAATAAGAAAGTTCATCTGGAAGTACAAACTGTCAAGAATTTTATAAGAATTAATGAAAAAATCCCAATGAAGATAGCCTAGCTGTGCCAGATCCCAGACTGTATTATAAAGCAGCAGTCATCTAAAAACATTTGGTATTGACTATAAAATAGCTGATAAGTAGAATAGGTTAGATTAGCAGGACAAAATAGTCAATGACTATAGTAATCTGGTGTTTAAGAAACTAAAAGACCCCAGCTTTTAGAATAATAACTCAGTATTTGACAAAAAAAAACTGCTGGGAAAATTGGATATTACTGTGTCAGAAACTTGGCACTAATCCACACTTAACACCATACATCAAGATAAGGTTACAATGGGTTCATGATTAGACAGAAAGAGCAATATTATAAGCAAATTTAAAGAATATAGAATAGGTTATTGCTCAGATTTGTGGGAAAGGATGGAATTTGTAAGCAAAGTAGTGAAGTTTATTATTGCACACAAAATAGATAATTTTGATTATATTAATTTTTTAAAAAAATATACAAAGAAAACTAATGCAGACAAGTTTAGAAGGGAAGCAGTAAGTTAGGAAACATTTTTACATTAAGAGTTCTGATAAAGTCCTCATTTCTAAAATATATAGAGAATTGATTTAAACTTATAAGAATTCAAACCATTCTCCAATTAGTAAGTTGTCAAAGGATATGAACAAACAATTTTCAGATGAAGAAATTGAAACCATTTATAATCATATAAAAAGATGCTCTAAATCAATACTGATCAGAGATATGCAAACTAAGACAACTCTGAAGTATTACTACACACCTCTCAGATTGCTTAAAATGACAGAAAAGATAAAGATATATATTGGAGGGGATATGGGAAAACTAGGACACTAATACTTTGTTAGTGGAACTGAACAGATCCAACCATTCTAGAGAGCCATTTGGAACTATACCCAAAGGGCTATCAAACTGTGTGTACCCTTTGATCCATTAGAGTTTCTACTGGGCTTATATCCCAAAAAGATATTAAAGGAAGGAAAGAGATACACACATGCAAAAATGTTGGTTGCTGTCCTTTTTATACTGATAGGTAACTGGAAACTGAGTGGAAGCCCATCTGTTGGAGAATGGCTGAATAAATTATGGTACATGAATATTATGGAATCTTATTGTTTTATAAAAACCAATTAGCAGGATTTTAAAGAAGCCTGGAGAGTCTTACATGAACTGATGCTAAGTAAAATGAGCAAAACCAGGATATCATTGTACACAGCAACAGCAAGATTATATGAGGATCAATTCTGATGCATGTGACCCTTTTCAACAATGAGATAATTAAGGCCAATTCCAATGATCTTGTGATGAAGAGAGCTGTCTACATCTAAGAGAGGACTATGTTTACTGAGTGTGGATCAAAACATAGCATTTTCATTTTTTGTTGTTGTTTGCTTTCATTTTATTTTCTTTCTCATTTTTCCCAGTTTGATTTGATTTTTTTTTTTGTTGTTCAGCATGACAATTGTATAAATATGTATACATATCTTGGATTTAATATATGTTCTCATCATGTTTAACATATATTGGATTTCTTGCCATTTTGAGGAGGAGTTAGTGGAAAGGGTAGAAAGGGTAAATATTGAAAAATTATCCATGTATATGTTTTGAAAATAAAAATTAATAAAAATTTGGATATTATAATCCTTGGTGCATATATATTTAGTATTTATATTGCTTTATTGCTTATGGTAGCTTTTACAAAATGTAGTGACCTTCCTTATCTTTTTTAATTAGGTCTACTTTTGCTTTAACTTTGTCTAAAATCAGGATTGCTATCCCTGCTGTTTCTTTTAATTTCAGTTGAAGCAAAATAGATTCTGTTCCATCCCCCAATCTTTACTCTGGCATGTCTCTCTCCTTCAACTTTATTTCTTGTAAAAAACAAATTGTAGTATTTTGGTTTTTGATACACTCTGCTTTATACTTCTGTTTTTTTGGAAGAGTTCACACCAATAACAATCACAATTATGATTACTATCTGTTTATTTCCTATTATCATATTGTTCTTCATATTTGTCTTCTTTACCTTTCTAGCATTTCCTTCCTCACAAGTGCTTTATTTCTCTCTACCAATCCTGCTACTCTTTGTCCTTACATCTCCCCTTTACTTAATTTTATCCCCTGCTACCTTCCTGTCCCTTAAGATAGATTTCGAAGATGGTGGCAAGGAGGCACACAGGTGTGTAGCTCTGCATTTTTCTCTCACTATCCATTTCATTACAAGCCTCTGAATTGATGCTTGACTGAAAAAAATCCACAAATAGTTACCAAGAGAAGCCACCCTTGAGATTCTCCAAGAAAGGTCTGTTTTTGCGCGAGGGCTGGGATGGTTTTGGATCGGGCGCAGGCGGCGGGCAGCGGCAGTGAGAGCACGGGAGCAGACTGCAGAGGGGGTGGGGAGTGATTGCAGCCATTTCTGAAGAGAGAGCTTTGCTACAGGTTTGGATATTTTGCTCTGGCAGCAAGCCAGCAGCCCAGCAGAGAAGCTAAAAACACCGGGGCGAAGAATACAACCCCAAACAGCTGGAGTCTCTCGGGACCTGGCCATCCCACCACCACCACCACTACAGTGACTCAGCAGGCTCTGGGATCTCAGAGAGCAGGCTCAGCACAGTAGGGCTAGTGCCTCAGTGCTGCCCCACAGTCTGTAGAGGAAGCTCGGTAACACCACCCAGCCTCTCTTCCCAAAAAGCAGAGTCCAAATTAGGGGTGATTTCTTTTTCTCTTTTTGCTAGTTTGTCTTTGACTCTTTGACATAATGAGCAAAAAACTGAAGAGGACTTTAACCCTTGACAGCTTCTATACAGAAAGAGAGCAGACTCCAAATCCTGAGGAGACTAAAAACAGACAGTCCCCAGGTGAATACCCAAAGGAGGAGATCATCTGTTCCTCAGCACAGATGAACCTCATAGAAGTAATTAAAAAGGCTCTCACAAGGAAGCTAGAAGAAAAATGGGAAAAGGAGAGGGAGGCTTGGCAAGAGAGTCTGGAGAAGTCATCCCACTCAGTTAAAGAGAGAATGGATAAAGAAATAAAATCCTCAAAAAATAGGATTGGTGAACTGGAAACAGAAAACAGCTCTCTAAAAAACAAAATTGGCGAAATGGAAAAAAATTCCACTGAACAAAAGAACTCAATGGGACAATTAGAAAAAGATTTTAAAAGAGTGAGTGAAGAAAACACTTCATTAAAAATCAGAATCGAACAATTAGAATTGAATGACTCGAGGAGACAAGAAGAATCAGTCAAGCAAATCCAAAAAAATCAAACAATGGAAAAGAATGTGAAATACCTTCTGGGGAAGACAACAGACCTGGAAAACAGATCCAGGAGAGACAATCTGAGAATCATCGGACTCCCAGAAAAGCATGATGAAAAAAAGAGCCTGGACACTATTTTCCAGGAAATTATCAAAGAGAACTGCCCAGAAGTCAAAGGAACAGAGGATAAAATAGATATTGAAAGAATTCATAGATCACCCACTGAAAGGGATCCTAAAATCAAAACACCAAGGAATATAGTGGCCAAATGCCAGAACCCTCAGATGAAGGGAAAAATATTGCAAGCGGCTAGAAAAACCCAATTCAAGTATTGAGGAGCCACAATAAGATCACCCAGGATCTGGCAGCATCCACATTAAAGGATCGAAGGGCCTGGAATATGATATTCCAAAAGGCTAAAGAACTTGGTATACAACCAAAAATAACTTACCTAGCTAAAATGAGCATCTTTTTCCAGGGAAGAAGATGGACATTCAACAAAGTAAGCGGATTTCACCTATTTTTGATGAAAAAGCCAGAACTTAACAAAAAGTTTGATCTACAAATATAGAACTCAAGAGAAATCTAAAAAGGTAAAGATTAATCTTGGGAACTATATTTCTGATATAAAGAGGTATAAAGAATACATGTATACCTTGTTCTAGAAAGTAGATGTGGAAAGGACATTGTATCAGAAAAAGGGTAAAGTGGGAGTACTACATCTCATGAAGAGGCAAAGGAAACCTATTATATTTGAGAGAAAGAATGGAGGGGGATGAATATAGTGAGTATCTTACTGCCTTCAGAATTGGCTTTAAGAGAAAAATTTTAGACATATTTAATTTATGGTGAAACTTCTCCCACCTCATTGAGAAGTGAGAAGGGAAAAGTGAAAAGGGAAGGAATAAGCTAAGTGGAAGGGAATATGGAAATGGGGAGGGAAAGGGGTAAGATAGGGGGAGGAAATCTAAGGCAGGGGGGGAGATACTAAAAAGGGAGGGCTGTGAGAAGCAAGTGGCACTCACAAGCTTAATACTGGGAAGGGGGGGAAGGGGCAAAGAAGGGAGAAAAGCATAAACAGGGGTTAACAAGATGGGAAGTAATACAGAATTGGTCATTTTAACCATAAATGTGAACGGGGTAAACTCCCCCATAAAGAGGAAGCGGTTAGCAGAATGGATCAAAAGCCAGAATCCTACAATATGTTGTTTACAACACACCTGAAGCAGGGAGATACATGCAGGTTAAAGGTAAAAGGTTGGAGCAAAATCTACTATGCTTCAGGTGAAGTCAAACAAGCAGGGGTAGCCATCCTGATCTCAGATCAAGCTAAAGCAAAAATTGATCTAATTAAAAGAGATAGGGAAGGGCACTATATCTTGCTAAAGGGTAGCATGGATAATGAAACAATATCACTATTAAACATATATGCACCAAGTAGTGTAGCATCTAATTTCTTAAAAGAAAAATTAAGAGAGCTGCAAGAAGAAATAGACAGCAAAACTATAATAGTGGGAGATCTCAACCTTGCACTCTCAGAATTAGATAAATCAAACCACAAAATAAATAAGAAAGAAGTCAAAGAGGTAAATAGAATACTAGAAAAGTTAGATATGATAGATCTCTAGAGAAAATGTAATGGAGACAGAAAAGAGTACACTTTCTTTTCAGCAGTTCATGTAACCTATACAAAAATTGACCATATATAAGGACATAAAAACCTCAAATTCAAATGCAGTAAGGCAGAAATAGTAAAGGCATCCTTTTCAGACCATGATGCAATGAAAATTACATTAAACAAAAAGCCAGGGGAAAGTAGACCAAAAAATAATTGGAAACTAAATAATCTTATACTAAAGAATGATTGGGTAAAACAGCAAATCATAGACATAATTAATAATTTCACCCAAGAAAACGATAATAATGAGACATCATACCAAAATGTATGGGATACAGCCAAAGAGGTAATAAGGGGAAATTTCATATCTCTAGAGGCCTATTTGCATAAAATAGAGAAAGAGAAGCTCAATGAATTGGGCTTGCAACCAAAAATGCTAGAAAAGGAACAAATTAAAAACCCCCAGTCAAATACTAAACTTGAAATTCTAAAAATAAAAGGAGAGATCAATAAAATTGAAAGTAAAAAAAAAAAACTATTGAATTAATTAATAAAACTAAGAGTTGGTTCTTTGAAAAAACCAATAAAATAGACAAACTCTTAGTAAATCTGATTTAAAAAAGGAAAGAGGAAAATCAAATTGTTAGTCTTAAAAATGAAAAGGGAGAACTCGCCACTAACGAAGAGAAAATTAGAGCAATAATTAGGAGTTACTTTGCCCTACTTTATGCCAATAAATTTGACAAATTAAATGAAATAGAAGAATATCTCCAAAAATATAGCTTACCCAAACTAACAGAGGAAGAAGTAAATATCCTAAACAGTCCCATCTCAGAAAAAGAAATAGAACAAACTATCAACCAACTCCCTAAGAAAAAATCGCCAGGACCAGATGGATTTACATGTGAATTCTACCAAACATTTAAAGAACAATTAACTCCAATGCTAAATAAACTATTTGAAAAAATAGGGATTGAAGGAGTCCTACCAAACTCCTTTTATGACACAGACATGGTACTGATACCTAAACCAGGTAGGTTGAAAACAGAGAAAGAAAATTACAGACCAATCTCCCTAATGAATATTGATGCTAAAATCTTAAATAAAATATTAGCAAAAAGATTACAGAAAATCATCCCCAGGATAATACACCATGCCCAAGGAGGATTTATACCAGGAATGCAGGGCTGGTTCAATATTAGGAAAACTATTAGCATAATTGACTATGTCAATAACCAACAAAAAAAAAAAAAAACATATGATCATCTCAATAGATGCAGAAAAAGCATTTGAAAAAAATTCAACATCCATTCGTAATAAAAACACTTGAGAGCATATGAATAAATGGACTTTTCCTTAAAATAGTCAGGAGCATATATTTAAAACCATCAGTAAGCATCATATGCAATGGGGAAAAACTGGAATCTTTCCCAGTAAGATCTGGAGTGAAGCAAGGTTGCCCACTATCACCATTTTTATTCAATATTGTATTAGAAACACTAGCCTCTGCAATAAGAGTCGAGAAAGAGATTAAAGGAATTAGAGTAAGCAATGAGGAAACCAAACTATCACTCTTTGCAGATGATATGATTGTATACCTAGAGAACCCCAGAGATTCTACTAAAAAGCTATTAGAAATAATTCACAATTTTAGCAAAGTAGCTGGATATAAAATAAATCCCCATAAATCCTTAGCATTTTTATACATCACCAACAAAATCCAACAGCAAGAGATACAAAGAGAAATTCCATTCAGAATAACTGTTGATAGCATAAAATATTTGGGCATCTATCTACCAAAGGAAAGTCAGGAATTATATGAGCAAAATTACAAAAAAGTTTCCACACAAATAAAGTCAGACTTAAATAATTGGAAAAATATTAAGTGCTCTTGAATAGGCCGAGCGAATATAATAAAGATGACAATACTCCCTAAACTAATCTATTTATTTAGTGCTATACCAATCAGACTTCCAAGAAAATATTTTAATGATCTAGAAAAAATAACAACAAAATTCATATGGAACAATAAAAAGTCGAGAATCTCAAGGGTATTAATGAAAAAAAAAAAAAAACATCAAATGAAGGTGGCCTAGCTGTACCTGATCTAAAATTATATTATAAAGCAGCAGTTACCAAAACCATTTGGTATTGGCTAAGAAATATATTAGTTGATCAGTGGAAAAGGTTAGGTTCACAAGACAGAATAGTCAACTATAGCTATCTAGTGTTTGACAAACCCAAAGATCCTAACTTTTGGAACAAGAATTCATTATTCGATAAAAACTGCTGGGATAACTGGAAATTAGTATGGCAGAAATTAGGCATGGACACACACTTAACACCATACACCAAGATAAGATCGAAATGGGTCCGTGACTTAGGCATAAAGAACAAGATTATACATAAATTGGAGGAACATAGGATAGTTTATCTCTCAGACTTGTGGAGGAGAAAGAAATTTGTGACCAAAGATGAACTAGAGACTATTACCGATCACAAAATAGAAAATTTTGATTATATCAAATTAAAAAGCCTTTGTACAAACAAAACTAATGCAAACAAGATTAGAAGGGAAGCAACAAACTGGGAAAACATCTTCACAGTTAAAGGTTCTGATAAAGGCCTCATTTCCAAAATATATAGAGAACTGACTCTAATTTATAAGAAAACAAGCCATTCTCCAATTGATAAATGGTCAAAGGATATGAACAGACAATTTTCAGATGATAAAATTGAAACTATTACCACTCATATGAAAGAGTGTTCCAAATCACTATTGATCAGAGAAATGCAAATTAAGACAACTCTGAGATACCACTACACATCTGTCAGATTGGCTAAGATGACAGGAAAAAATAATGATGAATGTTGGAGGGGATGCGGGAAAACTGGGATACTGATGCATTGTTGGTGGAACTGTGAACGAATCCAACCATTCTGGAGAGCAATCTGGAATTATTCCCCAAAAGTTACCAAATTGTGCATACCCTTTGTTCTAGCAGTGTTTCTATTGGGCTTATATCTCAAAAAAATACTAAAGAAGGGAAAGGGACCTGTATGTGCTAAAATGTTTGTGGCAGCCCTGTTTGTAGTGGCTAGAAACTGGAAATTGAATGGATGCCCATCAATTGGAGAATGGCTGGGTAAATTGTGGTATATGAATGTTATGGAATATTATTGTTTTGTAAGAAATGACCAGCAGGATGAATACAGAGAGGCTTGGAGAGACTTACATGAACTGATGCTAAGTGAAATGAGCAGAACCAGGAGATCACTTTACACTTCGACAACGATATTGTATGAGGATGTATTCTGATGGAAGTGGATTTCTTTGACAAAGACTCAATTTCAATTGATAAATGATGGACAGAAGCAGCTACATCCAAAGAAAGAACACTGGGAAATGAATGTGAACTATTTGCATTTTTGTTTTTCTTTCCGAGTTGTTTTTTACCTTCTGAATCCAATTCTCCCTGTGAAACAAGAGAATTGCTCGGTTCTGCACACATATATTGTATCTAGGATATACTCCAACATATTTAACATATATAGGACTTCTTGCCATCTAGGGGAGGGGGTGGAGGGAGGGAGGGGAAAAATCGTTACAGAAGCGAGTGCAAGGGATAATGTTGTAAAAAAAAATTACCTTGGCATGGATTCTGTCAATATAAAGTTATTATAAAATAAAATAAAAATATTTAAAAAAGATAGATTTCAACATTCAACTGATTATGTATATTATTCCTTCTTTGAATGAATCCTGACAAGAATAAAGTGCTAGTAATTCCCATCACCCATTTTTTCCATCTTCCATTTTGTTTTAGTTTGTCTTTTACACATTTTCATGTAAAATATTTTATCACATCCTACCTGTCACCTCCTTCTGTACCCAGTGAGCTTTTCTTTTTCCTCCCTTACTTTCTTTGTTATTCCATTCCCTCAAATATACCTTATTATCTTTACACTCTCTCAGTTTGTTTCTCCTAATTGTACTATTAGTGGTACAATTTTTACGACAAGTATCATCCTCCCTTGTAAGGATATAAACAGTTCAGCACCATTGTATTCCTTATGGTTTTTTGACATGTTTATTCTTTTCTTCTATCTTAATTTTGGACATCATTTATTTTCATTTGATACTGTTCTTCTTATGGAGAGCTTGATTTTTTTTTCTATTTTACTGATTTCTTTCTCTTCTTGTATTATTCTTATTTTTTTTCTCATAGTTGATTCTTGATTGTAGACTAAGTTCCTTTGCTTTCTGGAATATCATATTCTATGCCCCCCATTCTTTGAATATTTCAGTCACCAAGTCCTTTGTAACATTCAGAATCTTAAATTACAGGTCACCCTCTAGTACATTTACATATATTTCTTCACTATTCTAACTGGGTACCAAAATACTCTGAATAGCTCTGGAAAGTATTTTAACTGTTGTTTCTGAACCTTATCTTGACTTCTATACTATTAGATATATCCTTCTATGAATTATTCAAATTCCAGTTTAAATGTCCATCTCTGATCCAGAATAGCTACCTTTCTTTTGCTAGGCAGCCTTATCTCTGGTCCCATAGTCAAGCAACATAAGGCCTATCTGAGCTTTTATGAAAAAAAAAAAAAAAAAAAACTTGGGGAAAATATTTGGACATACTAGATAGTTTATTAATTGAATATATTTTGAAATAATACAGTATATATTATATACCATTATTTAGTCATTTTATATAAAGAATAGTTGGCTATTTATGATATTTTGCTTTATTCACACTTTATCATAACTCCACTGACCCAGGGGCCAGTCAAGATGATGTAGAGTAGGCAGAATTTTGCCTGAGCTCTTCCTGGTTTCCCTGAGAAACAAAACTAGATTAAGCCTCTGAATGGATATGGAGTGACAGAATCCACAAATATTAAGAATGTAATAATTTTCCAGCATCTCTTGGAAGTATTTCAAGAATAGTTTGTCTTAAGTAGGCAATGGGGAACATGGCACAGTGCAGGCAAAGCACAGGCAACCTCCTGGGAGACTCAGCCAAAATATTACAACATTAGTGATTCTATCCTGGTGCAAAAGGCTGGTGCATTAGAAAACTAGCAGTGACAATTGGACATATACAAAAAGAAGTAAAAAAAAGCTAATGAAGAAAATAACTCACTAAAAATCAGAACTGAACAAATAGAAATGACTGATTCATTGAGACATCAAGAATCAGTCAAAACCAAAAAAAAAAAAAAGAAAGATTGGGAAAAAATGTCAAATATTCACTTGGAAAAACAAGAGACCTGGAAAATAGATCTAGAAGAGATAACCTGAGATCATTGAACTACCCGAAAATTTGATGAAAAAAAGAGCCTAGATAGCATTTTACATGAAATCATCAAAGAGAACTGCCTAGAAGTAATAGAACCAGAAGCGAAAAAGAGGCATTGAAAGAATTCATTGAACACATTCTGAAAAAGACCTTAAAATAAAGACTCTGAGGAATATTGAGGCCAAACTTTAGAATTTTCAGACTAAAGAAAAAAATTTACAAGCAGCCAGGAAAAAAACAGTTCAAATACCAGGGGCCACAATAAGGGTCAAGCAAGATCTGACTGCCTTAACATTAAAGGATCGAAGGGCCTGGAATCAGATATTCCGAAAGGCAAAAGAGGTTGGAATGTAGCCAAGAATAAACTACCCAGCTAAGCTGAGTGTTTTTTTTCCCATGGAAGAAGATGGACATTTAATAAAATAGAGGGATTCCATTCATTTCTAAAGAAAAAACCAGACTTAAACAAAAAATTTGATCTCCAACAACAGGACTCAAGAAAAGTAGAAAAAGGTAAAAGGAACTCTTGAGAATTGTATTTCTGTTGTGGATATACATAAAAACCATATGTATAATTTGATTTTACTGATATAACATAAAAAAGGGAAGCAGAAATGGAAAAGGGATAGTATCAGAAAAAGGGAAAAGGGAAGATAAAAAGAGGGAAACTACATTCGATGATGAGGCAAAGGAAATCTATCATATCTGAGGGAACTTAGAGAGGGGGAGGAACATTGTGTGAATCCTACTCTCATCAGAGTTGGCTCAAAGGGGAAATAATAGACATATTTCTTTTACAGAGAATCTTCTCTCACTTCATTAAAAAGTGGGAGAGGAAAAGGGAAAAGGAAAAAGAATAATAAGGGAATGGTACAAGGAAGGTGAAGGGATTCAAAGGGAGGAGGGAGGGATACTAAAGAGGGAGAACTGCATGACACAAATGGGACCAATAAGTTTAATACTAGGGAAGAAGGGAAGGAGGGCAAGAGAAAGAAAAGCATAATCTGGGGATATTAGAATGGCAGGAAATACAGAATTAGTAATTTTAACTGTAAATGTGAATGGGATGAACTCTCCTATAAAGAGGAGGCAGATAGCAGACTGGATCAAAAGTGAGAACCCTACAATATGTTGTTTACAGGAAACACATTTAAAACAGGGAGATACATACAGAGTAAAGGTAAAAAGCTGGAGCAGAATCTATTATTCAGGTGAAAAAAGCAAGGGTAGCCATCCTTATCTCAAATCAAGCAAAAGCAAAAATTGATCTAATTAAAAGAGATAAGGAAAGAAACTATATCTTGCTAAAGGGTACTATAGACAATGAAGCAATATCAGTATTAAACATATATGCACCAAGTGGTATAGCATCTAACTTCCTAAAGGAGAAGTTATGAGAGTTGTGAGAAGAAATAGATAGCAAAACAATAAGAGTGGGACATCTCAATCTTGCACTCTCAGATTTAGATAAATCAAATCACAAAACAAATAAGAAAGAAATTAAAGAGGTAAATAGAATATTAGAAAAATTAGGTATGATAGATCTCTGGAGAAAACTGAATGGTGACACAAAGGAGTATACTTTCTTCTCAGCAGTTCATGGAACCTACACAAAAATTGACCATATATTAGTACATAAAGACCCCAAATTAAATGCAGGAAGGCAGAAATAGCAAATGCTTTCTTTTCAGATCACAATGCAAGAAAAACTACATTCAACAAAAAGTTAGTGAAATAGACCAAAAAGTAATTGGAAACTAAATAATCTCATTTTAAAGAATGATTGGTCAAAACAGCAAATTATAGAAACAATAATTTCACTCAAGATAATGACAAATATGAAACATCATACCAAAATTAATGGGATACAGCCAAAGCAGTAATAAGGGGAAATTTTATATCCCTAGAGGCTTACTTAAATAAAATAGAGAAAGAGAAGATCAATGAATTGGGCCTGCAACTTAAAAAGCTAGAAAAAGACCAAATTAACCCCCCCCCAATCAATTACTAAACTTGAAAATCTAAAATTAAAAGGAGAAATTAATAATATAGAAAGTAGAAAAAAAACTATTAAACTAATAAATAAAGCTAAGAGTTAGTTTTATGAAAAGATTAATAAAATTGATAAATCTTTTGTAAATCTGATTAGAAAAAGGAGAGAGGAAAATTAAATTAGTAGTCTTAAAAATGAAAAGGAAGAACTTTCCACCAATGAAAAGGAAATTAAAGAAATAATAAGGGGTTACTTTGCTCAACTTTATGCCAATAAATTTGATAACCTAAGTGAAATGGATGACAACCTCCTAAAATATAGGCTTTCCAGATTATCAGAGGAGGAAGTAAATTGCTTAAATAGTCCCATTTCAGAAAAAAGAAATAGAACAAGGTATTAATCAACTCCCTAAAAAAAAAATCCCTGGGACCAGATGGATTTCCATGTGAATTCTACCAAATATTGAAAGAATAATTAGCCCTAATGATTTATAAACTATTTGAAAAAACAGAAAAAAAATGGAGTCCTATCAAATTCCTTTTATGACACAGACATGGTACTGATACCTAAACCAGGTAGTTTGAAAACAGAGAAAGAATATTAGAGACCAATTTCCCTAATGAATATTGATGCTAAAATCTTAAATAAGATATTAGCAAAAAGACTACAGAAAATCATCCCCAGGATAATACACCACGATCAAGTAGGATTTATACCAGAAATGCAGGGCTGGTTCAATATTAGGAAAACTATCAGTATGATTGGCAATATTAATCATCAAATTAACAAAAACAATGTGGTCATCTCAATAGATGCAGAAAAAGCATTTGGTAAAATCCAACATCCATTCCTATTATAAACTTTTGCAAGTTTAGGAATAAATGGATTTTTCCTTAAAATAAACAACAGCATCTATTTAAAACCATCAGTAGCATCATATGTAACCGGGACAAACTGCAATCATTCCCAATAAGATCAGGAGTGAAACAAGGTTGTCCACTATCACCATTACTATTTAATACTGTATTAGAAATGCTAACTTTAGCAATGATTTGAGAGATCAAAGGAATAAAAACAGGCAATGAGGAAACCAAATTATCACTCTTTGCTGATAATATGATGATATACTTAAAGAATCCCAAAGATTCTACTGAAAAGTTATTAGAAACAATCCACACCTATAGCAAAGTTGCAGGATACAAAATAAACCCACATAAGTCATCAGCATTCTTATATATCACTAACAAAACCCAACAGTTAAAGCTACAAAGAGAAATTCCATTTAAAGTAACTGCTGATTGCATAAAATATTTAGGAATTTATCTGCTGTGGGAAAATCAGAAACTTCATGAGCAAAACTAAAAAACACTTTCCACACAAATTAAGTCTGATCTAACAAACTGGAAAAATATTAAACGCTTTTGGATTGGGTGAGCAAATATAATAAAGATGAAAATACTACCTAAACTAATCTATTTATTTAGCGCTATAGCAATCAGACTCCCAAAAAACTATTTTGATGACATAGAAAAAATAACAACAAAGTTCATATGGAAAAACAAAAGGTCAAGAATTTCAAGGGAATTAATGGGAAAAAAATCAAATGAAGGTGGCCTAGCTGTACCAGATCTAAAATTATATTATAAAGCAGCAGTTATTAAAACCATCTGGTATTGGCTAAGAAATAGACTAGTTGATCAATGGAATAGGTTAAGTTCAAAGGACAAAACAGCCAATAACTTTAACAATCTAGTGTTTGACAAACCCAAAGACCCAGTTTTGGGGATAAGAATATATTATTTGACAAAAAATTGCTGGGAAAATTGGAAATTAGAATGACAGAAACTAGACATCGACCCACACAACACTATACACCAAGAAAAGGTCAAAATGGGTTCATGACCTAGGCATAAAGAATGAGATTATAAATAAATTGGAAGAGCATGGGAGAGTTTATCTCTCAGACCTGTGGAAGATGAAGGAATTTATGACCAAAGAAGAACTAGAGATCACTATTGATCACAAAATAGAAAATTTTGGTTATATTAAATTGAAAAGTTTTTGTACAAACAAAACTAATGCAGACAAGATTAGAAGGGAAACAATAAGCTGGGAAAACATTTTTACAGTCAAAGGTTCTGATAAAGTCCTCATTTCCAAAATATATAGAGAAGTGACTCTAATTTATAAGAAATCAAGCCATTCTCCAATTGATAAATGGTTAAAGGATATGAACAGACAATTCTCAGACAAAGAAATTAAAACTATTTATAGCCATGTGAAAATATGCTCCAAATCATCATTAATCAGAGAAATGAAAATTAAGACAACTGTGAGATACCACTACCCACCTGACAGATTGGCTAGAATGACAGGGAAAGATCATGAGGAATGTTGGAGGGGATGTGGGAAAACAGGGACACTGATACATTGTTGGTGGAATTGTGAACACATCCAGCCTTTCTAGATAGCAATTTGGTACTATGCTCAAAAAGTTATCAAACTGTGCATGCCCTTTGATCCAGCAGTGTTTCTACTGGGCTTATACCCCAGAGAGATACTAAAGAAGGGAAAGGGACCTGTATGTGCCAAAATGTTTGTGGCAGCCCTGTTTGTAGTGGCTAGAAGCTGGAAAATGAATGTATGCCCATCAATTGGAGAATGGTTGAGTAAATTGTGATATATGAACATTATGCAATATTATTGTTCTGTAAGAAATGACCAGCAGGATGAATACAGAGAAGACTGGCAAGACTTACATGAACTGATGCTAAGTGAAATGAGCAGAACCAGGAGATCATTATATACCTCAACAATGATGCTGTATGAGGATGTATTCTGATGGAAGTGGATCTCTTCAAGAAAGAGATCTAATTCAGTTTCAATTGATCAAGGATGGACAGAAGCATCTACACCCAAAGAAAGAACACTGGGAAATGAATATAAACTGCTTGCATTTTTGTTTTTCTTCCCAGATTATTTATATCTTCTGAATTCAATTCTCCCTGTGCAAGAAGAGAACTGTTTGGTTCTGCATCCATATATTGTATCTAGGATATACTGTAACCTATTTAACATGTATATGACTGCTTGCCATCTGGGGAAGAGAGTGGAGTGAAGGAGGGGAAAAATCGGAACAGAAGTGAGTGCAAGGGATAATGTTGTAAAAAATTACCCTGGCATGGATTGTGTCAACATAAAGTTATTTAAAAATAAATAAATAAAAGAAAAAATAGGGAAAAGAAAAGAAAAGAAAAGAAAACTAGCAGTGAAACTACCTATACAAGTACAGTAGGCAAATAGTTACCCCATCAATTACTAACAAGTGCGTATTGGCTAGACCCACTTAGCACAGTGGAGAATCCTGCAGCATTACTAGCCTCAGAGCAGGCAAAACATCTTCAGATGAAGGCTCAAAGGGGGATAGGTCTCAAAAGACTGTCTTGAAAGAAAAAGGATTTTTAAAAAAAATTAATAGAAAAATGGGGTAAATAAATGACAGTTTTTCAGGAGAGTTTGAAAAAGCAGCACATAAATTGAAGAAAACAAGTTCTTAAAATAGATTTGGCAAAATGAAAAAAGGAAACTTCTTGAAAAATAGAAATTAAAAAAAGTCCTTTAAAAACACTATTGATCAAATGTAAAAGGAGGTAAATGAGCTAAGTGGAGAAAATGGATTAGAATTGGATTATTGGAAATGAATGATTCAATGAGACATCAAGAATCAGTCAAACAAAACCAAAAATGAAAAAAAAAAATAGGACAAAATATAAAATGCCTTATTGGAAAAACAACTGACCTGAAAAATAGATCTAAGAAAGACAATCTAAGAATTAGTAGACTACCTGAAAGCCATGATGAAAAAAAGAACCTGTAAAACATCTTTTAAAAAATCATCAAAGAAAACTGCCCTGATATTCTAGAACCAGAAGGTAAAATCGTAATTGAATTGAATCCATCAGTCAGCTCCTATAAGAGATAGCAAAATTAAAACTCCAAGGAATAATGTATCTAAACTTAAGAATTATCAGATCAAGGAGAAAATACTGCAAGTAGCCAGAAAGAAATAATTCAAATATTGAGGAATCACAATCAGGATTATCCAGGACAAAGAGCAGCTTCAACTTTAGAGTTTTGGACAATGTGAAATATGACATTCTTGAAGGCAAAGAAGCATGCACTACAAACAAGAACCAAATATTTCACAAGACTAAGTGTTATCTTTTAGGGGAAAAGATAGCTATTCAATGAAATAGGGGATTTTTCAATCATTTTTGATGAAAAGACCAGAGCTAAACAAAAAATTTGATCTTCAAAAACAAGACTCAAGAAAAACATAAAAAGATACAAAGGGAAGGGAAAAAAACCAAACTTGGTTTTTTAAAAGTTAAATGTTTTCTTCAGTACTTGGAAAGATGATATGTGCAAACTGGAGAACTGTACTTTTGTCAAGGAAATAAACTCAACTTATACTTAGACCTAATATAGCTCTTCTATTTTTTAATTAATTAATATATTTTATATACATTATTTTATATTCAAATTATCTTGGGAGAAAAAAATTCAGAACAATAGGGAAGAAACCATGGGAGAGAGGAGGAGAAAAAAACAGAAAAAAGAAATGAACATAACATATATTGATTTACATTCAATTTCCACATTTTTTTTTTTCTGGAAACAGCATTTTCTATCCAAAGTCTATTGGAATTTCCTTTGATAATTGAACTATAGAGAAAAACCAAGTCTTTCATTGCTGATCATCACATATTCTTGCTGTTATTGTGTGCAGTGTATTCCTGAGTGTGCTTCTTTCACTGAACAGCAGTTCATGTAAATTTTCCCAGGTCCTTCTAAAAGCAGCTTTTTATAGAACATTTTTATAGTATAATAACATTCCATTACCTTAATATACTAAAACTTGTTCAGTCATTCCCCCAATTGATGGGCATCTAGTCATTTTTCCCAAATGTTTGCTACTACAAAAAGAGCTGCTACACACATTTTGGCATATGTGGGTGTTTTTCCTTCCTTTATTGTTGTGCTACTGGGTGCCACCTGACAGTGGCTGATGGAGATCCAACCAAGACCTGCAGAATGGATCTTCTCATGTGAGAGGATGATACAAGGAGACTGAGAGGCTATTGCATTGTCTGGCCTCTCTCCTTTTCCCTCTGCCTCCAATTTATCTCATTTCCAGTCTGCAACACCTGTATCAGCAAAGACTCCCCTGCAACTCCTTGAGATGTTATGATTCACAGCTGTGGAGGCTCTTGGAGAATTGAACTGTCCCTTAATACTTTACAATTTTCTTGGAATACAGATGTTCTAATGTAATTGTTGAGTCAAAGTATATGCACAGTGTTTTAGTCCTTTGGGCATAGTTCCATATTTCTCTCTTAAGGGTTGAATCATTTAACAACTACCCCAACAATGCCTTAGTGTTGCAGTTTGCCCACATTCCCTCCAATATTTGTCATTGTCTATCCCTGATGTCTTAATCAATCTGAGAAGTATGAACTGATACCCCAGAGTTGTTTTAATTTGCATTTTTCTAATAAATAGTCATTTAAAATAGCATGTTTCATATGATTATAAATGGCTTTAATTTCCTCTTCTAAAAATAGCATGTTCTAAAATTGCATTGCTATTCCTGTCATTTTTTTTTTTTTTACTTCAGGTGAAGCATAATAAATTCTGTTCCAGCCTTTCACCTTTATTCTATAGGTATCTCTCTCTTTTTACTGTGTTTCCTGTACACACTTCTGTGCTGTGTTTCAACATATTGTAGGGTTCTATTTTTTTAATTGAGTCTGTTATTCATTTCTGCTTTATATGTATAAATTTATACACACACACATATAGATGTGTGTGTGTGTATTTCTATTTTGTAGTTCTTTTTCTTGATGCAGATAGTGCAATTTTAGTAAAGCATGGAAAGACTTACATGAAATAATGAAGAGTTAAATAAGCAGAACCAAGAAAATATTGTATATAGTAATAAAGATATTCTTGAATGTGGGCTGTTTGAAAAGTCAATATGATTTTTAGCAACTAAAGATTAAAAGTGCACCAAAAGCTATGTCACACATTGTATAAGAGGAGAGAATAGGTCTGGGAGACATGTTTATAAAATATGCATGCCTACATACATACATATGCATGAATATGATAACAATAAAAAGTAACATTGAATGTGATAATACCAATGAGTCACAGAGACAATTCAAAACACTATAACAGTGTAATGTGTACTTTACATTGTAGGAATGATCATTGTAGGTATATTAATTAAGAGTATGAAATTGTATATTCATTTATAATATTTCTAGGACTTGATCTAACTTAGAGATTGACTTTACATGAGCTACTAAACCTGTATATATATACACACACACATATATACAAATATACATATATGTGTGTATATATTTGTGTGTGTGTGTGTGTATACATGGCTACATATCAGTTATTGTACAAAGCTCCCGAATAGAAGAAGATCAGAGAACAGAATGGAGAAAAATGAATGGGGAACCAGGAATTGGATCAGTAATTGCACAGGGGGTGTGTTAAATTTTCTTTTAATTTAAGAATTTTTTAAAAGGTAAGTAAGAAGTAGGAGAAGAAAAAAATGAAGGAGAAAAGGCAAAAGTCAAAGAGGATACCAAATAAAGAAAAAAAATGGAATAGAAATAGAAAGCAAAAAACTCTGCTTAAGTTGTTTAGACTTGAGCAACTTTAATCAATAGCAAAGAATAATAATCATCTTGAAATACCTTGTCTAGAGTATTTTTTGCTATTTTTAAATATGATTTATATATCAGAATAGAATACATAGCCAGACTCATTGTTGGGCATTGGAGGCATGGACATGATATTATTGGCAGTCAATCTGGAAACTCAGTTTTCTCCAGCCACATATATTATAATTTGGTGGAAAGATATTTGTTAGCATTGGTTGATACTCCAGTGTGATTTTATCTTTGACCCAAAGTGGCACATTTTGGAATGATTCCTGTAAGTTTCCTCCTATTAGACCATAAAACTGAAACTGATTTGCTTATGGAAAGTACTTTAAATTGTATCATTGGTCCCAGGAAATTTTTCAGTCTCCCAGACATTTCTTGATTCAACAAGGTCTAATCTAGATAATGTCTATTAGGCCATTCATAGGGGAAGAAAGCAGTGGAAGATGTCACCCTTAAAGGAAGGGAAATTTAAATAGAGATAAGTGTAATCATCTTTTCAAAGACCAAATCAGATCCACTGTAGAACTTAAGGTAAATATCCTATGCAATCTAATAGCTTTTATTAAGGACTTTCTATATGATAATCACTAGAGATACAAAGACATAACAAAAACATTCTTGCCCTTAAGGTACTTACCTTTGACTATAGACTACAGCCTTTCAATAGATAAATATTTACACACTTTTAGACATGCATCCTCTGCTGCATGCTCCATTTCAACTGTACCACTTTGGATGCTCCTCTTTGGATAAGCTTATCACATCTAACCCCTCTACCTAGCAGCAACTTTATAGAACCCTATATTCTCCTTTCTGCTTTTTTTTTTAATTTTTATTTTTATTGTAGGTTTTTTTTTTTTAATTTACAAACATATGCATGGGTAATTTTTCAACAGCAACCCTTGCAAAACCTTCTGTTCCAACATTTCCCTTCTTCCCCCAACCCCTTCCCCTAGATGGCAGGTAGTCCAATAAATGTTAAATATGTTAAAGTATATGTTAAATACAATATATGTACACATATTTATACAGTTCTCTTGCTTCACAAGAAAAATTTGATCTAGAAAGTTAAAAAAAAAAAAAAAAACCTGAGAGGGAAAACAAAAATACAAGCAAGCAACAACAGAAAGAATGAAAATGTTATGTTGTGGTTCACAGTTATTTCTGATAGTTCTCTCTCTGGGTATAGCTGATTCTCTTCCTTATTGAGCAGTTAGAACAGGTTTGAAAAATCTTGCTGAAGATTTGCTTCTTCTGAAGGCAGCCATGTCCATCAGAATTGATCAGCATATATTATTGTTGTTGAAGTGTATAATGATCTCATAGTTCTGCTCATTTCACTCAGCATGAGTCTCTCCAGGCCTTTCTGAAATCATCTTGTTTGTCATTTCTTACAGAACAATAATATTCCATAACATTCATGTTACACAATTTATTCAGCCATTCTCCAAATGATGGGCATCCATTCAGTTTCTATAATATTCTTCTCTAAAATATAATGTTCTCTGGGAGCTGGTTTCTTGGAGGGGCTTCTGGAAGCAGGCTCCGTTTCAATTAAGTGTAGTTACCCCAAATGCAGCCAGGTATTAAAGTCCAAATCCTTTATTGTCTCCTTCAAAATCATATTTCCTTCACTTGGGCCTCGGCTAGTTTTTTGGAGGCTTTCCGGATCTTGGTTTCAGTATTCTCCACAGGACAGCCTGCCAATACTTCTCTGTCTTCCTTCATTCTGCCCAACTGCCTTCTCTGGCTTGTGAATCTCCTCCACTGAATCTTGGCTTCACTCCCTGAGTGAATCCGGGTTGAGGCTGCTAGCTTATATATACTCTCTTAAAGGTGTGAAACTTTTAGAACTCTAGGAAATACTAAGTACATAATCATTGTCTCTATCAATGATAGTGACTTAGCACCTTGTTTCAAGTTCGGGGTCCATAACATCTCCTTAGGATCAGATCAACCATACTGAACCATGCTAAATTAGATAATTATTGTCTCTATCAATTCCACTGTCATAATACCTTGTAAGAATCCTAACAGGTTTCCAGTTTCTTGCCACTAAAAAAAAGGGCTGCAACAAACATTCTTGCACATGCTGGTTTCTTTCCCTTTTTTAATATCTCTTTGGGATATAAGTCCAGTAGTAATACTACTGGATCAAAAGGTATGCACAGTTTGATAATTTTTTGAGCATAATTCCAAATGCCTCTCCAGAATGGCTGGATCCATTCATAACTCCACCAAGAATGCGTCAGTGTCCTAGTTTTCCTACATTTCCTCCCACATTTTTCATTATCTATTCCTGTAATCTTAGCCAATCTGAAAAGTGTATAGTGGTATCTCAGAGTTATCTTAATTTGCATTTTTCTGATCAATAATGACTTAGAGCACCTTTTTCATATAATTAGAAATGATTTCAATTTCTTCCTCTGAAAATTGTTCATATCCTTTGATCATTTATCAATTGGAGAATGGCTTGATTTTTCATAAATTTGAGGTAATTCTCTATATATTTTGGAAATGAAGCCTATATCAGAACATTTGACTGTAAATAATGTTTTCCCAGCTTATTGCTTCCCTTCTAATATTGTCTGCATTAGTTTTGTTTGTACAAAAACTCTTTGAATTAATATAATCAAAATGTTCTATTCTGTGATCAATATTGATCTCTAGGTCTTCTTTGGTCACAAATTCCTTCCTCCTCCACAGATCTGAGAAGTAAACTATACCATGTTCTTTTAATTTATTTATAATCTTTTTCTTTATGTCTAGATCATTAACCCATTTTGAAGTTGTCTTGGTTTATGATGTTAAGTGTGGGTCAATGCCTGGTTTTTGTCACGCTAGTTTCCAATTTTCCCAGCAGTTTTTGTCAAATTGTGAATTCTGATGCCAAAAATTGGGGTCTTTGGGTTTGTCACACTCTAGATTACTATATTTGTTGACTATTTTATCCTGTAAACCTAACCTATTTCACTGAAAAATTAGTCTATTTCTTAGCCAATACCAAATGGTTTTGATGACTGCTGCTTTATAATATTGTTTTAAATCTGAAACAGCTAGGCCACCTTCATTTGATTTTTTTTTCATTAGTTCCTTGAAATTCTTGACTTTTTGTTCTTCCAGATTGATTTTGCTGTTATTTTTTCCAGGTCAGTAAAATAGTTTCTTGGGAATTAGATTGGTATAGCACTAAATAAATAGATTAGTTTAGAAAGTATTGTCATCTTTCATATATTCACTTCACCTATCCAAGAGCATTTAATATTTTTCCATTTGTTTAGATCTGATTTTATTTGTGTAGAAAGTTTTTTGTAGTTTTGCTCATATATTTCTTGATTTTCTCTTGGTAGATAGGTTCACAAGTATTTTATACTATTAATAGTTATTTTAAATGGAATGTCTCTGTGTCTCTTGCAATTGGATGTTGTTAGTGATGTATAAAAATGCTGATGATTTATGTGGATTTATTTTGTATCCTACAACTTTGCTAAAGTTGTGGTTTATTTCTATTAGATTTTTAGTAGAATCTCTGGGGTTCTCTAAGTATACCATTATATCATCTGCAAAAAGTGATAATTTAGTGTCCTCATAACCAATTCTAATTCCTTCCATTTCTTTTTCATCTCTTATTGCCAAAGCTAGCATTTCTAATATAATACTGAATAGTAATGGTAATAGTGGGCAGCCTTGTTTCACACCTAATCTTATTGGGAATTGTTGCAGTTTGTCCCTGTTACATATGATGCTTACTGCTGGTTTTAAATAGATGCTATTGATTATTTTAAGGAAAAGTCCATTTATTCCTATACTCACAAATGTTTTTAATAGGAATGGATATTGGATTTTATCAAATGTGTTTTAAACATTGGTTGAGATGATCATATGATTTTTGTTAATTTTGCTATTGATATGGTCAATTATAATAATAGATTTTCTAATATTGAATTAGCCCTGCATTCCTGGTATAAATCCTACTTGATCATGGTGTATTATCCTGGGGATGATTTTCTGTAGTCTTTTTGCTAATATTGTATTTAAGATTTTAGCATCAATATTCATTAGGGAGATTGGTCTATAATTTTCATTCTCTGTTTTCAACTAAATGATTTAGGTATCAGTACCATTTCTATGTCAAAAAAGGAATTTGGTAAGAGTGTAGGAGTGCTTTATTTCCTATTTTTCAAAAATTTATATAACATTGCAGTTAATTATTCTTTAAATATTTGGTAAAATTCATCTGTAAAACCATCTCCTCCTGGGGATTTTTTCTTAAGGAGTTGATTAATAGCTTGTTCTATTTCTTTTTCTAAAATGGGACTATTTAAGCAATTTATTTCCTCTTCTGTTTATCTGGGAAGCCTATATTTTTGAAGGTAGTCATCCATTTCACTTAGGTTATCAAATTTATTGGCATAAAGTTGAACAAAGTAACTTCTAATTATTGCTCTAATTTCCATTTCATTGATGGAAAGTTCTCCCTTTTCATTTTTAAGACTAACAATTCGATTTTCCTCTTTCCTTTTTCCAATCAGATTTTTCAAAGACTTATCTATTTTATTGTTTTTTTTTTCATAAAACCAACTCTTAGTTTTATTTATTAATTCAATAGTTTTTTTTTTTACTTTTAATTTTATCAATTTCTCCTTTTAATTTTAGAATTTCAAGTTTAGTATTTTATTGTGGGTTTTTAATTTGGTCTTTTTTCTAGCTTTTTAAGTTGCAAGCCCAATTCATTAATTTTTATTTCTTTATTTTATTCAAGTAAGCCTCTAAAGATATAAACTTTCCCCTTATTACCACTTTGGCTGCATCCCACAAGTTTTGGTATGTTGTCTCATTATTGTCATTTTTCTGGGTGAAATTAGTAATTGTATCTATGATTTGTTGTTTCACCCAATCATGATTATTTAGTTTTCAATTACTTTTTGGTCTATTTACCCTTAGCTTTTTGTTTAATGTAGTTTTTATTGCATTGTGTTCTGAAAAGAATGCATTTACTATTTCTGCCTTTCTGCATTTAGTTTTGAGATGTTTATGTCCTAATATATGGTCAATTTTTGTATAGGTTCCATGAATTGCTGAGAAGAAAGTGTACTCCTTTCTGTCTCCATTCAGTTTTCTTCAAAGATCTATCATACCTAATTTTTTTAAAAAATATTTTAGTAACCACTTTAATTTCTTTCTTATTTGTTTTGTGGTTTGATTTCTCTAATTCTGAGAGTGAAAGTTTGAGATCTCCCACTCTTATAATTTTGCTGTCTATTTCTTCTTGCAACTCTCTTATTTTCTCCTTAGCAAGTTAGATGTTATACCTCTTGGTGCATATATGTTTATTATTGATATTGCTTTATTGTCTATGCTACCCTTTAGCAAGACATGGTTTTCCTTCCTTATCTCTTTTAATTAGATCAGTTTTTGCTTTTGCTTCATCTGAGATAAGAATGGCTACCCCTGCTTTTTTGACTTAACCTGAAGCATAATAGATTCTGCTACAATCTTTTACCTTTACTTGGTATGTATCACCCGTCTTTAAATGTGTTTCCTATAAACAACATATTGTAGAATTCTGACTTTTGATCCAGTCTTCTCTCTGCCTCCTCTTTATAGGAGAGTTCATCTTATTCACATTTACTGCTAAAATAACTAATTTTGTATTTTCTGCCATCTTATTATCCCCATTTTATGCTTTTCTTTTCATTACTCTCCTTACCCCCATTCCTAGTATTAAACGTATGGGCACTACTTACCTCACGCAGCTCTTCCTTTTCATAGTCCTTCATACCCACTTTAAATCCCTTCCCCTTTCTTGTACCCTTCCCTTATTACTCTTTTCTTTTTCCCTTCTCCTCTCCCACTTTTTAATGAGGTAAGAGAAGTTTCTCTATAAACCAAATATGTCAGTTATTTTCTCTTTGAGCCAAATCTCATGAGACTGAGATTCACACAATGTTCCTCCCCCTCCCTAAATTCCTTTAGATATGATAGTTTTCCTTTGCCTCTTTGTGGGATGTAATTTCCCCCTTTTTATCTCCCTTTTCCTTTTTTCTGATACTATTCTATTTTCATTTATACTTCATCTTTTTATATTATATCAGTAAAATCTAATTATACATGGACTCTTTATTCTGTCCATAACTGAAAAACAGTTCCCAAGATTGCTTTTTACCTTTTTCTGCTTCTCTTAAGTCCTATATTTAGAAGTCAAATTTTTTGTTTAGTTCTTTTTTTTTTCATTAGAAACAAGTGCAATTCACCTGTTTCTTTAAATGTCTATCTTCTTCCCTGGAAGAAAATGCTCAGCTTCACTGGGTAGTGTATTCTGGGCTGCATTCCAAGTTCTTTTGCTTTTCAGAATATCAGATTTGAGGCACTTCGATCCTTTAATGTGGAAGCAGCTAGGTCCTGAGTGATCCTCATTGTGGCTCCTTGGTATTTAAATTGTTTGCTTTTTTTTCTGGCTTCTTGTAATATTTTTTCCTTAGTAAGGTAGTTATGAAATTTAGTCACAATATTCTTTTGGGTTTTTATTTTAGGGTCTTTTTCAGAAGGTGTTTGATAAATTCTTTCAATGCCTAATTTATCTTCTGGGGAGTTCTCTTTGATGAGTAAAATATTGTCTAGGCTCTTTTTTTATCATAATTTTCAGGAAGTCCAATAATCATCAAATTATCTGTCCTAGATTTTTCCCCAGTAGATATTTAAGATTTTTCTAATTTTTTTCAATTTTTTTTTTTTTTGGTTTTGCTTGACTGATTCTTGATATCTCAACAAATCATTCATTTCTATTTGTTTAGTTCTGATTTTTAATAAGCTATTTTTATTATTAGCTTTTTAAATTTCTTTTTATGTATGTCCAATTGAGTTTTTAAGTGAGTTGTTTAGCTCTATGGAAAATATTTCCATTTCACTATTTTTTTTTACTAAGTTATTTTCTTTTTCCAATTCATAAATTCTACTTTCCTGGGAGTTCTTTCTTTTCCAGTTCATAAAACCTACTTTCCTGGGAGTCCTTTATCTTTTCCAATTCACAAAATCTGTTTCCCTGGGAGTTCTTTACATTTTCCAATTCACATTTCAAGAAATTGTTTTCTTTTTCCACTTTATCAACTTTTTCTGTAATTAAATTATATGTCTTTTCCATATTTTTTTTGCAGAGCTTCTCTTTCCTTTCCCCATTTTATTTCTAACTCTCTTTTAAGATCTTTTATAATTTCTTCTAGGACAGCCTTGTGTGTTGGGGATCAGATTATATCCCCCTTTGGGGTTTTGTCTGAGGACTATCTGCTAATGGTCTTCTTGGGTTGAAACCCTGCTCTCTTTCTGTATAGAAGCTACCAATTGTTGGTGTATACTTGGCTTTTTTATTCATTTTTAAAAGTCCTTGGGTCTGCCTTCAGTGGAAGGTTATTACCAGGTTCCTTGCAGAGCAGTGATAGATATATGGACAGTAGCTGTCCTGCAAATGGGCTGCTAAGAGAAGCTGAGCTGAGAAAATGCTCTGGAAATTGCCCCATACAGTGAAAGTGTCTCTGCCCTGGGAATAGTCTTGCTGTGCCAATCAGTGCCTGCCCTGGGACTAGTGGCTGAGTAGCAAAAGTGTCACTACCCCAGGCAGAACCCCACTGTGTGCTGATTAGCAGCTGCCCTGGGAAGAGCCCCGTAGTGGACGTGTTTCCGTGCTGGGAAGTGTGGCTGTGCTGCGGGAGTCCTACTGCCCTAGGTAGAGCCCTCTTGCTGTGCAGATTTGTGGCTGCCCCAGACAGAGCCCCTCTGGTGTGTAGGGGTGTGATTGCCCTGGGCAAAAGCTTAGTGCTGCAGAATGTAGCTGCACAGTTCTGCTGTGGTTCATGCTGAGTCACTTCTGGTTCTGGGTGGGTATAGCCTGATCCTGTTAGATTCTAGAGTTTTTTGGAGTGCACTCTACCTTTGGCCTTTTTATAACTTCTCTGCTGATCTACTGCTTTGCAATTAAAGCAGAGCAACCAACCTGTGCTAGAGTCCTCCCTGCAAAATCTCCACCCACCCAGAGACCACCCACTCCCTGGTCTGCTCAGTGTGCTAGCCTCTTGTTTTACCTCCCTGCATATGCTGGCCTGATCCTACAGATCAGGACAAACCTTTTCTGGTGATCTTCCAGATTATCTTCTGCTGGTAAGTTGTTTATTTCCAATATTCATGGATTTTACCAGTGAAGCACTATTTCTAAGGCTGAATTTGGTAATTATTAGTGAAAATATGAGTGGAGCTTAAAATGCTGCATGTGTCTTCTCCATCATCTTGGCTCTGCCTCCTCTAGGCTCTTTTTTTTTTTTTTTAATCATGATTTTCATGGAGTCCAATATTCCTTCCTAGATCTATTTTCCAGGTCTGTTGTTTTTCCAAGTAGATATTTAATAGGCTTTTTTTTCTATTTTTTTCATTTTTTTGGTTTTGTTTGAATGATTCTTGATGTCTCATCAAATCATTCATTTCTATTTTTTTCAGTCTGATTTGTAATGAGTTATTTTCTTCATTTACTTTTTTTACTTCTTTTTATATATTTTCAATTGAGTTTTAAATTATTTGTTTTGTTCTAGGGAAATTATTTTCCATTTCACAATTTTTTTTTAAAAGGAATTATTTTCTTTTCCCAATTCACAAATTCTGCTTTCCTGAGAATTCCTTATCTTTTCCATTTCACAAATTCTGTTTCCCTGGGAGTTCTTTACCTTTTACATTTCACATTTCAGGGAGCTTTTTTTTTTTTTTTCAAATCTTTCTTTTAATGATTTATATGCTTTTTCCAAACTCTCTTGCAAAGCTTTCCTTTCCTTTCCCCATTCTTCTTGTAACTCTCTTTTAAGATCCTTTTTAATTGCTTCTAGGAGAGCCTTGTGTGATGGGGACCAAGTTATATTCCCACTTTGGGGCTTCATCTGGAGACTGCTATTAGTCTCCTCAGGGTTGGAAATCTCTTCTCTTTCAGTATAGAAGCTATCTATAGTTAGAGCCCGCTTTGCTTTTTTTTTTTTTTTTTTTTTTTTTTTTTTTTTTCAGTTGGGTTCTGCCTTTAGGGGAAGGGAAAGGGAAGGGGAAGCTTTATTTCAAGCTTCCTCTACAGAACAGGGATGGACAGTGGCTACATTGAGGAAGAGCAGCTGTTCATGCTCAGTCACTCCAGGTGCTGGGTGGATGTGTCACATCCCATGAATCTCTGGCATTTTCGGGTACATTCTACCCTTTCTGTTTGTATAACTTCTCTGAAGATTTACTGCTTTGCAACAAAAGCAGAACAACCAACACTGGTAGAATCCTCCCTGCAAATTCTTCACTCCATGGAGACTGCACCACACCCTGGTCTGCTCAGCGTGCACTGGCCTCCATGTTCTGCCTTTCTGCCTTCATTGGCCTCCTCCTGTGCCCAATCAAGATAGATGTTTTCTGGTGATCTTTGAAATTATCTTCTGCTGGTAATTTGTTGTACTCCCAATATTCATGGATTCTACCAGTCAAGCACTATTTCAAAGGCTGAATTTTGTAATCAGTAGTGTGAATAGTAAGGGAGCTCAGAATGAAGTGTGTATCTTCTCTGCCATCTTGGCTCTGCCCCTTCCCTTCTATTTTATAGGAAATTTCATCCCATTCACATTCACAGTTATGATTACACACTCTGTATTTCCTTCCATCCTATTTTCTTCACTGTATATACTTTTATTCTATTTTTCCATCATACCCTTAATAGTGTTTTGTCCTTTTTGAGCCACTCTATCCAATACCTTATCTTCTGTAACAACTTCCCCTTCTTTTAATAGCATTTTTATAACCCCCCCTATCCTCTCCCTTGACTTCTATCACCCCTCCCCCTTCTCTTACCTTTTCTCCTAGAGTTTCTCCCCTTCTTTCTATCCAGTCCCTCCCTTTTATTTTCTCTTTTTCCTCCTTCTTGTTTATTGGGTTAAATAAATGTCTATGCCCAAATGAATGATTAAATTATTCCCTTTTTGAACTAAAACTGATGAGGTCAAAAATGATGATCCCCTTTCCTTCTTTTCTTCTAATGTAATAGGTCATTTGTGTCTCTTTGTGTGATCTGATTTGTCCCATTATAACCTTCCTTTCCTCTTTTCCCACTCCAGTCTTTTCCCAACCCCTTAATCTCTTTTTCTTTGATATCATAATATCAGAATCTTCTCACTACCATAGCCACCATCTATGTGATGACTCCTTTTGTTTGGGCCAGTAACTGGATACAGTTCGCAAGGGTTACAGAAATCATTTTCCCATCTAGGGATGTATATTGTTTAACCTTTAAATAATATATTTTCCCTTTTTATCTTTCTATGCTTTTCTTGAGTCCTGTGTTTGTAGATTAAATTTTCTGTTTAGTTTTAGTTTTTCAATAGAAATGACTGAAACTCTCTTACTTTATTGAAGATCCATTGCCTCCCCTGAAAAATTATTCTCAGTCTCTCTCACTGGGTAGACTGATTAACTCACCAGGTAGTTAAGTCTTAGTTGTAAACCCAACTTTGCCTTCTGGAATATGGTATTGGAGGTTCTCCAGTCCTGTATTTTAGAAGCTGTCTAATCCTGGATTATCCTGGCTGTTGCTCCTTAATATTTAAATTGCTCCTGTCTGTCTGCTTGCAGTATTTTTTTTTTTCCTTTAGGCTGTAATTCTGGATTTTTGCAACAACCTGCCTTGGAGTTTTCCTTGTGGGATCTCTTTCAAATCAGGACTTGCTTTATTTTATTGTTGTTAATTGTGTAGATTAAAGAAAGTATTGATAATGTAGAAGAAACTTAACAATGTGAGCAAATATATTTCTTTTTTTTTAAATTTTTTATTTAATAATTACTTTATATTGACACTCGTTTCTGTTCTGATTTTTTTTCCCCTCCCTCCCTCCATCCCCTCCCCTAGATGGCAAGCAGTCCTTTTATATGTTGGATATGTTGCAGTATATCCTAGATACAATATATGTTTGCAGAACCAAACAGTTCTCTTGTTGCATAGGGAGAATTGGATTCAGAAGGTATAAATGACCCGGGAAGAAAAACAAAAATGCAGATAGTTCACATTCGTTTCCCAGTGTTCTTTCTTTGGGTGTAGCTGCTTTTGTCCGTCATTTATCAATTGAAATTCAGGTCTCTTTGTCAAAGAAATCCACTTCCATCAAAATATGTCCTCATACAATATTGTTGTCGAAGTGTATAATGATCTCCTGGTTCTGCTCATTTCACTTAGCATCAGTTCATGTAAGTCTCACCAGTCCTCTCTGTATTCATCCTGCTGGTCATTTCTTACAGAACAATAATATTCCATAACATTCATATACCACAATTTACCCAGCCATTCTCCAATTGATGGGCATCCATTCATTTTCCAGTTTCTGGCCACTACAAACAGGGCTGCTACAAACATTTTGGCACATACAGGTCCCTTTCCTTCTTTAGTATTTCTTTGGGATATAAGCCCAATAGAAACACTGCTGGATCAAAGGGTATGCACAGTTTGATAATTTTTTGGGCATAATTCCAGATTGCTCTCCAGAATGGTTGGATTCATTCACAGCTCCACCAACAATGCATTAGTGTCAGTGTTTTCCCGCATCCCCTCCAACATTCATCATTATTTTTTCCTGTCATCTTAGCCAATCTGACAGGTGTGTAGTGGTATCTCAGAGTTGTCTTAATTTGCATTTCTCTGATCAATAATGATTTGGAACACTCTTTCATATGAGTGGTAATAGTTTCAATTTCATCCTCTGAAAATTGTCTGTTCATATCCTTTGACCATTTATCAATTGGAGAATGGCTTGATTTCTTATAAATTTAAGTCAGTTCTCTATATATTTTGGAAATGAGGCCTTTATCAGAATCTTTAACTGTGAAAATGTTTTCCCAGTTTGTTGCTTCCCTTCTAATCTTGTTTGCATTAGTTTTATTTGTACAAAGGCTTTTTAATTTGATGTAATCGAAATTTTCTATTTTGTGATCAGTAATTGTCTCTAGTTCATCTTTGGTCACAAATTTCTTTCTCCTCCACAAGTCTGAGAGATAAACTATTCTATGTTCCTCTAATTTATTTATAATCTCGTTCTTTATGTCTAGGTCATAGACCCATTTTGATCTTATCTTGGTATATGGTGTTAAGTGTGGGTCCATGCCTAATTTCTGCCATACTAATTTCCAATTATCCCAGCAGTTTTTATCAAATAATGAATTCTTTTCCCAGAAGTTAGGGGCTTTGGGTTTGTCAAACACTAGATTGCTATAATTGACTATTCTGTCTTGTGAGCCTAGCCTTTTCCACTGATCCACTAATCTATTTCTTAGCCAATACCAAATGGTTTTGGTGACTGCTGCTTTATAATATAATTTTAGATCAGGCACAGCTAGGCCACCTTCATTTGTTTTTTTTCATTAATTTCCTTGAGATTCTCGACTTTTTATTGTTCCATATGAATTTTGTTGTTATTTTTTCTAGATCAATAAAATATTTTCTTGGAAGTCTGATTGGTATAGCACTAAATAAATAGATTAGTTTAGGGAGTATTGTCATCTTTATTATGTTCGTTCGGCCGATCCAAGAGCACTTACTATTTTTCCAATTATTTAAGTCTGACTTTATTTGTGTGGAGACTTTTTTATAATTTTGCTCATATAATTCCTGACTTTCCTTTGGTAGATAGATTCCCAAATATTTTATGGTATCAACAGTTATTCTGAATGGAATTTCTCTTTGTATCTCTTGCTGTTGGGTTTTGTTGGTGATGTATAAAAATGCTGAGGATTTATGGGGATTTATTTTGTAGCCAGCTACTTTGCTAAAATTATGAATTATTTCCAATAGCTTTTTGGTAGAATCTCTGGGGTTCTCTAGGTATACCATCATATCATCTGCAAAGAGTGATAGTTTGGTTTCCTCATTGCCTACTCTAATTCCTTTAATATCTTTCTCGACTCTTATTGCCGAGGCTAGTGTTTCTAATACGATATTAAATAATAATGGTGATAGTGGGCAACCTTGCTTCACTCCAGATCTTACTGGGAAAGGTTCTAGTTTTTCCCCATTGCATATGATGCTTACTGATGGTTTTAAATATATGATCCTGACTATTTTAAGGAAAAGTCCATTTATTCCTATGCTCTCAAGTGTTTTTATTAGGAATGGATGTTGGATTTTATCAAATGCTTTTTCTGCATCTATTGAGATGATCATATGGTTTTTGTTTGTTTGGTTATTGATATAGTCAATTAGAGCAAATATATTTCTTTTTCTAGTGAGCTTAGTTGTTACATATTTTTCAGCCCACTCCCAATTATAATTATTATTCATTTCCTTTAAGATACATCTCAAGCAAAATCTTCTACATGATGATTTTATTAATCTCACCATATTACTAGTGTCCTCCTAGTGCCCTGCTATTATATCTTTTTTAAAATTTGTTTTATTTATGTGCATATGGACATAGACATACATATATGTATATATACTTATATTCATATGTGTGCATGTGTGTCTCAATGATCTCACATTACATTTGAGTGACAACATATATATGCATGTTGTATATATAAACAAATAACATGTTCACATAATTGCCAATATATAAATATATATGTTTATACATGTATGTTTATGTATAGATATATTCACACATACACACATACACATATTGAATTGAGTACACTTAAAGATAAGTCCATACACACATCTCCATACAAATACCCATATGTATATGTATAAGTTCATACAGATGCATATGATGTCTCTCCAATAAAATGTGAGCTCCTTCAGAGTAAAGACAGTCATTATTTTTTCTTTGAATCCTGAGCATCCTGCACAATGTCTGTGCTTGATTAATATTTGTTGGTTAATTAATGATAGGCAAGTCAAGTAATGGACACCATTACTTGACCAGCAATGGATTAGGCATGGGCATTAAAGCAGAGATAATGTGAGCAGGGGCAAAGAAATAAGGGAACTATACTTAGTTGGACAAGATTCTAGAATTGGAATTTCAAGAGACAGAAGACATGAAAAATAGGTTGTTCAGAGGGTGCAGACTGGTTTTCAGGCATAGGTTCTACTTAAACTGACCCAGAAGAGGCAGTGTGTATTTATTATAGATTAAAGTCTTACTGTGCCAGGCATTCTTGATATTTCAAGCAGTGTGTTAATTTAATTAATTGAAGCACATAATCAAAGCATTTCTTCAAAGTATGTCATATGATTTTGTGTGTAGGTATTGATTTTATATTATGATCCCACATGATATTCTTTTTTTAACTGTTATTCTCATTGTACTTACTGCCTTATACACAAAGGTGTAAGCTGATCACTCTATCTCTGCCTCATCAAAACATTCATTTTGTTCAGGTGTCCCCAATGACTACTCCAATGACCTCAGGGGAAGCAAAGAATTCTCAGGACAGTTTCAGTCAATAAATTAGTTTTATTGTTCTGTCCAATTTTGATAACAAAGTTTATACCATAGAAAAGTATAATGGCTTCCAATTTAACTAGCATCAAAACTAGGTGCAATTGAAACTTTTGTAACTCTTACACAATCTCTTTATGAAAATGCATAGGAAGAAAGTGCTATATCTATTTTACAAATAAAGAAAATCCTTCTCCTGACTTCCCTTTTTCTTCCTCTCCTAACCAAGGGCATCCAATTTCTGTTGTATTAACTCAGCCCTTCTCTCTTTGTATTGTTTCCTTTGTTTTATTGGAGAACTCATATGACATAAAGGTATATATCTCCATTTTTTCTTTTTCTTTTTCTGTAAAACCAGTTGTATATCTCTAATTTCCAACTATACATTAAATTTTGTGTATGTTTGGTCAATCACGTCAAACTTAATATATCTTAAACTGAATTATTCCCTAGAAATAAAATTTATTAATATGTCTCATCTAAAATAACTTTCTGACTTTTTTTTTCCAGTGATATCTCTCAAAATAGATTTGTTTAATTAGGCAGCTCAGTCTCAGTGTCCTGTTTAGAATTTTTCTGACTCCTCCAACTTCTGCACCTCTATAAATTATATTTTAATAATATTGGATTTGTGTGCATGTAATATATATATATATATATATATAATATATATATATACACATACATACATACATAGATTGATAGAAAATACATAATACACACATATACATGTGGATATGTGTGTATATTATCTTTCCATTATCATTTCCATCACTCTTTTCCAAACCTTCAGCATTTCATTCCTGAATTATTTCTATATAGAATCAACTAATTGGCTTAACATATAGAATTGTGAACATGGAGCTAAGAGGATTTGAGTTCAAATTCTGCCTCAGAGATTTATTAGCTATTTAAATCCCAGTAAGTCACTGACCCTTTCTTAGTCTAAGTTTTTTTTTTTTTTAACAATTAATTCACATGACTGTAAAGAACAAATGGAACTTCATATTTTAAGATCTTGAAAGCCTTAAAAATCTATATAGTTTTCTGCTGCTACTGTTATGGTAGTACTACTGCTGCTACTGCTACTGCTACTGCTACTGCTACTACTATTTTTGGTAATACTACCTTTTTTTCTAGTGTCATTCTAACTGAACAAATTTCTGACTTCTCTCCTTGGCATTTCTAAGTAGCCTTGGGAGGCCAAGGAGACCTAGCTGTCCAATTGTTTGGGAACAATCTTCTATAAAATCATCCTGGACACATTTCTTTTTCTTACATGATCTGAAGAGCATTTTATCTAAACTCAATATATTTATTGCATCTCTCCCTTACCTTTCACTGACCAACTTTGGAGTTGCCCTTCATTATCTTTGCTTGAGGTGGCTGGTACCCTAGTCATCTATTTCTCCTGTTCAACTACAAGTGGTTTTATTTATACCATGTACATTTCTCACAAACATAAAAAGAAGGAAATGAATGTCTGGATTGATTATTTTAGAAAACTCTCTTTAAGTTCCAGGGACAGACAAAAAGTCACTACCACCTCAGTAGCTTGTTATGTCTTTGAAAAGATGAATTGGAGAAGCAAGAGAAAACATTAAGCTGCTAAAGAGGTGGGAAAGAGAAAAATATGTAAAGATAAAAGAGAGAAATAACAAATAAGTAGAATGGGTGGATGCCAGAATCAAACTCCAGTGACTAGGGCCAGTCAGTTCTGCTCCTAAAATTTGGAACCTATTTGATTCGGAAATGGACATTAAGAATGATGTTTATTCATTTACTTGCTGTTTTCTGGCCTCAACTTCTTAGCTTAGTTTTTCCTCTCATTCACCATAATTTTCTTTGAAATAATTTAAAGACAACTCATTAGTTTTTTGTTTTGTTTTGTTTTATGGAGGCAGGAAAAATTGGTAAAAGATGACATTTGTTCTATCTGCTAAAGATCATTTTGTATGCTTAGTAAAGAGCTAAACTCATGGTACAAACAAGACTAGGAGATTATTAGTAATAAAGATTTTAGCTCTGAACTAAGGGGTCAGAAGGCAAGGTGATTTGGTAGTAATAAAAACAACCAAATCAAAACAAGCTTAAACACCAGATTTGAAATCATAGATGTGATTTTAATACCCAATTCTGCCACTTCCCCTTCATCTATATGACTTTAGGTAGTGATTTGCTTATACTTTCTCTGCTACATTTTCCTCATCTATATAATTATAGAGTTGAACTAAATAATCATTAACATGTCTATCAAAAGTGAAGTTCTATTATCCTATCAATTTTCTAATCTATGATAACACAGATAGTTTCAATGGCTGGATTTTGGTCACAGCTCTGTCACTGTTTATGTGACCTTGAGTATGTGATTTATCTGAGTTTCTACTCTTGCCCTACCCTACCTTTATCACAAAATGAAGCAATGTAATCATGTATGTAAAGTTCTTTTGGGCCTTAAATTTAATGAGTTTGTTATTTTTTAATGAGGGGCGATGTCCCATCTTGGAATATTGTTCACTCATATTGTATTGATAAAAAATGTTGCTATATGATTTAAAAAAAAAAAAAAAAACTTTAAAAATCTGTTAGTAAAGAAAATAAAATAGCTTGGAATGTAATCTCTTATGTCCAAAGAGTAAAAACAAAGTTATCACTTAGCAATTGGGTCAAGTTCCCATCATAAGTTATTTGCTGTCATCTCATTAAGCATTCATAGCAGCATTTGCTATGGAAAGGTCTATCATCGGAGTTTTTTTGAGCCAAACACTATGGCTTGGAAACTTTCCTAATGAATCTTGAATTAGATAAACTCTGAGTTCTTTTGATCCTTTCACTATTCCCAAACTTAACTGTTTAGGAAGCATCTTCTCTAAACAGTTAAGTTTGGGATTTTGTTATAGAAATAATGAGTCCAAGACTGATAAATTAGAAACTAACCCTCATTTAAATCATGACAAAAAAAAACCATATGTTAAAAGATGAACTCCATGGCAGTAAGATGATAAGATGATTTACATTAAAAAATAAAGTTAATAAAGCACTTGTTTAAAAGATGAAGTTAAAAATCAGGGATTAAATCAAGTACTGTAGGGAAAATTGTGTTGAGAAAATGTTCTTCATGAAAGCCCCAGGAAATATTCTAAAGCCATATTGTAATCTGCCTGTGAGTAAATGAGACCAATTTCCTACATTTGTTTATTTAATGATTTATAGTAAGTACATTGGCAAGAACACAGTTCAAAGAACCCTGGTTCAAAACCTGCCTCCAGTGCTTACTGCCCATGTGACCTTAGACAAATCTCCCAAGGTTCCAGTTAATGTAGTGATGCTGAAGTATGTGTTTTCTGAGGCAATTTCAAGTTCTACATTTATTATTTATAACAATTCAAGGGGGAAAAGGGAGACAGAATATTTCACCTTTTGGTACACACATAAGCTTACATAGTATATTTCATTAAATTACATAAGAGATTTTTTTAGGTCAAAATGTTTTGAATACGCAGTAATAGGTGACAGTTTTATTCATTTAGTTTAACTAAATTGGCTTTCAATTAACTACTTTATTTTACTTTTAACATGAGATCTGAAATACCATATTTTGTTTTACTGATAGCCAGTCTGTATAAAAAGATAGAGTCAAGTGTCATAATCTTTATCTCTAACCAGATTAAGAGCTACTAGAAATTCAACAAAACAGATAAAGTTTTCTTAAACTTCCTTTCCTAGAGAATAATTTATTGATCACCAGGTGCTGTGGACTTAAATTTTATAATCACATGACTATAATTAACTGAGGAAGCCAATTCTTGTTGTTGGGACATTGTGTTCTTTAGTTTGATTTTTACATGTATTAGCTTTAAAAAGCCTTTTTCAAATGAGTAGTCTGTAATAGGTAAGCCTTCAGAACATTGAATAGATGTCTAAAAGGCCTAGCACATGGTACACCAATCCAATTATTTTATCCAGTTACACTCTAATATTGTTCATAGTGCTGCGTTTAGCGAATGAAACATTATATCTCTGGTGAAAACCTGTTTCTTCCAACTTATTCAAGAAAAATTAAATCTGTTGGCATTGGCATTGATTCTCATTTGTCCTTGCCAATGTATAAAATGAGTTTTCCACACTGCAACCATATTATACAAATTTTTTATGCCAATACCTCTTAAGTCCTGTGCCTTTTCTCATTTGATTATTTCATATTTGACATGTATATGCAGTATACAAGAATGTATATATATAAATATATATATATATGTATGTATATGTGTGTATATATGTATATATACACAGAGAGACAGACAGACAGACAGAGAGTTAGAGAGAGACAGAGAAAGACAGAGACAGAGAGACAGAGAGAGGAAGAGAGCTTGCTTGTATTTATTTGTTTCTTGTCTTTACCATTAGGTTCTCAGTTCATTGAGAGGAAAGGCTGCCTTCTTTTGCTTCTTTTTATTTCCTTAATTCAGCTCAGCCTAATGCCTGGAACAGAGAAAATACTTAATAAACATTGATAGTTCAAATTACTAGTGAATTCTGGTAAGTAATAAATCAAGACCACTTTTGGGAACATGAAGGCATCATCTCCTACATCTTGTATCCAAGTGATGCTGGGGTTCATATGCTTTTCAACACAAGTTGACATTTTTCTCTCAAGTTTTGAAATCAATAGATCTTCTTCCACATATTTTCACATTCTCATTGAAAATAGATTGAAAACATTCTGGGTCACTTTTCATCCCAGCCAAAGAGTGATGCAAACCTTCATTCTTGTCATGCAGTAAGGTAGTTGAGAATTGTACTTTGACAACCCTTACTTCTACCATCATGTGGAAAAATAGTGCATTAAATGAAAAGAAATGGATTTGAACGAATGTAGTTCATGGGAAAAGTGCCTGACTTTTGTTTTCTTATCAATAAATTGAAGTATTCTAATAATCTCTTATAAATCTTGTATAATGTTGGAGTAATACTGTTATGAGTCAATCATTGTTCATGCTTTTCATGTTTAACTTGTGTTTGAATGAATAAATGACTGAAAAGTTTTTAATGTTCAATATGTGCCACTGTGCAAAGTGATAGGAATGTAAATAGAAAAAGATATATGTATCTGACATTCTACTTCTTTTGAAATGTTTATTACATGTCACATAGGACATCCCCTATAATGAAATAAAGTCTAAACAACACTAAAAAGTCAACACCAGCATGTCTAATTCATATTAAAGTATATCTGTCTATCACAATTTCTTTCAAACACTACAAATAGTGTAGGATACATAGAATATTAACCTGTTTCTTGAATTGTAATTTGAAATCATACAATACATGCAAACATAATGAATGTTCCATCAAAACAGACAAGCATCACCAATACTTGATCTGTTTTTAAAATGGCAAAAATTACATTATTTTATATATAAGTATATATATATATATATATATATATATATATATATATATATATATATGTATATATATATATATGCATATATGTAATATACATTTAAAAATATATCCTATCAATGTTGATACAGGATAAATGGAAGACAAGTAAGTTATACCTATAACTGCACATTTTAATCTGAAAATAACCATTCATTTAACCACTTCCTTTGCCCTGAGTGGAAGTTTTAGGGTGAAACAATCATGTACCAAGAGATTCATTCATGATACTCTTCCTTGACAGCACTAACTACCTTATCCATTTTATATTTTCTCTAGTATTTCTGATTAGAAAGTCCTCACAATTTTATATAGCTCTGAAATATTCTCCCTGAAGCATCTCCTCTATCTACAATTGACTCAAGGCAACTACTTTTCTCCTCATTATTTTCTATAGTGTACCATTTCTAATTCTAGATTTTCCATCTTAAGCAAATCATAATCATTTCAGAATAGACATAAATATTTACCTTGGCTTTATTACGGTGTTAAAATACCATCGCACAATTGTAATTTGTTCAGTGTCCATGGTTGTTCTACAGGATCATCAGTGATTATTGATACCATTTGGTAAAAACACAAACATTTGTTGTACAACATTATGAGAGGTTATAATTGATCTACTCTGTGCAAAATGTTGCCTTTCAAAGAGACTGTTTTCAGTGATTAAATATTATTGCTTCATATTTTCAATATTTGCAAATTATCCTTTATCAAAACTGCCAGATTTGTTCTTGATCTTATTAATGAATGATGCCATTCCTTTCATCAAAACTGCTACAGTGTCCACTAGTTGCCCTATTTCTTTTGTTATAACTACTCTTGGTTAAGAAACTTAAACTTACTTGCCTTCCTCCAACAATATTACTAGCTTCCCTGAATTAAAATATAACTAATGGTAATTCAATATAATAGATTTTTCCAGTTGGTGGTTTCAAAATTTTTCTCTCACACAATACCCCATATAGCAGCATTCTCTTATGAACTTCTTTACTGTGAGGTTTTAGGCATTTGAACTACTATTGATGTTTAAATTTACTTTCATTTAAACTCCATTTGTCTGTTCCTTATTTTCAAAATGAATTGATTCACATTTTAAACTTAAAAAGAACACACAAATTAAGTGAAGACCTAAAGTTACAGCCTTATTGTGCTATTTCATTAAAATGCATGCAAATAAAAGTTATAAAACATTATAGTGTGCTGAGGACCATTAACATGGGTGTTTTTGTTGTTGAGTGATTTTAATTGTGCTTGAGTTTTCATGACCTATTTTGGATTTCTTATATGTCTCTATTTCACAATTTTATACTTAGTGCATAGTATGTCATTTGTACTTTAATAATTTAAAAAATCCTATTAAATTATACAAATCTGCCTTTTTTTCCTTTTGAGACACAAAAAGATACACATAGTAAAACCTATACATCTACACACTTATCCTTAAATACAAAGTACATTTAGTCAAGTCAGGGAGATGTAACACTTACCCTTATATACAATAATATATAATAAATACATTTCAAAGAAGCATTATATTAGAATGCAAAAAGCTCATTTTGAGAAACCCATAATTTTGGGGGGTTCTCAAATCTTTAAATTATTTTCTTGTTGTTTGGGACTGAGAATTTTTTAAATTAGCATACAAGTTGAAAATAAGTGTAAAAAAGCAAAACTGATATCACGTACCTCATTTAATATAAGCTCACAAGTATTTAGAACTTTAAAGTTTCCAAAGCATTTTAAATATCTCACCTTATTTGATCTCTTAATAAGACTGGTTTGTTTCTGAGTGGGTCTGGATGGATTTCTTGCTATGATTATGACTGATTCTCATTTGTCATAAAGGAGTAAAGTTGAGTGTAGCTGGTGGAAATAATAGCTGACATTTATTTAGTGCTTTAAAGTTTACAAAGTTTTTCTTACTACACTATAAAAAGCTTGGAGATTATTCAGCACAAAATATAAATGGAAAAGGGACTACCTAAAACTGGTGGGACCTTCTTCCAAACATTTATTTGTAAGTGGCATTGTATTACCTGAGGTTGATGTGGGACTCATTGAGGCTTGGGATATTTTGACAAGTTTTGTCACTTTTCTATACATCTGAAACTACACTTGAAGTTACACAAACTGATGTTAACTGAAATGAACATACCCAGGAAATCATTGTATAAGAAACAATATTATACAACAATCAAGTCTGATGGACATGATTCTTTCCAACAATGTGATGATTGAGGCCAGTTCCTATGATCTTATAATAAAGAGAGCTATCTATACCAAGAAAGAGGACTGAGGGCACTGAGCATGAATCATAACATAACAATCTCACTCTTTGTTTGTTTATATTTTGTTTTCTTATTCAATTATTTCTTTTCTGATCTGATCTTTCTCGTGCAGCAAGATAATTGTGAAAATATGTTTATATATATTGGATTTAATATATATTTAATATGTATAATATATATTGGGTTGCCTGCCTTCTAGGGGAGGAGATGGGGGGAAGGAAGGGAAAATTTGGACTGCAAGGCTATGCAAGGATCAGTGTTGAAAAATTATCCATGCATGTGTTTTGAAAATTAAAAAAAAGCTTTAATAAAAAGAAAATAAATTTAACGCACATACATTTTTGGATATTTAACCAAAAAAAAAAAAAAAAAAAAAAAAGAAAGAAAAAGAAACTACACTCTATCCTGAATAACATTATTTAGGAATTGTTATAAGGTATTATCTTTGTGATTTACTAATTATGATCATCAGAATGACCACACAGTTCCAGAAAGCAACTAAAGAAGCAGATTGTACACATCCTAGAAGAAAAGAATGACTTCAGAATTTAGAATTCTAACTATGGTCATGGCTCTTTTTGATTTTTTGCTTATTTTTTTAAAATGAGGTCTGCTCAAAGGGCAAAGGGAAGATTATCCCTAGCTTTCTTTACAGACCACAGATGCTTCATGTTGCCCTGGTGGTAATGGTAGTGCTGATGGCTTCCTTTTCATGCTGGGTGGGCATAGCCCAGTCCCAAGTTATGCTGGGTTCACAGACTCACTACTTGCCTTTTTTGGTTGTGTTGGATTATAACGTCTGGGCTAGCTCTCTAGAGAGCCTCAGGATCAGTCAGAGTCACGATCAATCAAAGTTCTTGTCTTTAGGGGGAGAAGTGAAGGAAGCAGGCAAGCTGCCAAAATGTATCCTGGATTCTGGAGTCCAGAGTCTCCAGCCTCTTTCCTCTGAGTTCTGCAGCCAAGTGACTCTGACTTCTCTCCCTCAGCCCTAGAATTCTTGCCTATGATTATCTCACCACCAAACATTCAGCAAGCTCCAGTCATGAGGAGAGCCATCACATTATCATATCACCTACATATATGTAAATAGAGCCATTATCTCACATCAAATAGGTAATTAGCCTTAAGTGCCCTGTTGTCTGATTCAAGCACACCTTAAGAGTTCCAGCGCTCTACATTGAATGTCTCACAGACTATCTGCTGATCTCTTGGTTTCTGAACCAGAACAGAATTACCAATGTTGCTGAATGTTTGCAAAGAGCCTACAGCTAGTTTTCCCCACCACGTGGACACCTATCTTCCCTGGATTCCTTAACTACACCTGTGCTCAACTGTCTCTACCCCATGCCAACTGAAACATCCCTTTCCTGAAATTCTCACAACATATACTTCTGCTGGGAATTTGTTGCAATCCCAACACCTGTGGTTTCTGTCACTCCGGAACCTGATCAGAGGCTTCATCTGGTCTTGTTTTTTTTGTTTTTTTGTTTTTTGTTTTGTTTTTGGTTTGTTTGTTTGTTTTGTTTTGTTTTTGAATTTAATAATACTTTAATGAATTATTTTTTGTTTGTTTGTTTTATAACTTTTTATTGACAGAAACCATGCCTGGGTAATTTTTTTTTTTTTACAACATGATCCCTTGCACTCACTTCTGTTCCACCTTTTCCTCTCCCTCTCTTTACCCCCTCCCCCAGATGGCAAGCAGTGCTATAGAAGTTAAATATGTCACAGCGTATCATAGATATAATATATGTGTGCAGAACCAAACAGTTCTCTTATTACACAGGAAGAATTGGATTCAACAGGTAAAAATAACCTGGGAAAAAATGCAAAAATGCAAGCAGTTTGCAATAATTTCCCAGTGTTCTTTCTTTGGGTGTAGCTGCTTCTGTCCATCCTTGATCAATTGAAACTGAATTAGCTCTCTTTATTGAAGAGATCCAATTCCATCAGAATACATCCTCATACAGTATCATTGTTGAGGTATATAATGATCTCCTGGTTCTGCTCATTTCACTTAGCATCAGTTCATGTAAGTCTCACCAATCCTCTCTGTATTCATCCTGCTGGCCATTTCTTACAGAACAATAATATTCCATAACATTCATATACCACGATTTACTCAACCATTCTCCAATTGATGGACATCCATTCATTTTCCAGTTTCTAGCCACTACAAAACAAGGCTGCCATAAACATTTTGGAACATACAGGTCCCTTTCCCTTCTTTAGTATCTCTTTGGGGTATAAGCCCAGTAGAAACACTGCTGGATCAAAGGATATGCACAGTTTGATAACTTTTTGAGCATAGTTCCAGATTGCTCTCCAGAATGGCTGTTCACAATTCCACCAACAATGTATCAGTGTCCCTTTTTCCCACATCCCCTCCAACATTCCGCATTTATCTTTCCCTGTCACTCTAGCCAATCTGACAGGTGTATAGTGGTATCTCAGAGTTGTCTTAATTTGCATTTCTCTGATTAATAATGATTTGGAGCATATTTTCATATGGCTATAAATAGTTTTAATTTCTTCATCTGAGAATTGTCTGGTGATATCCTTTGACCATTTATCAATTGGAGAATGGCTTGATTTCTTATAAATTAGAATCTATTCTCTATATATTTTGGAAATGAGGCCTTTATCAGAACCTTTGACTGTAAAAATGTTTTCCCAGCTTATTGTTTCTGTTCTAATCTTGTCTGCATTAATTTTCTTTGTACAAAAACTTCTGAATTTGATATAATCAATTTTTTTTTATTTTGTAGTCAATAGTGATCTCTAGTTCTTCTTTGGTCATAAATGTCTTCCCCTTCCACAGGTCTGAGAGGTAAACCATCCTATGCTCATCCAATTTATGTATAATCTCATTTTTTATGCCTAGGTCATGAACCCATTTTGACCTTATCATGGTATATGGTGTTAAGTGTGGGTCAATGCCTAGTTTCTGTCATACTAATTTCCATTTTTTTTTCAGTAATTTTTGTCAAATAATTACAAAACTGGGGTCTTTGGGTTTGTCAAACACTAGATTATTAAAGTTATTGGCTGTTTTGTCCTTTGGACCTAACCTATTCCATTGATCAACTAGTCTATTTCTTAGTCAATACCAGATGGTTTTAGTATCCGCTAATTAATAATATAATTTTAGATCTGGTACAGCTAGGCCACCTTCATTTGATTTTTTTTTCCATTAATTCCCTTGAAATTGTTGACCATTTGTTTTTCCATATTAACTTTGTTGTTATCTTTTCTAGGTAATTAAAATAGTTTTTTGGGAGTCTGATTGGTGTAGCACTAAATAAATAGAATAGTTTAGGTAGTATTGTCATCTTTATTATATTTGCTCACCCAATCCAAGAGCATTTATTATTTTTCCAATTGGTTAGATCAGACTTAATTTGCGTGGAAAGAGTTTTGTAGTTTTGCTCATAAAGTTTCTGCTTCTCTCTTGGCAGATTGATCTCTAAATATTTTATGCTATCAGTAGTTACTTTAAATGGAATTTCTCTTTGTAGCTTTAGCTGTTGGGTTTTGTTAGTGATATATAAGAATGCTGATGACTTATGTGGGTTTATTTTGTATCCTGCAACTTTGCTAAAGGTGTGGATTGTTTCTAATAACTTTTTAGGTGAATCTCTGGGGTTCTCTAAGTATACCATCATATCATCAGCAAAGAGTGATAATTTGGTTTCCTCATTGTCTATTCTCATTCCTTTAATCTCTTTCTCAAATCTTATTGCCAAAGGTAGCATTTCTAATATAATACTGAATAGTAATGGTAATAGTGGGCAGCCTTGTTTCACACCTAATCTTATTGGGAATTGTTGCAGTTTGTCCCTGTTACATATGATGCTTACTGCTGGTTTTAAATAGATGCTATTGATTATTTTAAGGAAAAGTCCATTTATTCCTATACTCACAAATGTTTTTAATAGGAATGGATATTGGATTTTATCAAATGTGTTTTAAACATTGGTTGAGATGATCATATGATTTTTGTTAATTTTGCTATTGATATGGTCAATTATAATAATAGATTTTCTAATATTGAATAAGCCCTGCATTCCTGGTATAAATCCTACTTGATCATGGTGTATTATCCTGGGGATGATTTCTGTAATTTTTTTGCTAAAATCTTATTATAATTTTAAAATCAGTATTCATTAGGGAGATTGGTGCATAATTTTCATCCTCTGTTTTCAGCCTACCTGGTTTAGGTATCAGTACTATGTCTGTGTCATAAAAGGACTTTGGTAGGACTCCTCCATTCCCTATTTTTTTCAAATAGTTTATAAAGCATTGGGGCTAATTGTTCTTTGAATATTTGGTAGAATTCACATGGAAATCCATCTGATCCCAGGGATTTTTTTTAGGAAGTTGATTAATAGCTTGTTCTATTTCTTTTACTGAAATGGGACTAGTTAAGTAATTTCCTTCTTCCTCTGTTAATCTGGGAAGCCTATATTTTTGGAGGTAGTCATCCATTTTGCTTAGTTTATCAAATTTATTGGCATAAAGTTGGACAAAGTAACCCCTTATTATTTCTTTAATTTCCTCTTCATTGGTGGAAAGTTCTCCCCATTCATTTTTAAGACTACTAATTTCATTTTCCTCTCTTCTTTTTCTAATCAAATTTATAAAAGGTTTATCAATTTTATTATTTTTTTTCATAAAACCAACTCTTAATTTTATTTAGTAGTTCAATATTTTTTTAACTTTCAATATTATTAATTCCTCCTTTTAATTTTAGAATTTCAAGTTTAGTAATTGATTGGGGGTTTTTAATTTGGTCTTTTTAAGCTAGCTTTTTAAGTTGCAAGTCCAATTCATTGATCTTCTCTTTCTCTATTTTATTCAAGTAAGCCTTTAAGGATATAAAATGTCCACTTATTACCACTTTAGCTGCATCCCACAAATTTTAATATGATGTCCCATCATTGTCATTTGAGTGAAATTATTAATTGTGTATATAATTTGCTGTTTCACCCAATCATTCTTTAAGATGAGATTATTTAGTTTCCAATTACTTTTTGGTCTATTTACACTTAACTTTTTGTTGAATGTAGTTTTTATTGCATTGTGATCTGAAAAGAAAGCATTTGCTATTTCTGCCTTCCTGCATTTAATTTTGAGGTCTTTATGTTCTAATATATGGTCAATTTTTGTGTAGGTTCCATGAACCGCTGAGAAGAAAGTATACTTCTTTCTGTCACCATTCAGTTTTCTCCAGAGATCTATCATACCTAATTTTTCTAATATTCTATTTACCTCTTTAATTTTTTTCTTATTTGTTTTGTGATTTGATTTATCTAAATCTGAGAGTTTAAGATTGAGATCTCCTGCTATTATAGTTTTGCTGTCTATTTCTTCTTGCAATTCTCTTAACTTCTCCTTAAGGAAGATAGATTCTATGCCACCTGCTGCATATATGTTTAATATTGATATTGCTTCATTGTCTATAGTACCCTTTAGCAAGATATAGTTTCCTTCCTTATCTTTTTTAATTAGATCAATTTTTGCTTTTGCTGGATCTGAGATAAGGATGGCTGCCCCAGCATTTTTGACTTCTCCTGAGATTCTGCTCCAGCCTTTTACCTTTACTCTGTGTGTATCTCCCTGTTTTAAATGTGTTTCCTGTAAACAACTTATTGTAGGGTTCTGACTTTTGATCCAGTCTGCTATCCTCCTCCATTTTATGGGACAGTTCATCCCATTCACATTTACAGTTAAAATGACTAATTCTCTATTTCCTGTCATCCTAATATCCCCAGATTATGCTTTTCTTTTTCTTGCCCCTCTTCCCCCATTCTCTAGTCTTAAACTTATTGGCCCCACTTGCATCACACAGTTCTCCCTTTTTAGTATCTGTCCCTCTTCCCTTTGAATGCCTTCCCCTCTCTTGTACCTTTCCCTTATTACTCTTTTTCCTTTTCCTTTTTCCTCTCCCACTTTTTAATGATGTGAGAGAAGATTCTCTGTAAAACAAATATGTTAATTATTTTCTCTTTGAGCCGACTCTGATGAGAGTAGGATTTACAAAATGTTCTTCCCCCTCTCTAAGTTCCCTCAGATATGATAGGTTTCCATTGCCTCTTTTTAGCTTGCCTTTTTCCTTTTTTCTGACACACCCCTTTCCATTTCTACTTTTTTTATGTTATATCAGTAAAATCAAATTATACATATGGTTTTTATGTATATCCACAACAGAAATACAGTTCTCAAGAGTTCCTTTTACCTTTTTATACTTCTCCTGAGTCCTGTTGTTGGAGAGCAAATTTTTTGTTTAAGTCTGTTTTTTTCCTTAGAAACAAATGGAATTCCTCTGTTTCATTAAATGTCCATCTTCTTCCATGGGAAAAAAAATGCTCAACTTAACTGCGTAGTTTATTCTTGGCTGCATTCCAAGTTCTTTTGCCTTTCAGAATATCAGATTCCTGTACCTTTGAACCTTTAATGTTGAGGTAGCCCGATCTGCATGACCCTTATTGTGGCACCTCGATATTTGAATTATTTTTTTCCTGGCTGCTTGTAATATTTTTTCTTAAGTCTGAAAATTCTGAATTCTGAAATTTGGCCAAAATATTCCTCGGAGTCTTTATTTTAGGGTCTTTTTCAGAAGGTGTTCGATGAATTCTTTCAACGCCTATTTTCCCTTCCATTTCTTTTACTTCTGGGCAGTTCTCTTTGATGCTATCGTGTAAAATAGTATCTAGGCTCATTTTTTCATGATAAGTTTTGGGTAGTCCAATGATCCTCAGGTTATCTCTCCTAAATCTATTTTCCAGGTCTGTTGTTTTTCCAAGTAAATATTTGACATTTTTTTCCAATCTTTCATTTTTTTGGTTTTGCTTGACTGATTCTTGATGTCTCAATGAATCATTCATTTCCATTTGTTCAGTTCTGATTTTTAGTGAGTTATTTTCTTCATTAGCTTTTTTTAAACTTCTTTTTGTGTATGTCCAATTGAGTTTTTAAATGAATTGTTTTGCTCTATGGAATTGTTTTTCCTTTTCACTATTTTTTTTTAGTGAGTTATTTTCTCTTTCCAATTCACAAATCCTACTTTCTTGGGAAATCTTAACCTTTTCCAATTCATAAATTCTGTTTCCCTGTACTTCTTGGGAGTTTTTTACCTTTTCCAATTCATATTTCAGAAAGTTGTTGCTCTCTTGCATAGCTTCTCTTTCCTTTTCCCATTTTTCTTCTAGTTCTCTTTTAAGATTTATAATAGTGTCTTCTAGGAGACCCTTTTGTTTTGGGACCAACAATTGTCTGGAGACTGTCTGCTATTAGTCTCTTCAGGGTTGAAAAGCTGCTCTCTTTCTGAATAGAAACTATCAATTGTCCTTTTGATTATTTTACTCATTTTGTTAAAGCCTGTAGGGTCTGCCTTCAGAGCCAGGAGGTTACCAGCTTCCACTGCAGAGCAGTGATAGGTGTATGGACGGGTAGCTGTTCTGCCAGCCAGCTACAAAAAGCAGCAAGGTACTAGAGTACTCTGAGAAAGAGTTCCCCACTGGGAAGTAACTCAGGCCTGCAAGGCGGAGCTGGGAAAATGCTTTGAAAAGAACCCTGTTGTGTGGGTTAACGATTGCCTTGGGGCTAGAAGCTGAGCAGTGAAAGTTTCACTATCACAAGCCAAAGCCCACCCTGGGGCTGTGGGTATTAGGCTGAGCAGTGAATGGCCATGCAGGGACCAGATGTGTCTCTGCCCCTGCACAGTCTGCTGGGGAAGTCCTATTGCCCCAGGCCAAGCTCCACACTATGCAGATTAGAGGCTGCCCAGACTGTGCCCCTCCCCTTGTGCTGTGCAGATTTGTAACTGCCCCCGCAAAAGCCCTGAACTGCAGGATGTGGCTGTAGGGCTGTGGTAAGGGTCTGCCTGGGTCACTTCAGTGTTTGAATTGTTACAGCCAGATCTTGTTAAGTTCTAGAGTTTTTTAGAGTACCCTCTGTTTTAGGCTTTAATTTCTCTGCCTGTTTACTGCTTTGTAATCAAGGCAGAGCAGTTAGCCTATAGTAGAGTCGTCTCTATAACTTCTCTAACCATAGAGATGACCCCTGCTCCTGGTCTGCTCAGGACACTAGCTTCTCACTGCCTGGACTAGCGTGGTCCTGGCCTCTCCAGACAAACCTTTCCTGGTGATCTTCCAGATTATCTTCTACTGGTAAATTGTGTGCTTCTAATCTTCATGAATTTAAGCAGTAAATAGCTATTTTTGAGGCTGAATTTAATAATTGGTTATGAGGGGAATGAGAGGAGCTTAGAAAGTTGTGTGTGCCTTCTGGGCCATCTTGGCTCCCCCCCCCCTTTTCTGGTGTTGTTCTGAAGAAATCCAGAAAGAGTTAAGACACATATTTGTCTCCTCTCCACCATCTTGGCTCCCCTTTGTTATGGTCCAGAACTCTGAACTTGAAACAAGGCTCCTTACAAGGTACTAAGTGGAACTGATGAGACAATGGTTACCTAGATTAGCATGGTGCTTAATAGCTCTCTAAGTTCAGTATGATTGATTTAATCTTACAACAAATAATGGTTTCCTAGTGATATAATGATTGGTTTATACACAGTGTAGAGCATATAAGCTGGGAGCCTCAGCTAGATTCAGATTCAGAGAGCTAGAGAAGACAAGAGCTTCTTGCAGGATGCAGGAGCTTAAGCTCTCAGAGGGAAGGAGAGAGAAATTCATTTTCATCTTCGGTCAGACTCCTGGTGGTAGGCTCTCCTACATTTTCTTCACTGAAACCAAGACTCCAGAAGGCCTCTAAGAAAGCTGCCCAGCCCCAGGCAAGGAGACAATAAAGGATCTAGACTTTAACACCTGGCTGTTTTTGTGGTGATTACTAAACTGAAATGAAAGCTGCTTCCAGTGACCCCAAGAAAACCAAACAAGAGAACACTACACACCTTCACCCTCATGCTTCAGATAGCATCTTGCAACAAATTATCAAGGAATCCTATCCTGCTATCCTGGAAACAGAAAATAAAATATTTGAAACCAGCCAATCCTAAAAAAGATTTCAAAATGAAAACCCCAAGGAATATTGTGCCAAGTTCCAGAACTACCAAATCGAAGAGAAGATGCTACAAACATCCAGAAAGACATTATTCAAATAATAACACACAATAACAATTACTCAAGATTCACTAGCTTTATATTAAAGGATAAGAGGCTGTGGAATATAATATTCTAGAATGCAAAGGATTTTGAATTACAACCAAAAATTTATCTAACCAGGAAAATTGAGCATAAGCTTCCAAACATTCATGATAAAAAGGCCAGAGTTGAGCAGAATATTTGATCTTCATATACAAGATTCAAGAGAAGCACAAAAAGATAAACTGAAAAGAAAAGGAAAAGGAACAACATCATATTCAATGTGGTTAAACTGTTTTCCTCTCTACATATTAAAAATGATAATTGTAATACTTAAGATGAGTATTTCTCTTAGGAAAATTAGAAGTAAAAAGAAGATGTGGATATGAATTGACTTGATGTGATAATAAAAATGAATTAAAGGGCAAAAAAAAGTATACTTGCAGAAGAGAAAAGACAGGCATAATAGGTCAATTATGTCATATGAAGGAATGCCTATTGGACCTGAGGGAAAGAAGAGTGGTGATGAACAATGTTTGAAACTTAGAGGGAATAATTAACTCAATTGTTTAAAGAAATCTCTCTTCCCTTATAAGGTAGTAGAAGGAAGAGGGGGGAAAGAAAAGCAGGGAACTGATAAAATTTGGGGAATATTGAAGGAGGCAATGATCAAAAGCAGAGGAAGGTTAGGGTGAAAGAAGAGAATGAGAGGATTAAAAACAGAGGAAAATTGGATGGAGGAAAATACAAAGATAGTAATAATAACTGTTGATGGAAATGGGATGAACTCTTTTATAAAACAGAAGCATATAGCAGAGTAGAATCCTACAATATATTGTTTATAAGACACATATTTGAAACAAAGAGACAGACACACAGAAAGGAAATGTAAAAGGCTGATTATATATATATACACATATATATATATACATATATATATATAGCTTCAACTAAAGTAAAAAAAAAAAAGCATGAATAGCAATCCTGATTTCAGATCATGCAAAAGCAAAAGTAGACACAATTAAGAAGATAAGAAAGAAACCACATCCTTGCTAAAATATATTATAGACAATGAAGCAATATAAATACTAAACATATATGTACCAAGTGGTATAATATCTCAGTTTTTTAGAGGCAAAGTTAAGTAAATTACAAGAAAAAATATATATTAAAATTATGCTACTAGAGGATCTCAACCTGTTCCTCTCAGAATAATATAAATCAAAGCACAAAATAAATAAGAAAGAAGTTAAGGAGATAAAGAATTTTAGAAAAGACCTCTGGATAAGACTTCATGGAGAGAGGAAAAAATGTATGTTTTCCTTAATGGGAAATGGCACCTGTAAAAAAGCTGAACATATATTAGGGCACAAGATAGTACAATGTAATGTAGAAAGACGGAAATTAGGAGTAATGATTAGGAACCATTTTGACCATCTTCATATCAATAAATCTGATTATCTAACTGAAATGGATAAATATTTACAAAAATACAATTGCCAAGGATAACACGATAAGAGATAAAATAAATAATCTCATTTTAGAAAAATAAAATTGAATAAGCCATCAATAAACTCTCAGAGAAAAAAAAACCCAAAGTCAGAAGGATTTACAAATGAATCCTGCCAAACCTTTAAGGAACAATTAATTCTAATGTGATATCAACTGTTTGGATAAATAGGTAAAGATGGAGTCCTACCAAATTCTTTTTGTAACACAAATATGTTTCTGATGTCTAAATAAGAGTCAAAGCAAAGAACGAAAATCATATATTAATGTCCTTAGTGAACATCGATGAAAAAAGTTAAAGAAAACATTTGTTAAAAAAAAATATACAGCAATTTAAAACCTTGACAATACACTATGGCCAGGAATGCAGAGCTGACCCAATATTAGCAAAATTTTTGGTATAATTGACCATATCAACAACAACAACAAAATGTCATATGATTATTTCAGGAGATAAAGACACATCTTTTATTGGAATATAACTGCCATTCATATTAAAAAAAGAAATTCTAGAGAGCATTGGAATAAATTAAGCTTTGCTCATTTATGATAAGTAGTATTGATCAAAAATCATCAGGTTTTCAGCAAAATCATTAGCAAGCATTATCTGTATTGAGGATGAGCTACAATAAGATCTGCAGTGAAATAATGATGACCTTTGTCAATTATTACTATTCAACATTGTACTGGAAATTTTATGTAGGAATAATAGAAAAAATGAAATTGAAAGCCTTAGAATAAATGCTGAGATGCCAAAACTAGTAATCTACCTAGGTGATATGGTGGTATACTTAGAACCATAATCAACTTAAAAACCTCTGAATAAAATTAACAACTTTAGTAAAGTCTCAGGATATAAAATAAATCCTTGTGAATCAGTTTTTCTATATATTCCTAATAAAGTCTAGGGGAAAGTGATAAAAAGAAAAATTCTATTTAAAATAACTGTGAATAATATAAAATATTTGAAAACTTATTTGCCACCCTCCTCCCCCCACCAAGAAACTATGTGAACATAATTACAAAACATGTTTTCCAATAAATAAAGTCGCATCTAAAAAATTGGAAAAATGACAAGTGCTCATTGGTAGGCTGAACTAATCTAATAAAAATGACAATTATACTTAAGCTAATTTATTTATTCAGTGCCATACCAATCACACTATCAAAAAATTAATTGAAAGAGCTAGAAAAAAACAAAAGTTTCTGGAAGGACAAAAGGTAAAACAATATCAAGGGAATTTTGAAAAGAGGCAAAGGAAGTTGCCCTAACAGTTGAACAATCATAGCACCAATCATCAAAACTATTTGGTACAGGCTACAAAACAGAGTGGTGGATCAATTGAGTAAATCAGGCATACAAGACACAGTACTAAATGACTAGAGTAATGTATTGTTTTATAAACCCAAAGACTGATTTCTGGATAAAAAATACACTATTTGCTAAAACATGCTTAAGAAACTGGAAAATAACATGATAGAATCTAGATATAGACCAGCATCTTGCCCCATGTACCAAGATAAGGTCAAAATGGATCCATGATTTAGACATAAAGGGTGATACCATAAGCAATTTATAAGATGAAGGGATAGTTTATTAGATCTACGGAGAAAAGAAAAAATATATGATCAAATAAGAGACAGACAAGGTTATGAAATGCAAAATAAATAATTTTGTTTACATTAATTTACTTTTTGCAAACAAATGCAATGCAACCAAATTAGAAGGGAAGCAGAAAGTTGGGAAACAATTTTTAAAGTATGTGTTTCTGAGAAAGACCTCATTTCTCAATTTATAAATATACAAATCATTCCACAATTTATAAATGATCAAAGTTTTCAGATGAAGAAATTAAAGTCATCTATAGCCATATGAAAAAAAAATCTAAATAACTGTGGAATCATATTCAGAAAAAAATACCTATAATATTGAATAAGAAAAAAATGAACATTCAATGAACTTGCAAAGAACTTCAGGACTTTCTGTCAACCAAACTTTAATAGAAAATTTAATGCATAAAAGCCAATATCTAAGATACATGTAAAGAATTTGAAAATGAACTAATTGCTTTTTACATGGGAAATGTATAACATATGTTTAAGATTGACATCAGAAATAGGGTAGTTGAAAAGAAAGATTGGAGCTGAGTTAAAGTAACAATAGTAATCATGTTATACGAAAGAGGTGTTGAGAAAGAATAGACATAGAAGCATTAGTAGGGGAAGGTGGGCTTGTAGTTCTGAAAATTTAATCACATTGGGAATGGGTTAAATAGGCAACACTACATAGATACTATGAAGGATATAGCATCCTTTAAAATCTATAAAGAAATGAGGTAGGAGTGATCCTTTAGATGAGGAAGAAATTAGAAAAAGAATACTATTTACAGAAAAAAGAATGACTTTGAGGAAATGTTATTATTATCTTTTTAAAATAAATATCCAAATTAATATAAAGGATATATGAAGAAAGTCATTTAATCCAGAAAAAGAAATGATAAATAAAATAAGAGTGTATACAGGATAATTTTACATATTTTCTCTATTTGCCTTGCTGTAATCATTTTAGGATAGGAAAGAAATTTATATGACACTTCTTTTTGCATGCTTGAAAGGAAAATAGCAAGTAGTGTACAGTAGAGTTGCAGTTTCATGTACAATCTTTTTTTATTATTATAATGTGTTGTAGAAATGATTCTTTTATTCGATAAATTAAAAAGAAAAACATGAACAACAACTTTAAAAACATGATATTTAGTTATTTCTGAAGGATGGTAATAGTCAATCTATCTTTGCTTCATCTGGGCTTACTCTTACATGAGGTTGTGCGTGTGTGTGTGTGTGTGTGTGTGTGTGATACACAGACACATAGATGAACAGATAAAAAACTTAATGAATCATTGGATATTGGGCACTCCTTTGCTAACCATACATCTAACACTGTGTCATTGTTGCCCATGGTCAAAGTAAGTAATCACTATGCTTTTTATCACTTTATTCCGCAACAGAAAAGTCAAGGGGTGAAGAAGAATCATACTGCCTATAATGAAAATTAAAAAAAAAAAAAAAAAACAACAACTAAAGCAAAGGACTTTCAATGTTCTAATAACCAGGAAATACATATAATGAAAATTGAGAGAGAAGAAGAAAGGGCAAGGCTCTTTTCTCCCACCAGTAGAGAAGGAAAGAAAATACTTCAGATCTCAGAAAGATACCCTAGTAGAAATTTTAATTTAGGCTCATAACAATTTGCAAGCATTCTTTCATAAATCTTTTACTTTTCATAGTTAATTATACTCCCAAGGCCCTTGCTATTTTGCAGGACTCAACAGAGAACATTTCAATTTCCTTCCTTAGCTCTTAACTTTGATGTTTGCAATTTACATTTCATTCTATTTCAAATCATTGTTCTCAATCATCACTCAGCATAGCAAGAATGAAATTCAATGGAGTATCTACACTCATGATCTTGTATTCATTTAATTTTAATTTATGTCAAATGAACATTTATTAAATATTTACAATGGGATGAGAATTCTAATATATGTTGAGTGAGAATAGAAAATGTAGATGGGACATAGTCTGTCTTCATGATATTCACAGTCAAGAAGATGGATTTGTAATGCATACAAATAAAAATAATATAAAATAATATGTGAGCACATGAAGAGAAGCAGGGTTGTACAGTAAATGAAGAAATGACTTAGGAAAAGGGCTACCCTTTGAATAAGGCTTCAGGCTTATCCTGCTTTTGTTATATACCAATTGTTATATACCAATCCTTGGCAATTATTTAAGACTACAATTTTGCTTCATAGTGTGGTTCTTATTGGTGCATATCATATCTACAAAGATTTAATTACTCATCTGAAATAAGTACACAAGAAAGGTTAAAATAAGTATTTATAAGTTAGAAAAAAGAACATGCAACCTTTAAATTGGTCCTTAAGAAATATATGAATTCAATAAGTAAAGAATAGAGAAGGATTCCAGTTCAAGGGAATACCTAGGTCAAAACAAAGTCCATACAAGATGAAAGTACAAACTAAATATTGAGGCTAGTGAATAGTCCTTTCTGAAGAATTTATATTGAGTTAATAGTTTGCTATAAAGCTGAAAGATCCATTTTGATTGTGTTTTATATAATAAGGAAGTAATTTAAATTCTAACATTTCCTGTTTTCCTGCCCTACTCTTTATAACTTACTTTTTAATCTTTCTATAGGTGGAAAACATACATACGATTACTACAAATTTGAAATATGACTTAAGTTTACTCATTAAATTTCACACCTGAATTCCTCTTACTGTGATTTACAGATTTGGATGTACACGATTAGTATTTATTAGGCTGTTTATTTCTTCCTGTAAAAAGGATATGCTGATTCAACTTGAATCAGCAGGATAACTTTGCAACCATAAATACTAATAATACCATAGCCTGTATTAATAAACGTATGGTAAAAAGATTCGTGGAGGTAGTGTTATTTCATTATTATTTAACCAAATCTGAACCCATTTGAAATTCTAGATACAACCATGATACCTCATTGGAAAACAAAAGAGAGAAAGAAAAACAAATAGGAATTCATCTAAAGAAAGGTGACGAGAAAAATGTTTTGAATTTTCAAAATCAGGGCATAGAATGATATTTTAAAGAAACTGGAAATATTTTGACTAAAGAACAGAAAACTAGGGAGCTAGAATCAAAAAGAGTAGGAAGGGGGAAGGGAAAGAAATGAATGAAAAAAAAACATGTCTTTAAATATCTGAAGGGCCATCCTAAAGATAATATTATATGTGTTTTACTTAGCCCTGAAAAACAAATGTAAGGATAAGATAGGTAGAAGATAAAGGATGGAATATTTTAGCACAATATCAAACCCAAACTTGCCAAATAGAGAAGTCTTATAGTAGGTTATGAGTTTCTTAAGAATAGTTTCTCTCATACCTTTATATTCTCAGCATATAAAAATGTGTAAGGAGCATGGAACCAAGATGGTAGAGGGCAAACCTGTCTCTATGTAATCTGAACTTCCCTCAAATTAACAGCAGATTAAGTCTGAACTCATTTTGGAAGGACAGAACCCACAAATATTTGGAGTACACAAAACTTTCAGAGGAAGATACTTTGGAAGAACTTCAAAAAAGGTCTGTTTCAATTGGGGCAGGGGGACAGGTATCCAAACCTAGACTGTAGCTCAGGGAGACCTGGGCAGGGAGCTAGGATGCCTGTGCACCAGGGAATCTACTGCAAGGCTCTTGGGCTACTCTGTTCTGGTCACCAGTTGATGGTTCAGCAGATTTTCTGGAAGAAACCCAAAAGCAAATACAAAAGGCAAATTGTGAACCACTGCACCCTGGAAGAATGTGGGTTCTGGCCACATTTACTCAGCACCAGAAGTCAGTCAGCAGAACCACCCCAGGAAAAACTCAAGTGACTGTTGCTCCTTTGCCTTAAGAGCAGACCTAAACCTTTAAAAAATGAGCAAGAATGAAAAAAAAAATTTCTGATCATAGACAGCTTTTATGGAGAAAGAGAAGAACAGATCTTAACTCTTGAGGATCCTAAAGACAAATTAACTCCAGATGAAGCCCCAAATGATGATATAAGATGGTCATCATTTTACAAGGTTCTCTTGGAAGAATTCAAAAAGGATCTTGAAAGAAAATTAGAAGAAAAATCGGGAAAGGAAATGAGATCTTTGTAAGAGGATACGGAAAAGGAAAACCAAATAAATAAATAAATAAATAAATAAAAATCTGAAGAAAACCCCTTAAAATAAACTTGTTGAAATGGAAAAAGCATATTATTACTTACAAACGTATGAAAAAGAAACCAATTCATTGAAAACCAAAATTTATGGTCCACATTCCACAAAATTTGTGAAATGGAAAAAAATGCAATGAGAAAAATATTTCATATAGAAGATCAATTGGCCAAATGCAAAATGAGACAAAATGCTAACTGAAGAAAATTCACTAAATTTACTAATTCACTAAAAATTAGAATTGAATAAATGAAAGTGAATGAATCAATAAGACTTCATGGATCAGTCAACCAAAATAAAAAAAAAAATTAAAAATAGAAGAAAATGTAAAATATGTATTTGGGGGAAAAAATTGACCTGGAAAATAGATAGAAGAGACAAGCTAAGAATTATTGGACTTCCTGAAAACTATGATGAAAAAAGAGCCTAGACATAATCTTTTAGGAAATCATCAAAGAAAATTGTTTAAATGACCTAGAATCAGAGGATAGCCATTGAAAGAATGAATTGATCATATCCTGAAAGAGATTCCAAAATGAAAACTCCCAGGAATATTGTAGCTAAATTTCAGAATTATCAAATGAAGGAGAAAATATTGCAAGAAACCAGAAGGAAACAATTCAAATATCAAGGAGCCACAATGAGCATTACCCAGTAGCTAGCAGCTCCCACTTTAAAAGATAGAAGAATATGGAATGCGATATACCAAAAAGTAAAGGAACTTGGATTGCAATCAAGAATCAGTTATGCAGCAAAATTAAGCATCATCATTATAGGGAAAAATGGGCATTCAATGAAACAGATGAATTTTTATTTCTGATGAAAAGACCAGAGCTGAATAGAAAATTTTATTTCAAATACAGAACTCAAGAGAAATATAAAAAGGAAAAAAGAAAGAAAGAAAGAATTTTCTTTTAAAAGTTAAAAAGCTTATATCCCTATATGGGCAGATGATATCTTTAACTCTTGAGATCTGTATCTCTATTGTGGATATACTTAGAGGATGCAGGTATAATTAGATTTTATTGTGATGATTTAAAAAAGAAAGTAGAAGAGGAATGATTATTCTACTGAAAGAAGAGGAAAATGGACTCAAAATAGGGTAAATTACATCTCAAGATGAGGAAAAATAAACTTATTGCAACTGAGGGAAAGAGGGGAGAGGGATAAGCATGGCATGAATCTTACTCTCATCAGATTTGGCTCAAAGAGAGAATATTAGACAATTTAGCTTTACAGAGAAGCTTGTTTCACACCAGGGACATAAAGACAGAAAAGGGAAAGAAAGAGGCTAATAGAAAGAAGAATAGAAGTAGAAGGGGAAAGTTATAAGAAAGGGGGAGGGTTTGCAAAAGGGAAGAGCTGTTTGATAGAGGGGGTAATCAGTGACAAAATAATGGAAGGAGGAAAAGGGGAATAGGAAGAGAAAAATACAATTGGGGCAAACAATATAGCATGAAATAGCGTTAGTAATTTTACCTGTAAATGTGAATGGAATGATTTCTTCTATTAAATGGAAGCAGATGGCAGCCAGGATTAATTGTCAGAATTCTACAATTTGTTCTTTGCAAGAGACTCATGTAAAGCAAAACAATACAAGGTAAAAGGCTGGATCAGAATCTATTATACTTCAGGTGAGGTAAAAAAAAATGCAGGAGTAGTAATCCTGATCTCAGATCAAGTAAAAGCAAAATAGATCTAATTAAAACAGACAAGGAAGGAAACAACATCCTACTTAAATGTACCATTTGTAATAAAGTAATATCAATATTAAACCTATATGCTCCAAGTTATATAGTATTGAAATTCCTAGAGGACAACTTGAGAAATGCAAAAAGAAAAGCAAAACTATACTAGTGGGGGATCTCAACTTTGCTCTCTCAGAACAAGATAAATCAAAACAAAAATAAATAAATAAGAAAGAAAATACTAGGGGAAAAAAAGGGATGGTAGACCTTTAGAAAAAATTGAATGGAGACAGAAAAGAATATAATCTTTGGCAGTACATGGAACTTATACAAAAATTGACTATGCGTTAGGGCATAAAACCTTCAAAATCAAATGCAGAAAGACAGAAACAGTACAGGGATTTTTCTCAGGTCATGATGCAATAAAAATTGCATGCAATAAAAAGCCTGGGGAAAATAGACCAAAATTAATTGCAAACTAAATAATCTAATCCTAACAAATGAGTGGGTAAAACAACAAATCATAAACAAAATCAATAATTTCATCCAATTTCATCATCAATACAGTGAGACAACATAGAAGCTTTGTGATATGCAGCCAAAACAATTACTAGAGTAAACATTTTACTTTTAGATGCTCTATATAAAATAGAGAAAGAGAAGATCACAATGAATTGGGATTACAACTAAAAAAAAGCTAGAAAAAGAGCTAATTAAAACACCCCAATTAAATATTAAATTTTAAATTCTGAAAATAAAAGGGGAGATTAGTAAAATTGAAATTATTAAAACTATTGAATTAATAAATAAAACGAGTTGGTTTAATGAAAAAAAGAACAAAATGGATAAATCTTTAGTTAATTTGATAAGAAAAAGACAAAAATAATTTAATTATTAATCTGAAAAATGAAAAGGACAAACTTTTCACCAATGAAGAGGAAATTAGAGCAATGATTAGGAATTGTTTTGTCCAACTATATGCCAATATACCTGATAATATAAGTAAAATGGATAAATACATATAAAATTATAGGTTGCCCAGATTAACAAATTCAAAAGTCTACAGGAAATGAAAATTAAGGGGCAAAGAGATGGTCCAGAAAGAAAACTCTCTGCCAGGAATGACACAGAATGTGAAGTTCAACCTATATAACAGAATAAGAACATGAATTCCATGCATATATTTTAAGCAGTTACATGGTTTTAGGATTAAAAAAAAAAACTTCAATATTATTCTTCTGGATCACCATCTGTTAAAAGATACAACATAATATATAGGCAGTGTTTTCTATCTTCTCTCCACTGATACCATTGCCCTGCTTACTATATTCCAGATTCCCACTATCTATCACAGACATCTGAAGTAATCTCCTTATTCAGCTTCCTCTTTACAGTCTTTCCAAGCAGCTATCAATAATCATACAATATAAATATGACCATGCTATCCAATTCCAAAACTTTACCAAAATGCTCAAAAACCTTCTGTGGCTCCCTATTGCCTCTAGCATAACATTTTGGTTTCTTTGTTTGATTTTTAAGCCCTATTAATTATTCTTCTCTGCCAAACTTAAATATCTCACTGCACTTACTCAAGGATAACACAATGAACCCAAATTAACCTACTTCCTGATAATTATAAGCAATTAACCTCCCTCTTCCTTCTCTTTTTATAGGTCAAGTAAAATTAAGAGACATTTATTAAGCATCTACTAACTACGCCAGAAACTGTATTACTCCATAGTTTTCTTCCCAAGTGCCAGCTCCTGCTGGAGACTTTTCCTAATTTCCCAGTTTCAGGTTTTCTCTGTCTCTTACTGTCCTCTTTCTTTCCCCAATTTTTTATCACTTCATTTACTATTCCATGCATTCACATATCTGCATACAAACTGCACTTCTCCATATAAACTTAGAATGCAACCTTCTTTAAGAGCAGGTGTAATGTTCTTCTCTAAAATATAAAGTTTTCTGGGAGCGGGTTTCTTGGGGAGCTTCTGGGAGCAGCTTTAGTTTCAGTTCAGTGTAATAATCATTTCAAATGCAGCCAGAAGTTAAAGTCCAGATCCTTTATTGTTTCCTTCAAACTAGCCCAGTTAGCTTTCTTAGAGGCCTATCTCTCTCCTTGGTTCCAAGAGCTCTTGCTACTAGTCTTTTGTCTCTTCCAGCTTCAGTTTCTAGCACCCTCCAAATCCAAAGTCTCCAGCCAGCACAAAAGTGGAAGAAGAAATGACTTTGACTCTGCCTCTGAGAGTGGGCTTGTGGGCTTCTGACTTATGAATCCCCTGGAGTCTCTAGTGGGCTTATCCTTTAGTGGGCTCCCCCTTATATGTTTTCTTAAAGATGTGAACTCTAATGTGTGAACCAATGTGTGAACTCTCCCAAAAGTGTGAACTCCAAAGGTATGAACCAAGTACATAAGCATTGTTTCTATCAATTCCAGTGACTTGGCACTTTGTTTCAAGTTCTGGCCCATAACAAGCAGGAATTATTATACTTGTTTTCTTGTTTCTGTTTATATATATGTTTGTTTTATTTTGTTTTTTTTTTAAATATCTGATATCTTGCTCAGTACATTGGATCATAAGAGATATGTTGAATTGAGTTATTCTGAAAATCATTATTTTATTTTCTTATGGTGAGCAGTATTTTGATCTTGGTATTCTTTGTTGTTGATGTCACTTTATCCCAGGTTTGGAATGCTTGAAATTTTATAATCATTTACTGAAAACTTTTGAAAATTGTTCATTTTTTTCCACTCTATAAAATGGTTTGGCTTTTTTGTTCCTCTTTACATTTAGAATCTAGCAATGAATACCTTCGTAAACCTGTCCAACCAACCTTAACATTTCAATAATTTTAATACACTTTCACTTACTTCCAGATGACTCTGCTTATAAGCTTTCTCTTACAGGAAAAAGCAATATCAGAATGGGCATGCTATTTATTTTCTGAGCAATAATCCACACTGCCTTTATTGCACTGGGAAGTTACTCAGTCTCCAGTAGTGTGGCTTATCTGCTTAGGAGCTTACCAATTTGTTTTCATAGAGGAAAGAGAGAACCATGTTTATAGTAGAGGTATATATAATAAAATCTCATTTCTGAAATGTCTGCAGATGCAAGACAAGGTCAGTGGGTACCAGAATGATTTTGAGCTATGATACAGAAGATAAAATATTCTTTCTAAATTCTTACTTTGGGGCAATCATTCTTTGTACAGAACTACAAAAGGGTCAGCATAGTAAAAGGAAATAATGATAGTTGTCTAAAATGTCACAAACTGAGCTTTAGAATCTTAGGTAAGAAGAAGAGAAGGGCATTTTAAAATGTGTTCAAGGTACACCAGAGTTTCTTTACTTATCACTGTATAATTTTCTTGTTCCAATAGCTGTCTTATTATTTCTAAAACACGCATTTGCTTCCTTGTTTCTTTTTACCTAATTGGCCTGGTTTCAATTGAATAAGGAAAATATAGTGTTTATTTTCTGATGCCAAGTTGTATAATTTTAATTTCTGTATTACTTGAGACTTTTCTTATTCTAATTATTTTCTAAATCTAATAGGTCTACATTTATGGAATGACAAATTTGAATAGCTATAAACTATTCAAATAGTTACTAACATCCTACAATTATGAAGAAAATTGCTTACTGTTTTTTTTTAAAGCATCAAGGTACTATAATTTACTCCAAACTTCTCCTCAATCTATTCATTGAAAAAGGAATCACATGCTAACATAACATAGAATAAACAATTAAAGTGAGTCACAAAGGCCTCTGTAATTATTAACTTTCTTTTATTTTAATTTTCTTGTTTGGAAACTGGTAACACTAGTGATCATGCTTTGTAACAATATTATCTGAAGATAGAAAGAGAAAGTGAAAACATTGTATAAATCATTTTCAATGACTAATATACTTTTTCCTTCTGAATCTACAAGGCCTTTATAAAGGAGTCGCAAAAGTTTTGGTGTGATTTTAAACTCTAATAGTTTAAAATAGTTATGACAGCTATTTCACATTATAATAGCTTAAAACACTATTAAAGTTTATAATAGCACTGTCTTCTGGTTTGTATATATGTTGAATAAAACCATAGAAATGAACCTCTCTTATTCAACTTTCTGGCTTCCTATTTCTTTGTATCATTGCTCAAGATCAATCAGTGATGGGTTTTAAAATATGAATTGATTCATTCTTTATATTTCCATGATCATTGGAGGTTGATACATGCTTACTTATTAAATAGTATTCTAAATGTTTGCAAAAGTTTTCTTTTTCTTTTCAAATTGTTCATGTCCATTGACACTTGTGCTTTCAGGGATTGTATTAGTAATATATATATATATATATACACATATATATTCTTATTTCCTTATATTCCTTGATATCAGATGCTTATCAGATATATATTTTGTGAATATTTCCATTACTTAACTATAAACTTCCCTTCTTATCTTAATTATTTTTATTTTGTTCATCAAAGGCTTTCAATTTCATGTAATCAACATTTATATATTATCATTTGTGGTCAAGACTAATTCTTGTTAGGTTAAAAACTTATTTTCATTTCATTATTGTGAAGGTTAAGGAATATTCCTCATTTCTTATATGTTAAATTGGAGTCTTTAATATTGGGGTTCTTCAAGGATTTTGACCTTATTGTGATATAAAATATAAAAACTGGGCTAAATCAAATTTCTAGTAAAAGCTCCTAAATATCACACAGTTCTTGTCAAAAATTAGATAATGTAATCATCTTTCTCTTCCTCACAACCAAGATTTATAATACAGTGACTTATCAATGTCAACATTTTTCTAATTCTTTATTTTTTAGTTATATAATATATGTGAAACACTGTGAAAATCTTTTACTGGTATATAAATTTTAGTTATTATTCATTAAATATTCTGTTTCACCAGTCTAATACTCTATTATAATGAGTACAAAGTAGTTTGTGTCATTACTGTTTTGTAACTTGCCTGCCAAAATATTAAATCTCTAAACTAATTTAAATAATATAATATTTACCATACTGAAATAACCCATTCGCAAGCAATGAATGTTGCACTAATAATCATTACATTCATTTGCTGACATGCATTTACAAATTTATTTATTTATTTTAAAATGGGAAAGTCCTAACCATATTTATAGATATAAGAGCAGAAGGTTTTCGAGAGAGAAAGATGTAAATGCATGAGAAATAAGTTAACACTTTTGAGGGGCCTTAATGGTGGATGCAGCAGTGATAGAGAAGATAAGAGTATTGGGCCTAGAAAAAGTAAGAGCTAAAATTAATTGAGCTTCAAACACTTCCTAACTGTGAAATCCTGAGCAGGTCACTTGAACTTTTTCTCCCTTAGTTTCTTCAATAGTAAAATGAGTAAATAGCATCTACTTCATTGTGTCATTGTGATGATCATATGTGATGTTAGTGAAGCATTTAACAGCATGCCTAAAAGAGTAGCACATAATAAATCCCTACCCTCTCTTTATCTCCTTTTAAAATGAAGTCTTTATCAGTAAGCAGCATATGTAATGGGGATAAAGTAGAACCTTTCCCAGTAAGATCAGGAGTGTAACACGATTGCCCACTATCATTATTCCTAATCAATATTGTATTAGAAATGCTAAGCTTAGGCAATAAGAGTTGAGAAAGAGATTAAAGGAATTAGAGTAGGTAATGAGGAAACCAAATTATCACTCTTGCAGATGATATGATGCTATACATAGAGAATCCCAGAGATTCTACTAAAAAGCAATTAGAAATAATCCACTCCTTTAGCAAAGTTGCAGGATACAAAATAAAGCCACATAAGACATCAGCATTCTTATATATCACTAACAAAATCCAACAATTAGCGTTACAAAGAAAAATTGCATGTAAAGTAACTGCCAATTATATAAAATATTTGGGAATCTATCTGCCAAGGGAAAGTCAGGAACTATGTTAGCAAAACTACAAAACACTTTCCACACAAATAAAATCAGATTTAACCAATTGGAAAAATTTTAAGTGCTCTTGGATAGGTCGAGTGAATATAATAAAGATGACAATACTCCCTAATCTATTTATTTAGTGCTATACCAATCAGACTCCCAAAAAACTATTTTAATGACCTAGAAAAAATAACAACAAAATTCCTCTGGAAGAACAAAAGGTCAAGACTTTCAAGGGAACTAATGAAAAAAAAAAATCAAATGAAAATGGCCTAGCTGTACCAGATATAAATCTATATTATAAAGCAGCAGTCACCAAAACCATTTGGTATGGGCTAAGAAATAGACTAGTTGATCAGTGGAATAGGTTATGTTCAAAAGACAAAATAGACAATAATTTTAATAATCTAGTGTTCGGCAAACTCAAAGCCCCCAGTCTTTGGGATACGAATTCACTGTTTGACAAAATCTGCTGGGAAAATTGGAAATTAGTATGGCAGAAACTAGTCACTGACCCACACTTAACCCCATACATCAAGATAAAGTCAAAATGGTTTTATGATCTAGGCATAAAGAATTATATAAATAAATTAGAAGAACATAGGATAGTTTACTTCTCAGACCTGTGGAAGAGGGAGGAATTTATGACCAAAGAAGAACTAGAGATCACTATTGACTACAAAATAGAAAATTTTGATTATATCAAATTGAAAAGTTTTTGTACAAACAAAACAAATGCAGACAAGATTAGAAGGGAAACAATAAACTGAGAAAACATTTTTATAGTCAAAGGTTCTGATAAATGCTTCATTTCCAAAATATATAGAGAATTGATTCTAATTTATAAGAAATCAAGCCATTTTCCAATTGATAAATAGTCAAAGGATATGAACAGACAATTTTCTAGTAATGAGATTGAAATTATTTCTATTCATAAGAAAAGGTGTTCCAAATCATTATTGATCAGAGAAAGGCAAATTAAGACAACTCTGAGATACCACTACATATCTCTAAGATTGTCTAAGCTGACAGGAAAAGACAATGATGAATGTTGGACGGGCTGTGGGAAAATTGGGACATTGATGCATTGTGGGTGGAGTTGTCAATGGATCTAACCATTCTGAAGAGCAATTTGGAATTATACACAGAAAGTTATCAAACTGTGCATACCCTTTTATCCAGCAGTGTTACTACTGGGCTTATATCCCAAAAAGATATTAAAGAAGGGAAAAGAACTTGTATATGTATGTATATATAATTGGTAGTTCTTTTCTAGAAACTGGAAATTAAATGGATGCCAATCAATTGGAGAATGGCTGAGTAAATTGTGGCATATGAATGTTATGGAATATTATTGTTCTGTAAGAAATGACCAGCAGAATAATTTCAGAAAGACCTGGAGAGACTTACATGAATTGATGCTGAGTGAAATGAGCAGGACCAGGAAATCATTATGTACTTCAACAACAATACAAAAGATGATCAATTCTGATGTGTTATGGGCCAGAACTCTGAACTTGAAACAAAGGATTCGTACAAAGTGCTCAGCCAGTGGAATTGCTAGAGGTAATGGTTGTTTCGCATGGTACTTAACAGTTCTCTAGTTCAGTACATGTACTTAGTATTTACTATAGTTCTAAAAAATTCACACCTCTAATAAGAGAACATATAAGCTCAGACAACTCAGCCAGAATCAGAACTGGAAGACAGAGACCATGGTGGTGGTCCTCCTGCCTCCCCCATAGAACCAAGACACATACAGGAGGACCTCAAGAAGCTGGCAGAGGCAAAGGACTGGTGGTAGGAGTTCAAGCTTTCAAAACCAAGGAGAGAGATAGACCTCTAAGAAAGCTAACTGAGCCCCAGGAAAGGAGACAAAAGTTGGAAAGAGATAACAAAGGATTTGGACTTTAACACCTGGCTGCACTTGTGGTGACTACTGAACTGAAAAGAAGGCTGCTCCCAGAGACCTCAAGAAAACCAAAACAGAGAACATTACATTGATGGACATGGCTCTCTTCAACAATGAAATGAACCAAATCAGTTCCATTTGTTCAATAATGAATAGAACCAGCTACACCTAGTGAAAGAACTCTGGGAAATGAGTGTGAACCACCACATAGCATTTCCAATCCCTCTGTTTTTTTTTTTTTTTTTCCATCTGCATTTTTTACTTCTTTCACAGGTTAATGGTATATTATTTCAAAGTCCAATTCTTCTTGTACAGCAAAATAACTCTATGAATATGTATACATATATTATATACACACAGAGGGATTGGAAATGCTATGTGGTGGTTCACACTCATTTCCCAGAGTTCTTTCACTAGATGTAGCTGGTTCTATTCATTATTGAACAAATGGAACTGATTTGGTTCATTTCATTGTTGAAGAGAGCCATGTCCATCAATGTAATGTTCTCTGTTTTGGTTTTCTTGAGGTCTTTGGGAGCAGCCTTCTTTTCAGTTCAGTAGTCACCACAAGTGCAGCCAGGTGTTAAAGTCCAAATCCTTTGGGGGAGGGATTGGGGAGAAATAGGGGAAAAAATAGAACAAAAGTTTTTGCAATTGTCAATGCTGAAAAATTACCCATGCATATATCTTGTAAATAAAGGCTATAATAAAAATAAACAAAATGAATTCTTTCCAATACTTGAAGATTAATTCTTACTAAGGTATCTTCCAAGCTACAACTACCTTAATTCTTGCAAATGAGGCAATCATGACATGATCATAAGGATTTTCATTATCTACTGGGTGCTATACATCTTCTCAATATCTTTTTAAAAAATATGACACTCCTAGCTTCACACTAGTCCTAGAAACTCAGATTCTCTCAATGCATACAAGTGTGACATTTTACATATTTGACTCAAATGAAGCTTACAGATCTTTTCTAATAATCTTCTGTGTAGCCATGCTTCCCCATCTTGAAATTTCTATAACTCAAATGCAAAACATTGTATTTATCCCATTAAATTTCATCTTTTTAAGATATGAATTTTTGTACTAGCACAGAAAATTATTTTTGAATGCTGTTTTCGTTATTTAGAATATTGCTTGCTTCTTTCAGACATGTCATTACACTACTGTTTTCAGTGTTACACGAGAAAAGTAATAAGAAAATAAAGACATCAGTCTTTGCAGATGATATGATGATATATTTAAAGAATCCTGGAGAATCATCCAAAAACTTACTTGAAATAATTAACAGCTCCAACAAAATTGCAGGATATAAAATAATCCCACATTAATCATCTTTCTATATATTACTAATAAAGTCCAACAGTAAGAGATAGAAATATAAATTCTATTTAAAATAATAGTAGAAAAAATAAAATATTCGGGTGTCTACTTGCCAAGACAAACCCCAGAACTATAGAAATACAATTACAAAACACTTTTCACACAAATAAAATCAGATGTGAACAACTGGAAAAATATAATTTGCTCATGAGTAGGTTATACTAATATGATAAAAATGATAATTCTTCCTAAAGTCTTATACTTGTTCAGTGTCATACTAATCAAAGTGCCAAAAACTCATTTTATAGAACTAGGAAAATAATAATAAAATTCATCTGGAAGACCAAAAGGTCAAGAATACCAAGGCAATTAATGAAAAAAAAAACATACAAAGGATGGTGGCCTAGCAGTATGAGATCTGTAAATATAATATAAACCAGCAGTCATCCAAGCCATTTAATATTGGCTAAGAAACTGGTATATCAGAAGAATAAGTTAGATACATGTAACATTATTATCAATGACTATCGGAATCTAGTATTTGATAAACCCCCAAATCCCAGCTTCTGGGATAAGAACTCATTATTTGACAAAAAAAAAAATTTGGGGAAAATGGAAAATAATGTCAGAAACTCACACTCCATATCAAAATAAAGTACACAATTTGGGTGTACAGAGTGAGCAATGGATAGTTAACCTATTGTGGAGAAGGGAAGAATTTATGATCAAAGAAGAACTAGAGAACATAATAAAATGTAATATAGACAACTTTGATTGAATTAAATTAAAAAGATTTTGAATAAACAAAAGCAATATAAGCAAGTTTAAAAGGTATGTGCTAAGCTGGTAAAAGCCTTTTACAGCCAGTGTTTCTGATAAAGACCTCATTTCTAAAATATGTTAAAAACTGTGTCAAGTTTGTAATAATATAATTCATTCCCCAATTGATAAATGGCCAAAGGATATGAACAGTCAATTTTCAGAAGATGAAATTATAGCCATCCAAAATCATATGAAAAAGTATTCTAAATCACTATGGATTAGATAAAGTCAAATGAAAACAGCACTGTGATATTACCTCATGACGCTCATGTTGGCTAACATGTCAGAAAAAGTTAGTGATAAATGTTGGAGGTGATATGGAAAAACTTGGATACTGATGCAATGTTGATAAGAGTTGTGAAATTATCTAATAATCCTGGAAAGTAATTTGGAAATATGCCCAAATGGCTATAAAATGGTGCATACTCTTTGATCCAGCTGTGCTAATACTGTGTCTGTATTCCAAGGAAAATAAAGGAAAGAAAAGGACCCATATGTGCAAAATATTTGTAGCATCTCTTTTTCTAGTTACAAAGAATTGGAAAATAAATAGATGTCCATCACATCAATAGAAATATAGCTGAATTAGTTATACTATATGAAAATAATAAATATTATTGTTCTATATAATATGATGACTAAGTTGATGTTAGAAAGGCCTTGAAAGAATTACATGAACTGATGCTGAGCAAAATAAGTAGCATCAAAAATATATTATACACAGTAACTACAGGATTGAGTGATGATTAACTATGAAAGACTTGATTCTTCTCAGTGGTAAAGTGATCCAAGGCAATTCCAATAAACTTTGGATGAAAAATGCCATCTTCCTCCAGAGAGAGAATTATGGAGACTGAATGTAAATTAATACAAGCTGTATTCACTTTTTCTTTTTATTCTGTCTTTTTTCTCCTCTCATGGTTTTCTGTTTTGTTCTGATTTTTTGCTCCCAACATGATTCATAATAATATTTAAAAATTAATGTACATCTATAAACAGATAAAAAAGAAAACAATAATAATGAGGGAAAAAGAAGCATCAGTGGATCCCTCTTTCTTCTGGGGGAAAAATAATAGCCACTCAAGATTTAAAACTTTTTTTTTTTTTTTACATTCTGGCTTCAGTCTTATTTTCTAGACTTGATTACATATTTTCTCCTCTCATTTACTTTACATACTAGCCAAACTGTCCTATTTTCCGGTCTCCATAAGCAAAATTCCATTTTGTAACTCCCTTTTTTAGGTCAAAATTTATGTCAAAAATCCTTTCTTTGTATGTCTCTGTCTCTGTCTTTGTTTATTTGTTTCTATCTGTTTCTCTTTATGTCTTTTAAGAAAAGTCCACATTAATCAGATATAATTTGAGATCCTGAATGGTGTGCTCATGAATTTTTTTAAAATGATGTTTCTACATTTCAACTTTCAATCTTGCTATATTTTCTGCAGGCAGTTACTCCATAGATTCAGCCTTGATGAGTTTTTGAGTTCTTTTGGATTTTTTTTTCAAATACTTCTAATTTATTTGTATTCCCTAAGGCCAAATATACAAAATGCTAAAACTGTTACTATGGCTTGAAAAGCAGGAATCAAAGGTTCAGATATTAAATTTATAATCATTAATAAGACATATCAATCATTGGATTTTTTAGCTTTCATTAAAATGATAATATATATTGTAGATGTAGCTGGAATAGAAATAATTAGAAAGACAAATGGAGTTATAACTGTAAATGTGAGAATTGTTTGCTGATTTAAATCCTAATCTGTTTCTTCAATATGTTTTGGAGGTTACCCCAGCTTCTGGTATATTATGTCAGTAGACCATGAATTATCAGAACAGAATCTAGTATGGCTCTAGTAAGTACTTGGTCTTTGCTTGAGACAAATCTAGGAACTTTCAAAGAGTCTTAGATCAGGTTAAGTATGGAGTGATAAATTTTTTGGCCATAATAATTCTCAAAGACTCTCCTAAATTATGAAGGGTTTGTGATCTGGGTTGGTAGAGAGAATATATGTACAAGTGAAATTATGGATCCTTGATGTATTGAAATGAATAATTGGATTTTAAAATTATTTCTAGGGTGCCCTAAGGCTGTATGGCAAAATTCATTTAATGTTGGGTGTTGCAGTGTTGCAGTGTTGCAGCAATGTGAAAGGACTGTTGAAATGAAATCTCCATGTTTCTGTGTCAAGTACCTTCTCATTTTCCCAAATGCATTATCAATGTGATTTCAGATTACACTATTTATTCATAAACAGCTAACTTTTAATGAAAAATCTACAGATTGGTTTTCCCTTGTTGTAAATCTGATATTACCAAATTGCTTTGTAAAATCTGAAGATTTATGCAATTAGTTAACAAATGCATTTAGAAAAATAAAAAAGATTTATTGACTTTTATTATTTGAGATATTCACATATACTGGCATCAAAGGTACCTATTTCAGTTGCTCTAATCTTTTGATCTATGTCTAGTCTTTTCAGTGTAGGAAGAATACTGAACTGGCAATAACAAATCATTCCTAAAAGCTAAATATATAACATTTATCTCCAGAAACAATTTCTTTCCATTGGTACAGAAGGTTGAGAGGGATAACAATTCTAAGCATCTGAAATAATAAGCAACTTAACTGAGTGAAATGACTTTAAAATACTACGGATGAGGCATTGAGCTCTAATTACATATAACCAGAGAATTTTAATGATAATTGGAATACTCTTTTTTTTTAACCAATGGTTATTTGATAATGTATTCTATCATGTCACGCAGAAATTAAAGGGATTTAGATTGAATGAGCACTTTTAGTTCAATGTATATTTTTGTATATGCATACAAAGAAAGACAAACAAATGGGAATGGATATTTTATGCATTTGGCATTCAAACTCTTAAATAATACTGTTGGAAACAAGAGGAGAATCATTACCAAATGCTTTAAGATCTGACATATAAAATGAGAAAACGAAAATACACAGGGAAATAAAAGTAATGAAAATGAATGAAACCCTGAAAAAAGAGATCCACAGAGAAAGTGTAAAAGAACTGGAATTGTTTATCCTGAGGAAAGAAAAGTTGTAGGGTAACAATAGATTTTGATATGAAAGCTTAACCTATATATATTATGATATGAAAAGGTAATTACTGAATATAGATGACAATGAATATTTATTCTCAATTGGCACTAAAAGGGAAAATAGAGGAAATAAATTGTTAATGTAGGGAAAAGATCAAGGTTCACTTAGAACGAAAATACAGAAAAAATATAAGCTTTGCTGTTATTATTTTTATTATTTTTCCAAGAGTTCCTTTTAATGGGTTTTGTTATCATGAGATCCTGATGAAGTAAAAGGAAATGTGAAAAGGAATTATTGTTTATCAATAATCTGGAACATGTGACTGATTCAGTCTTTAGCAATTAAATGAGCAATTAAAATGACAACTTATTCTTAGCTTAAGTGTAATCTTATTTAATAAGCCTTGTCTGGGTGTAGTGCTTAAATTCTTCAACTCACCATTACCAGGGAGAGAATTTTCAATTCTATATTTAGCAAACTTGTAGGGGAAGCCAGGTGATACAGAGGTACCAGACCTGGAATCAGGAAAACCCAAGTTCAGTTTCAGTTTCAAACACTTACTAGCTGTGTGAGTCTGGACAAGTAACCTTACTCTGTTTGGCTCCCTTTCCTCATCTTTAAAATGAATTGGTTTAGGAAAGAAATTCTTTAATGTAGTCACTAAAAGTCAGACATGACCAAAAGAAACAAATGTCTAATAAGATGAAACCTGAAGGAAAATATCAGAAAACAGATTATATACAATAATACCCAGTAGTAGTATCAAAAGGGACCAGTAACATGTGAACATACAGCAAGGAAAAAGTTGATAGAATACAACAGTCAGAAGAGAACAAGCCCCTGAAAAGTAAAATGAATCAACTAAAGACATAATCAAATTGGCATTATCATCAAAATGAGATACCCTTATTTTCTATGCATATATCATGGCAATGTGCATTCTCTATGTGCATGCCCCATAGAAACAGAATATCTTGAATAGATTTATATGGAATTCCTATGAGACAGAGTATCTCATAACATCTTTCTGAAAGGAAGGGCTTTTCTGCAAAAGATAACAAAAACCTTACTAAGAATAGAAGAAACAAGCACTGGATTGAAAGCCAAAGAAAATGGGTTTGAAAATTGCTTCGGAAAACCACTTTTATCTGGTTCTCAATTTTATAATCTCTAAAATCCAGGGGTTTGAATAGAGATATATTTACAATACTTGATATAAAGCAGAATTTTTTAGAACTTTCAAAGAATTCAATTAGTTAAAAAATTGCCTAGGTTGAACATATCTAGAAAATTATTCAAAATGGCTCCTGGAAATCTTGCCTAGTTATACAATTCCAGTAGAATCCAGTGGGTACCACTGAGTTCAGTATCTGCTTTTGAGCAAGGTAATCATTTATAATTATCATTGGACTCAAAAAAAATAGGATAATGAGATGGCACTGTAGACAGAATGCTGGCTCTGGAGTCAGGAGGACTTGAATTCAAATCCGGCTCCAGACATTTACTAGTTATGTGATCCCAGACAAGTTACTTCAGCACATTGCTTTAAAAAAAAAATCTTCCCTGAAAAGATCTTTACATTCAAAAGTTCTGAGAAAGGTCTCATTTCCACAATATATAGAGAATTGACTAAAATTTATAAAGATTCAAACAATTCTCCAATTAATCAATGGTCAAAAAACTATTTCTAGTCATAGGAAAAGGTGTTCTAAATCACTATTGGTCAGAGAAATCCAAATTAAGACAACTCTGGGACACTACTACACACTTGTCAGATTGGCTAAAATGACAGGAAATGACAATGACAAATGTTGGAAGTGATGACGGAAAACTGGGACACTAATACTTTGTTGGTGGAACTGTGAGTGGATCCAAACATTCTGGAGAGCAATTTGGAACTATGCTGAAAGGGACTATCAAAATTTGCATCCTTTTTAATCCAGCAGTGTTTGTATTGGACTTATATCCCAAAGAGATCTTAGAGGAGGGAAAGGGACCCCACATGTTTAGGGCAGCACTTTTTGTAGTGTCAAGAAACTGAAAACTGAATGGATGCCCATCAGTTGCAGAATGTCTGAAAAAGTTTGGTATATGAATGTTATGGAATATTATTGTTCTCTGAGAAATAAACAACAGGATGATTTCAGAGAGGCCTGGAGGAATTTACATGAACTGATGTTAAGTGAAATGAGCAGGACCAGAAGATCATTGTACATGGCAACAACAATATTATATGATGATCAATTCTGATGGACGTGGCTCTCTTCAATAATGAAACGATTCAAACGTGTTCTAATTGTTTAGTGATGAAGAAAGCCATCTACACATAGAGAGAGAACTGTGGGAACTTAGTATGGTTCACAACAAAGCATTTTCACTTTTTTGTTGTTGTTTTCTAGCATTTTATTTTTCTTCTCATTTTTTCTGGTTTGATTTGATTTTTATTTTGTGACAAGATAATTGTATAAATATGTAGGCATATGTTGTATTAAACATTTATTGGACTACTTGCTATATAGGGGTGAGTGTGAGGAAAAGGGGAGAAAATTGGAACACAAGATTTTGTTCATAGGATTTTGTTTCTACTTAAAGATCATCTAGATTTTCACTCTTTCCCTATCTCCCTCTTTTCTTCTTCTTCTTCTTCTTCTTCTTCTTCTTCTTCTTCTCTTCTTCTTCTTCTCTCTCTTTCTCTTTCTCTCTCTCTGTCTCTTTCTCTCTCTCTGTCTCTTTCTCTCTGTGTCTCTCTGTCTCTCTGTTTCTCTCTATCTCTGTCTCTTTCACACACACACACACACACACACACACACATTCTTTTTTTTTTATAACATTTTATGGACAGAGCATATGCATTGATAATTTTTTACAACATTATCCCTTGCACTTACTTCTGTTCCAACTTTTCCCTTCCTTCCCTCCACCACATCCCTTAGATGTCAGGCAGTCTTATACATGTTAAATATTTTATAGTATATCCTAGATACAGTATATGTGTGCAGAATCATACAATTCTCTTGTTGCATAAAAAGTTGGATGTAGAAGGTAAAAATAACCTGAGAAGAAAAATAAAAATGCAAACAGTTCACACTCATTTCTCAGTGTTCCTTCTCTGGGTGTAGCTGATTCTATCCACCATTGATCAATTGGAACTGAATTAGATCTTCTCTTTGTCAAAGATAACCATTTCCATCAGAATACATCCTCATACAGTATTGTTGTTGAAGTGTATAATGATCTCCTGGTTCTGCTCCTTTCATTCAGCATCAGTTTATGTAAGTCTTTCCAAACCTCTCTGTATTCATCCTGCTGATCATTTCTTACAGAAAATAATATCCCATAACATTCATATACCACAATTTACCCAACCATTCTCCAATTGATAGGCATCCATTCATTTTTCAGCTTGCAGCCACTACAAAAAGGATTGCCACAAACATTCTAGCACATACAGGTCCCTTTTCCTTCTTTAGTATCTCTTTGGGATATAAGCCCCGTAGTGACATTGCTGGATCAAAAGGTATGCACAGTTTGATAACTTTTTGGCCCTAATTCCAAATTGCCCTCCAGAATGGTTGTATTCATTTACAACTCCATCAACAATGCATCAATGTCCCAGTTTTCCCACATCCCCTCTAACATTCATCATTACCTTTTCCTGCTACCCCTGCTTTTTTGACTTCACCTGAAGCATAGTAGATTTTGCTCCAACTTTTTACCTTTACTCTGCATTTATCTCCCTGCTTCAGGTATGTTTCCTGTAAACAATATATTATAGGATTCTGGCTTTTAATCCGTTCTGCTAATTGCTTCCTCTTTATGGGGGAGATTACCCCATTCATATTTAGGGTTAAAATTACCAATTCTGTATTACTTGTCATCTTGTTAACCCCTGTTTATGCTTTTCTCTGTTCTTTTCCCCTTATCCCCCTTCCCAGTATTAAGCTTGTGAGCACCACTGGCTTCTCACGGCCCTCACTTTTTAGTATCACAGCCCCCGCCTTAGAGTTCCTCCCCCTATTTTACTCCTTTCCCCTCACAGTTTCTGTATTCCCTTCTGCTTAGCTTACTCCTTCCGTTTTCACTGTTCGCTTCTCACTTTTCAATGAGGTGGGAGAAGTTTCACCATCAAATGAATATGTCTAAAATTTTTCTCTTAAAGCCAATTCTGATGGCAGTAAGATACCCAACCCACTATATTCATCCTCCTCCATTCTTTCTCTCAGATATAATAGGTTTCCTTTGTCTCTTTGTGAGATGTAGTACCCCCACTTTACCCTTTTTCTGGTACAACATCCTTTCCTCCTCTAGTTTCTAGAAGAAGATGTAAATGTATTCTTTATACATCTTTATAGCTGAAATATAGTTCCCAAGATTTCTTTTTTTACCTTTTTAGGTTTCTCTTGAGTTCTATATTTGTAGCTGAAACTTTTTTGTTAAGTTCTGTTTTTTTCATCAAAAATAGGTGAAATTCGCTTATTTTGTTGAATGACCATCTTCTTCCCTTAAAAAGATGCTCATTCTGGATGGGTAAGTTATTTTTGGTTGTATACCGAGTTCCTTAGCCTTTTGGAATACCATATTCCAGGCCCTTCGATCTTTTAATGTGGACGCTGCTAGATTCTGGGTAATCCTTATTGTGGCTCCTCTATATTTGAATTGGGTTTTTCTAGCTGGTTGCAGTGTTTTTTTCCTTCATCTGAGGGTTCTGGAAACTACAATAGTGGGAGATCTCAATCTTGGGTAAGTATACCATCATATCATCTGCAAGTGATAGTTTAGTTTCCTCATTGCCTACTCTAATTCCTTTAATCTCTTTCTCAACTCTTATTGCAGAGGCTAGTGTTTCTAATACAATGTTGAATAATAATGGTGATAGTGGGCAACCTTGCTTCACTCCAGATCTTACTGGGAAAGGTTTCAGTTTTTCCCCATTGCATATGATACTTACTGATGGTTTTAAATATATGCTCCTGACTATTTTAAGGAAAAATCCACTTATTCCTATACTCTCAAGTGTTTTTATTAGGAATGGATGTTGGATTTTATCAAATGCTTTTTCTGCATCTATTGAGATGATCATATAGTTTTTGTTAGTTTGGTTATTGATATAGTTCGATTCTGATTTTCAATGAAGTATTTTCTTCAGTCACTTTTTTAATATCTTTTTCTAATTGTCCAATTGAGTTCTTTTGTTCTATGCAAATTTTTTTCCATTTTGCCAATTTTATTTTTTAGAGAGCTATTTTCTGTTTCCAGTTCACTAATCCTATTTTTCAAGGATTTGATTTCTTTATACCCTCTGTATTTAAATAAGTGGGATGACTTCTCCAGACTCTCTTGCCAAGCCTTCCTCTCCTTTTCCCATTTTTCTTCTAGTTCTCTTGTGAGATCCTTTTTAATTTCTTCTCTGAGATTCATCTGTGCTGAGGAACAGATGATCTCCTCTTTTGAGGATTCACCTGGAGACAGTCTGTTTTTAGTCTCCTCAGGGCTTAGAGTCTGCTCTCTATCCATACAGAAGCTGTCAGTGGTTAAGGTCCTTTTCAATTTTTTTGCTCATTTTGTCAGAGAAGAATCAAAGTCAAACAAGCAAAAAAAAAAAAAAATGGAATCTGCTTTTTTGGGGGGAGGGGCTGAGTGGTGTTACCGAGCTTCCTCTACAGATTGTGGGGGGGCAGCAGTGGCACTAGCAGGATAGAGATAGCTGTGCTGCTCCTGCACTCTGAGAGTGTGCTGAGACACTGTGGGGGAGGGGTGGCCAAGTCCCAAGAGCATCCAGCTATTTGGGGTTTCTCCTATCGTTCTTTAGATAGGAGAAACAGCAAATCATAGACATAATTAATAACTTCACCCAAGAAAATGTCAATAATGAGACATCATACCAAAATGTGTGGGATGCAGCCAAAGCAGTAATAAGGGGAAATTTCCTATCTCTAGAGGCCTACTTGCATAAAATCGAGAAAGAAAAGGTCAATGAATTGGGCTTCTAACTAAAAATGCTAGAAAAGGAACAAATTAAAAACCTCCAGTCAAACGCTAAACTTGAAATTCTAAAAATAAAAGAAGAGGTCAATAAAATTGAAAGTTAAAAAAAAAAAACTATTAAATTAATTAATAAATTAAGAGTTGGTTCTATGAAAAAACCAACAAAATAGACAAACCCTTAGTAAATCTGATTTAAAAAAGGAAAGAGGAAAATCAAATTGCTTGAATTAAAAATGAAAAGGGAGAACTCTCTACTAACGAAGAGGAAATTAGAGCAATAATTAGGAATTACTTGGCCCAACTTTATGCCAATAAATTCGACAACTTAAATGAAATGGAAGAATACCTCCAAAAATATAGCTTGCCCAAACTAACAGAGGAAGAAGTAAATATCCTAAACAGTCATAGCTCAGAAAAAGAAATAAAACAATCTATCAACCAACTCCCTAAGAAAAAATCCCCAGGACCAGATGTATTTACATGTGAATTCTACCAAACATTTAAAGAACAATTAACTCCAATGCTAAATAAACTATTTGAAAAAATAGGGATTGGAGGAGTCCTACCAAACTCCTTTTATGACACAGACATGGTACTGAAACCTAAACCAAGTAGGCTGAAAACAGAGAAAGAAACTTATAGACCAATCTCCCTAATGAATTTTAATACTAAAATATTAAATAAAATATTAGCAAAAAGATTACAGAAAATCATCCCCAGGATAATACACTATGACCAAATAGGATTTATACCAGGAATGTAGGGCTGCTTCAATATTAGGAAAACTATTAGCATAATAGACTATATCAATAACCAAACTAACAAAAACTATATGATCATCTCAATAGATGCAGAAAAAGCATTTGATAAAATCCAACATCCATTCCTAATAAAAACACTTGAGAGTATAGGAATAAGTGGATTTTTCCTTAAAATAGTCAGGAGCATATATTTAAAACCATCAGTAAGTATCATATGCAATGGGGAAAAACTGAAACCTTTCCCAGTAAGATCTGGAGTGAAGCAAGGTTGCCCACTATCACCATTATTATTCAACATTGTATTAGAAATACTAGCCTCTGCAATAAGAGTTGAGAAAGAGATTAAAGGAATTAGAGTAGGCAATGAGGAAACTAAACTATCACTTGCAGATGATATGATGGTATACTTACCCAAGATTGAGATCTCCCACTATTGTAGTTTTCCTGTATATTTCTTCTTGCAGCTCTCTTAACTTCTCCATTAGGAATTTAGATGTTATACCACTTGATGCATATATGTTTAATATTTATATTTTTTCATTATCTATGCTGCCCTTTAGCAAGGTATAGTGACCTTCCTTATCTCTTTTAATTAGATCAATTTTTGCTTTTGCTTGATCTGAGATCAGGATATCTACCCCTGCTTTTTGACTTCACCTGAAGCATAGTAGATTCTGCTCCATCCTTTTACCTTTACTCTGTATGTATTGACCTGCTTCAAGTGTATTTCCTGTAAACAACATATTGTAGAATTCTGGCTTTTAATCCAGTCTGCTAACTGCTCCTCTTTATGGAGGACTTTATCCCATTCACATTTATGGTTAAAATTACTAATTTTGTATTACTTGCCATCTTGTTAATGCTTGCTTATGTTTTTCTCTTTTTATTCCCCCTTACCCCCCTCCCCAGTATTAAACTAATGAACACCACTTGCTCCTCCCAGTCCTCCCTTTTTAGTATTCCTCTCCTTACCTTTGAGTTCCTCCCTCTTTCTTACCCCCTTTCCTCAAAATTTATGTATTACCTTCCACTTATCTTACTCCTTTCCTTTTCAGTTTTCTCCTCCCACTTTTCAATGTGGTGGGAAAAGTTTCACCTTAAATCGAATATTTTTCTCTTTAAGCCAGTTCTGATGAGAATAAGATACACACTATGTTCATCCCTGTCCTTTCAAATATAATAGGTTTCCTTTACCTATTTGTGAGATATAGTACCTCCACTTTACCCTTTTTCTGGTGCAATTTCCTTTCTACCTCTAGTTTCTATAACAAATTATACATGTGTCCTTTACATATCTTTATAACAGAAATGTAGTTCCCAAGATTTCTTTTTACCTTTTTATATTTCTCTTGAGTCCTATATTTGGAGATCAAACTTTTTGTTTAGTTTTGTTTTTTTTCATGACAAATAGATAAAATTCACCTATTTCATTGAATGTCCATCTTCTTCCCTGGGAAAAACGCTCATTTTGGCTCAGTCATTCTTGGCTGCATAACAAGTTCCTTAGCCTTTCAGAATATCACATTCCAGGCTCTTTGATCCTTTCATGTGGACACTGATAGATCCTGAGTAATCTTTATTGTGGCTCCTTTATATTTGAATTGATTTTTTTCTAGCAGCTTTTAGTATTTTTTTTCCTTGGTTTGATAGTTCTGGAATTTAGCTACTATATTTTTTGGAGTTTTGATTTTAGGGTACTTTTCAGTACATGGTTGATGAATTCTTTTAATGCCTATTTTACTCTCTTTTTCTTTAACATCTGGACAGTTATCTTTAATAATTTCCTGGTAATACAGTCCAGGGCCTTTTTTTCATCATATTTTTCAGGAAGTCCAGTAATTCTCAGATTATCTCTTCTAGATCTATTTTCCAGGTCTGTTGTTTTCCCAAGAAGGTATTTGACATTTTTTCCCCCATTGTTTAATTTTTTGTTTGTTTGTTTGTTTTGCTTGACTGATTCTTGGTTTCTCCTCGAGTCATTCAATTCCATTTCTTCAATTCTGATTTTTAATGAATTATTTTCTTCACTCACTTTTTATATCTTTTTCTAATTGTCCAATTGAGTTTTTAAATCAGTTGTTTTGTTCTATGGAATTTTTTTTTCCATTTCATCAATTTTATTTTTTAGAGAGCTATTTTCTTTTCCCAGTTCACTGATTCTGTTTTCCTTGGAATTATTTACCTTTTCCAATTCATTAATTCTGTTTTTCAAGAATTAGATTGCTTTATCCACTCTATCTTTAAATGAGTAGGGTGACTTATCCAGACCCTCTTGTCAAGCTTCCCTTTCCTTTTCCCATTTTTCTTCTAGCTCTCTTCTATTAGAGTCTTGTCTGCTGAGGACAAGATCATATCCCCCTTTTGGGGATTCATCTGGAGAAGTCTGTTTTTAGTATTCTCAGGGTTTAAAGTCTGCTCTCTATCCATATAGAAGCTATGAATAGAGTCCATTTTATTTTTTTGCTCATTTTGTCAAAGAAGAATCAAAGAAAACAAACTAACAACAACAACAAAAGCAAATGCAGTCTGCTTTTTGGGGGAGGGGGTGGCTGGATGGTATTACTGCAGGGAGCAGCAGTGAGGCAATAGGAGGACAGCAATGGTTGCACTGTGTCTGCACTCTGAGACTCTAAGAGCATGGTGAGACACTCCAGGTGGCTGTGGCCAGGTCCCGAGAGACCCTCGCTTTTTGGGATTATAGTCTTTACCCCCTGTGTTTATAGCTTCTCTGCTGATCTACTGGCTTGCTGACAGGGCAAAGTAGCCACACTGTGGTAAAGTTCTCCTCGTAGATATGGCTGATATCACACTCTAGCCCCCTCAGGTCTGTTCAGTGTGAGCTGTCTTCTGTACTCTCACTGTCTGCTGCTCTGATGCTGCCTGCCTTCAGTTTTCACCTGATCTAACTGTCCCTGCATGCATGCAAAAACAGACTTTTTCTGGTGAATTCTGAGGATATCTTCTTTTGATTATTATTATTATTATTATTATTTTCAGTTAAGTACTAATTCCGAGGCCTTGTTACAAAAAAATTTTTTTTTGAGAACAAGACAGACCTTAAATAGATGTATGTGTCTGTAATGGGCTGAGGCTTGAGTTGATGCACTGAGGTCCCAAGCACATGAGGATAAATAGTAATTGGACCATACTCTATTAATATATATACTTGGAGAAAGAATGGCCCCCAACCACTCTTTGTGCAAGTCCTGATGTGTTGTATAGGAAATGATAATTTTGGTGGGTGGAGGCAGGGGAGTGGAGGGGGAAGTGGAAAGAGAGACTGCTGGCTGGTTTCTTGACATAGCTGTTTGCAATGCTATCATGACCACCCCCCCCCTTCACCTTTTATCCCCTTTCACTTGCAATCCCCTTTCACCTCTACTGGCTGGCTTCCTGTTACAGCTGCCCATATTGCTGTCACAATCCCCCTTCACCTCAAAAAGAATAAAGATTGGAGATTTTTTCCCTTAACCTGAATTCCTGACTCTGGCTGATTTTAAATACACGATCATCACATGTGTCCTCTCTGCCATCTTGACGGGAAGTCACACACACTCTTTCTATTGTCTACCAGATTGAAGCTGCTCTTCACTCTCTCTACAATGTCTCACTATTCCCTTCTCATTTTCCCTAGGCACCACTCATATTTTATGGAAGGGCAGAAACTTCCCTTGAAAGTCTTAATTCTGCCTTTATCAGTTCAACATTCTACTTCCTTATATGCTTGGATTCCTAGCTCTCTCTTTTTTGTTTGTTTGTTTGTTTTGTTTTGTCTGTTTGTTTGTTTTGCTTTTCATTTCCTACTAATCTTCACTTTGGAATCACACTTGTCATGATTTTCCCTGCCCTTATTCCAAAACAACTGAAGCTATATCAAATGAGTCTAATAAAAATTCATTTGATCTAACCTCAAGTGGGCACTCATCCCTGCAGAACAATTTTTTTTTTTAAATCTCCATTTGGTTCTAACACTCTTTGCAGAGTGGTTTTTCTAACAATCTCTTCCCTCAATAATCCTGAAAGTTCAATTGTACAGTACCTATTACTAAATGACTTCTGTTTTACTAAGACTCATATAATCAGAAGAATTTTCAACAACGTAATTTCCCTTTTAGTATCTTTCAAAATCTTTCTTCATCTTTACCTCCCCTCCTCTTTCTGTGCTCCAGATAGAGGATGAAGTAACTCTTCTAATGATTAAGTTTAACCTATCTGTATAACTTTCTAAAAGCCCTTTGGGAGATTTTCTTGACTTCTCTCTTTCTTCCATTGTTAATATCCTCTTATCCATTTAAGACCCACTATGTTTTGTAAGCAACCACACTTTCAAACTCCATTTTATAGTCTTTTCTTATTCATTCTTTGATGTGGATTTTTAGTGGTTTTGCAAACTTGATATTTTATTCACTGTTCTGATTCATCTGTAGAAATTGGCCTCCTTGCCTCTCTGATTTCTCAGTGTTTCAAAATTCTTATGATACTTTGTTTGCCAATGAAGATCCCTTTAAATTATCTTCCCAAATTTTCCCATTTTTTATTATTGCAATCTTAGAAAATGAATTATACACCTGATTCTTCCACTTCATTACAACATAGTCACTACTTAATTACTGGAACTCTGAAAACTTTTTAATAAAAATATCCTATTCCCTTTCCTCATGAACTTGTAACTACCTCACCTATACTTTGTCCTTTTAACTCATGTAATACTGTGATTACTTATGTCTCCTTAAAATTTGTCTAAATATTCCTCAGTTAACCATTCTCAAACCACTTCTAAGCATTATTTATCTCAAGTTTCTGACATAATGTGCTCAATTCAGTTTTCACATATGTAACCCCCATATGTGTATCTATGTACATTATACAAAACATGTATACATGTATATAAACAATATATACATGTGCATACACATGCACATAAATATACATATTCTATTCTAATATTTTTTTTTCTGAGCACAATTAATTCTTGAATTGTACATATGTATCTTGATATTATATCAGAATTTCAAAAGAATAAAATATATAGTATATTCAACCCAGTGCTTCAGAATTCTAATAATTCATTTTTTAAAAATATTTTATTTTATTTTATAATAACTTTATATTGACAGAATCCATGCCAGGGTAATTTTTTTTTACAACATTATCCCTTGCACTCGCTTCTGTTCTGATTTTTCCCCTCCCTCCCTCCACCCACTCCCCTAGATGGCAAGCAGTCCTATATATGTTAGATATGTTGCAGTATATCCTAGATACAATATATGTTTGCAGAACCGAACAGTTCTCTTGTTGCACAGGGAGAATTGGATTCAGAAGGTAAAAATAACCCGGGAAGAAAAACAAAAATGCAGATAGTTCACATTCGTTTCCCAGTGTTCTTTCTTTGGGTGTAGCTGCTTCTGTCCGTCATTTATCAATTGAAACTGAGTTAGGTCTCTTTGTCAAAGAAGTCCACTTCCATCAGAATACATCCTCATACAATATCATTGTCGAAGTGTATAATGATCTCCTGGTTTCACTTAGCATCAGTTCATGTAAGTCTCTCCAAGCCTCTCTGTATTCATCTTGCTGGTCATTTCTTACAGAACAATAATATTCCATAACATTCATATACCACAATTTACCCAGCCATTCTCCAATTGATGGGCATCCATTTAATTTCCAGTTTCTAGCCACTACAAACAGGGCTGCTACAAACATTTTGGCACATACAGGTCCCTTTCCCTTCTTTAGTATTTCTTTGGGATATAAGCCCAATAGAAACACTGCTGGATCAAAGGGTATGCACAATTTGATAACTTTTTGGGCATAATTCCAGATTGCTCAGATGTAGATATAGATATGCTTTTAGACCTCTGATTATTTATTGGATAATTATTAGTAACTTATAGTCATGGAGTCATCAGAAGCTCTGAGAGATAATAACTTGCTCAGCACCACAGAACTAATAAGTCTTAGAAATGGTGCTTGAATCTAAGTCTTTCAGACTCAAAGACTATCTATCTATATCTATCTGTCTGTCTCTTTATCTATCATCTGTCTTTGTATCTATGTATCCATGTAGCTATTTGTACGTATATTTTTGTTCTAAAATTTATCTCCATGCCTATATATCTATATGTATTTTATCATCTATATACCTACATATTCATCTTATTATATAACAATTTATAAACTTATGAACCTCTTTTTTCTACATATATTTCTGTATCTGTCAATCTATCTATCATCTAGCTATACTCTAGTCAGTCAGAGAGAAATGACCAACAAAATCAATTATACACATAAATATGTATAAACATTTCCTTTCCTTCAATTTCGTTAAGTAAATTCTAGAAGAATTTTGTTTATATTCTACCACAGAATTGTTTTATTGTTGTTTTATCTTCAAAAGATTGCATTCTTTGCCTGCTAAAATCCTTCTTTGCCTAGTAATTGTCATCTAAATAATGCACAAACAGGTATGATGCCAGGAATATTTCCTTTGTCCTTTCCCAGAAGTATTTGATAAGCCTTTATTAAATATGGCAATATATATAAATATCTTTATTAACATTAAAATATGGCCTATCATTATTTCCTATGAAATCATTATTCCCTAAATTTTCAAAATTTTCCATCAAGAATAATAAGGGTGGGTATCAGCAAATGCAATTAATACATCAAAAAACATACCCATATATATAAAAAGAATCAGGAGGTGCTACCTTCAATAAATCTTTGTAAAGAAATTGTGTCATTATACTCTTGTAGCAATAAGTTCTCTACTAAAAAGATACTCTGATACAATCAAATTATCTATTTTATTTTTACCTATAAAGTTATTCTTATATTTTCAGGGTAGGGGACAGGAGATACTAGTTTTTATAGATATGGGATTTAATAGTTTTAGGGACTAGGGAACCCCTAGACTGGAAACACTAGACAGTTTCAGGAGAGACAATGGATATTGTGCCAGATCAGGAGTAAGGAATACCTGAGTTCATATATAGTTTAAGACATTTACTAGTTGTGTGACCCTGGACAAGTCATTCAACTCTTGTTTGCATCAGTTTCTTTATCTCCAGTTGGAAAAGGAAATGGCAAGTCATTCTAATATCCTTGGCAAGGGGACCCCAAAAGAATCACAAAGAGTAAGATATCTTACTGAAGTGACTGAATAACAGCAGACTGGAAATACATGCCACTGATAGAGAGCAAAAGTTCGTGTATAATGTATATTCTCACTAGATGGGGTCTTGCCTGCCTTTATTCCCAGCTTCTTAAGCCTGATAATGGTAGATCACTCAATTATGTATTCAGAGCTTTTGAAGATCTAAAGCAGGAGTCCTCAAAGTGTAGTCCAAAGAATTGTTGTGGTCTCTGAAACCCTTTCAGAGGGTCTACAAACTCAAATTTTTTTTTTATTTCTAATATAGTAAATAGCTATAAATATAATCCATGTGAACAAAACCTCTTTGAACAGATCCTCGATAGTTTTTTAACAACATGAAGATATTGAAAACTAAGGTTTGAGAACCACTGGTCTAAAGCAAACTAAAGTGGGATTGTAGATCCCAAATCTCTTTTTGATTATGGAAAGTTCCCACATCTTTGATACAAAGATGGCCCAGATTTCTTTAGGAAGGGTAGGCTGGTCCCATTCAGAAAACAGAGCAGGTCAAAGTTTTTATGCCAATTAAGCATGGAATTAATTCTATGGATGGGTGCTACATTTTCATACTGAACTTAGTCTCAAATAATAACAAAAATCTCAATGAACCAGTTAAAAATGATAATTTAAGCCATTCCCTATTTTTATATAATTAGTTCATTTCAAGGTCAGAATCATCTTAATTGGAAGATCAGAAAATTCACTATACCATTTTATGTCTAGCTTTTAAGAAGAAAGGAAAAGAAATGCTACAAAATACCACATATTTTCTTGAATTCCATTTCAGCATACATTCATTGCATTCAACATTGAGATTTATCAGGCAATTTGTGCCCTTGATTTTATCCCTCTTCTCCAACTCTTTCTTTTCTTTGATATTGCTATTGATTCTTGTTAATAATACCCTTTCCTTATCCTCTGTGGAATAAAAAGACAATCCTGTACAGGCCTTTTTGTTTTTCCCTTTCAGCTTCAGCTAAAATAGAGCCCTAGTATTCTTGCCAATCATCCTGGATCACAAATACAGAACAGCAATGAAGATATCTGTATAATGGAGGGAATAAGAGGAAAGTGATGAGAATAGAAGTCATATCCCATTTCTCATATTTTCAGAATGTATTTTAGAAATTAATAAGAATTTAAAAATCATAGAATCATAGATTAGAATTGGAAAATACTTCAGAGACTCTCCAATCATAATCAACATTTTGCTTGAGTATCAGTGTAAGTTATGATTTACCTAAATGATTTTACACAACTATTAATCATAAGAAGTCATATTTTAAGAAAAGTCCTCAAATCCCAGAGCTAGGGCTCTTTTTACTATACTGGGCTATCCTTGACACATAGGACAGACAAACCCTTTTAGAAATGTTCATTTTTTATTCAAGAAGAATTTATTAAATTCCTACCATGCACTAAGCCCTACATATTAATTTTTAAAGTAAAAAATCCTTTGCTTACTATCTTTAATTGCCTATTAGTTTTAATGAAACCTGGACACAACTATATTGGTATTTTACCAGGAGCTCCATGGTTTTTTCATGCATTGTAAATTATTTTTTCCTATAATGTACAAAAGCAAATCCTATTTAATTGAATGTTTTAAGAAATATCCATGATGGGCCTACCGTGTACGACACAGTACTAGGAGATAGAACCATGAAGGCAAATTTTGTAAAAGTGATTACAATTGATAAGCAAGCATTAATAAATACATACTACATCATAAGTCAGATACTATACTACATAATGAAGATACAAAGACAAAATCATCTATAATCAATGACTATTCCACACTTTTTTCATAGTTTTTATGATTTTCTTATAATATATTTTAGCAAATGCCAATTACTAAAATATTTCACTTCCATCTCCATGAAATCTCTCCTTATATCATGTAAATTTATGTTTACAGTGGATTTGTGTTTAGGAGGTATGGCACCTCTCCCATGAAGATTTACAAAATTCAGGGCTACTCATTTACCTTTTGTTTTAATCTGGCACACAATTCTGTGAATATATATGAAGTATATATAGTGGTCACACCTTAGTAAAATTGCCCTTGCAGACTATACCAGGTTGAAAGTAATTGACAGGTATCAAATCTGTTGTTGAGTTAGGGGATGTCTACTTCAATTATGGAAAAACTTCTCCTTGTAGAATGTATGACTGAGCAAAATTTGTTCCAGTGGTTATGAAGATGGCTGAAGCAGATATCGTGGACTGCTCACAGCTTAGTAAGACATGAAAAATACTAACATTACCCACTTCAAATCAGGTTATGACTAGTCATCTTGTTGTTGCTTTGTTCCTGGACTACAATGGAAGAGAATTGAGAAAAGAGTAAGGTTGATAACTTCACAACTATCTCATTTAAATCCTATCCACACACAAGTCAAGACATCACTCCATTATGCAATTGGTCCTCAAAACAAAGAACAAATAACAAATTTATAAGTGTATATGTCCATGCTTACTCAAATACTTCTAAAGGTCTATTAATTTTATCAAAGTGTATTCTACCATCCAGATAGACCATAACCTTTCAATACCTTTTTACATTTTTAAAAAATTTTTCTTTGATCCTTTAAAAGTCCAGCATCATTAGAATGTCATGCTGAGGCATTGGAGTAGCATTTTGGTGGAGATAGACAATGTGTTCATATAAATATAACAGCTCTAAAACACAGTGATAATTCTCTTTAATAAACTTCTGAAATTTATTTTCAGCTTAGTCAGGAGGGTGTATGCTCAGGTGAAGTAGCTAGCCTCTGGCTGTAGAGAATTGTTTTGATTTTCAAGGATTTTCAAGGATGCATGAGGACATGTAAATAACATAGAGTACTGAGCAATTTATGGGAGGAAAAAAATATTCCCTGTGGCAATCATTGATAAAAGAGGATGTGCAAATAAAAAAAAATTAGCCTGCAGAATGAATCCTGGTAACAGTTGTTACATGTTCAAATTAAACAGAATGATATAATTAACTGGATATTTCTTGTTTCTGCAGCTGAACAATACAAGTTCATTTATGTCAGGTGTTAAAAGAATTTAAAATATTCAATTATAAATTTAAAATTTTCACTCTATAACAATATAACAATATAACATATATAATATGTATGTATTGTGCATGGGAGTACAGATACATTTATTTGTATACGCACATAAATATATATGTATATAAACACACATATACATAGAGAAAGTATATCAAATGTATATATATACAATTTTGTTGGAAACTGATAGACAGGATCCTGATTTGTTAGTGAGGAAATATTCATTGCAATATGTTAATGGTTATAACATCATTTTACTCCTAGATGCCGATGGTTCTTGCACATGTCAGTCTCACTCAGAAGAATATTGATTTCTTGCTATCAGAGTCTTTGCTAGGAACACACATTAAAAGCAACAGTAGTTACACCGCAAATCAAGTAACTTTTTTTTTTTTTGTGAATAAGAGAAACCATACTAGAAATGTGCTGACTTAAAAGCAGTGGAGAAAATTTAAGCAAAGCTAATAACAGACTTGCATAATGACTTCTTAAAGGAGTTTCCAATTCCAAAGGAAATTGGCAAGCTTTGGAAAAAGATAAGTCAAACAATTAAAATTGACCTCCCACTTAAGTCTATACAAATGAATTATTAAAATTACTGCCTCTTAAAAACCTCTCAAAAGTAGGATGTGATGAGTATTCTTACCTTTAAGATCATTATTAGTAAACAATATTACCTTGAACAACTCAAGCTATGATTTTCAAACTGAATGAATTCATAGTCCTGTAAAAATACAAATAGCCTGGCTCAATCTTGTTGACTTGGATTTACTTCAGCAGAATTCATGAACTAGCATTAATGAAATCCCCCGCTATGCTCTCCTGTGCTAACTTTTGGAGATAAAGTGAAAGACAAGTAACAGTCCCTCTGGAAACAATTAACAGCTTTAACAAAGTTGCAGGATATAAAATGACCCATACAAATTACCAGCACTTCTATATATTACTAACAAAGACCAGTATCAAGAATTAGAAAGAGAAATTTTATTTAAAATAACTAAAGATAAAATAAAATATTTGAATGTCTATCTGCCAAGACAAATGCGAAAACTATATGAGCACAATAATAAAACACTTCTCAAACAAGTAAAATAATGCCTAAACAATTGGGAAAATATAAATTGTTCAAGGGTAGGTCAAGCCAATATAATAAAATGACAATTCTGCCTAAATCAATCTACTTGTACAATGCCATAACAATCAAACGGCTAAAAAAGTTATTTTATAGAACTAAAAAAAAAAAAAAAACAAAATTTATCTAGAAGAACAAAAGGTCAAGAATATTAAGGGAAATAGTGAAAAAAAAATACAAAGGATGGTGGCTTAGCAGTACCAAACTTATAAGTATGTTATAAAGCAGCAGTCATGAAAACCATCTAGTACTGGCTAAGAAATAGAGTGGTGGATCAATGGAATACACTAGATACACATGACACATAATCAAAGTCTATAGTACTCTAGCATTTGTTAAACCCCCAAATTCCAATTTTTGGAATAAGAACTCAATATTTAACAAAAATTGCTGGGAAAAATGAGAAATATGTCAAATACTCAGCATAGGTCTAAATCTTACACCCCATACCAAAGTAAAGTCAAAATGGGCATGTGATTTGAGTATAAAGGATGACATAAATAAATTAGGAGGGCAAAGGATAATTTATCAGTTCTTTGGAGAAGGGGGAATTTATGATCAAAGAACCAGAGAATATTATGAAAGAGAAAACGGACAACTTTGATTCCATTAAATTAAAAAAGTTTTTGCACAAACAAAAACAATAGAAATATGATTTAAAAAAAGGAACATACAAAGCTGGGGAAAATATTTACAGTCAATATTTCTAGTAAATATCACATTTCTAAAATATATAATGAACTGTATCAAAAATTTAAGAATACAAGTCATTCTCCAATTAATAAATGGTCAAAGGATATGAACAATTTTCAAATGATGAAATTAAAGCCCTCTATAATCATGAAAAAATGCTCTATATCATTGATGATTAAAGACATGCAAATTTAAACAGCTCTGATCTACCACTTCATACTTCTCAGATTGGCTAAGATGACAGGAAAAGAAAATGATAAATGTTGGAGGTGATGTGAGAAAACTAGAACACGAATGAATTGTTGGTGGAATTGTGAAATGATTCAACCATTTTGGAGAACATTATAGCCCAAAGGGCTATAAAATTGTGCATACCCTTTGACCCAATAGTGCTATTACTGGATTTGTATCCCAAGGAAATCATAAAGAAGAAAAAAAGGAATTACACATTCAAAAATATTTGTAGCAGCTCTTTTTGCAGTAGCAAAGAACTGGAAAATGAGTAAATGCCCATTATTTGGGGAATGGCTGAACAAATTGTGGTATAATAAGGTAGTTGAATATTATTATTGTTCTATTAAAAAAAAAAAACTTATGACCAAACTGATTTTACAAAGGCCTGGAAGGATTTACACAAACTTAAGCTGAGTGAAACAAGCAGAACCAGGGATACATTGCACACAATAACAGTAAGAGAATGCAATGATCAGCTGTGAAAGACTTGATTCTTCTCAGTGGTTTAGTGATCCAGGACAATCCCAATAAACTTTAGACAGAAAATGCTATCCACCTTCAGAAAAAGAACTATAGAGATTGAATGTTAATCAACACATGTTATATTCACTTCTTTTTTTTCTGTTTATTTTTCTCTCCCATAGCTTTTCTCTTTTGTTCTGACTCTTCTCTCCCAACATGATTCACAAAGCAATATGTATAAAGATAAATTAACTAATTTATACAAAAAGACAATCCTTCTTTTCTTCAGAATCTATTTTATTAATCTCCATTATTTATTTTCAAAACCAATATGGTTGATTTGCAAATGTTAGAAAAATATTTACTCTGTTATCATGTTTTTGAAAACCCAAACAATTCAGTTATTTTAAAAGTTTATAAAATCTTAAACAAATAAATATAATAATAAAATATTCAGCATTTTCTGATAAGTTGCTGAGTAGATAAAAATTACACACATTATTTTTTTTTTGAAAAGTAGCATGAGATAGAATCATGTTTTATTAAGTGAATACCAATCTGCCTTGATTTCAATTGCAAGGCAATTCAGATTTTCTCTCCCTCCAAAATATTAGCACTTAAGGAAAAAAGGGAAAAAAATAAAACAAAAATATTTTAAAATTGCATGAATGGTTGTAAAAATCAATAAAAATCAATAAAATAAGTAATCATCAGCTGCTCATTAAACATCTACTATATGTTAGTCATTTTGCTAGGTCATTAAGATATTAATCAGATTAGAAAGGCAGCCTGGAGGAGTAGATAGTCTCTTCTCCTAGAAGGACAGGAAGCCTGGAGTTAAGTCTTGACATTAATATATAGTTGTTGGGACCCTAGACAAGTAACATAATTTATCAGTGTCAAATGCAAATCTCTGATAGTATAAATTACAAAAAGAGAGAAGGGGGAGTCTTTATCTCTAATGGATCAGTTCAACATTATAATCAAAACAAAATTTAACCTCTTTGTAAGCAGAGAGTATGGAGAAACATTTTGATCATTGGCAATTTATGGTTGTTATTTCTTCACAAGTAGATTAGCGACAGCCAGTCATGCTATAATAAAGCAGCAATGACTACTCTTGGAAAATTACAAGACTATAGTAAAAGAACAGAAGGGGTGGTTAGAAGATGGCTTTAACAATTTCTTGTAGTTGGAAGGAAATATGAATTTATAACAACAGTATTTAGTAAAATATTACTTTTTTATTTTATTACCTAATATCTTATACTTTTCATTTGATAAAATGGTAAATTACTTCATCTTAAGTCATACATAAAATAAACATATAACATCTTCTCATTAAAGAAAAAGTTGTGGATTTGAAGTTCAAAAGCGTGGGTCCAAGTTCTGACATGTTTTAAAATGAAATAGGCATTGGGACAAGTTTCTTTCCTTTTTTGGACTTCTGTACATTTGTACAGAATCATTTGTAAATTTGTAAATGAGGAGATTGAACTCCATGTTCTCCAAGTTTAGTTTTAAAATATAAGATTTCATGACATCAATATTCATTAAGGAGATATCTAAGGCACCCCTTTCCAATTCTAGAATTCTATAGCTTTCTTTATTCTAATTGAAGTTTATTTATACACTTTTCAAGGTTATGAACCATGCAAAAAGAGAACATAGAACATTAAAATAAACACACACCACATACACATAAGTGAAATCAGGATTTTTTTTTAATTAAGGAACTCCTTTTCTTTATCCTGACTGGGAAGTTTCTGGAAAAATTAGATTTTCAGATTTTCAAAGATAAATCTACTTTAATTGTCTGACAGAGTAGATTTGCTGTGCTTCTTTGAAAAAGAATCTTTAGAGGTATGTCTATTTTTCTGGATATGAATCAAAACAGGATGTAAGCTGGAATCAGTTTAGAAATAAAGTGAAACTGACATACAAATCCCTCAAATTCTCCTGCCATTTTCATTTGCATACCATTAAGTTTCCAAGTTGTAAGATATGGACTACATATTCCCATCTTTCTACTCCCATTTCTGCCCACCAAACATTTAACCTGCTTCTATATTTCCAAATGCAATTCTACATGAATTTTTAACATTTTTATTTCAAATACACTTAATTCTGTATCTAACTTAACAAAATTTTAATTTATTTTTTTTAAAAATAGACCATTTAGGGCAATATGCACATGCTATCTGAAAAAGGGTAAGCTCTGTTTATGTCTTTAGAGTGATCATATGGACCTGGCTGCATTTTTATTTTGCTCCTTTATTTTAACTCACTGCATTTGAATTTTTTCGCTCTAGATGAGAGGTATCCTTTCTGGTTAAAGTAAAATTCACTAAATCATAGTGAAGAGAATATAGAGAAAAGCACAGGCCCTGCCTGATCTCAATGGGAGGCAGGTTAGCCTTAGGACATAAAAATACAAAAATTACCAATAGAATGGAGCCAATGGGACTAAGAATGCAGATTTTGCTTTGAAAATATCTTATAAATAAGTCAGAAAATGGAAAGAAAAGAAGAAGAAAGAAGAGCAAACTTTCAGGGAATTTTTCTATTTTATAAAAATAATTTTTTGTAATGTATTATAAGGAATCAGAAGCAAATCAGGAAACAGGGATTTTTTTTTCCCCTACTGGGAAACAAAATCATGTTGCAAATGAGAATTAAAGTAAATAGTGGGAGAATTTTACATGGATGAAGCAAACATTTGACTGCAGAAATCTAGTTTTATGAGACAATGAAACTCAAGGTAACTTCAGAAACTGGCAATCTTGAAAATTAGTATTTGGCACTGAAAAAATAGGGCACATACTTTATGGATACTCTCTTGTTTCTGCTACTTAGGTGGTCTTTGAATCTAAAAATGTAGGATTATCTCATACTGGGGAAAGAGGTATAAGACTTCAAACTGTTTATGGGTTTAGAGAGATTGCTGTAGTGTTTGTGAGTCACTAAGAAAGAAAGAAATGTTGATCACATATGGAAGATGTGAATGTTGTTGGCAAAAATTTCTATTTTGTTTTGTTTTTTCCTCATATCACTCATGCTTACTCAAATGTACACTCTCATGCTTTTTTAATTGGTTTCATGGAGTTCCATGTAGAAACATGGAAAGGAGGATTCAATTTCAAACAAAATAAAATGATTTTGAGTTGAAGTCTCAGTAGTTTTGATTTACATATGTTATTACTAATTTTTGGAATGATGTTTTATGGTTTGAATGATAGTTTATGAGTTAGAATGCCATCTTTAAAAATTGTTTATGATTTCTGACCATTTATCTATTGATAACTATCTGCAGCTTATATTTTATTAGAAATTGAATTCCTTATTTTATGCTCCCAATGATTTTTACCCCATTCCCCTCATTCAACACAGTGAGATTCATTGATTCTACTTTTCTTTTTTAATATTAAAAACATTTCCCTTTCCCAGTACCCACCACAGTTCATAACTCCCCTTCTCCCAGTCATTCCAAATATTTTAAATGACTTTCACCAGCAGTATTACAATTTAATACTTTGTCTCTTTAATTTTTTTACACTTTAAATTAGTCTTTTTTTCATGTAGCAATAAACTCAGATTTACAAAATTTTAATCCCTAAATGTAAGCTATTTCTATTTTTTCTTGAAATTTTATTTTGCCCCTTTCTTTAACTTTTCATGATTAATGAATACTATAGTGTTAATCAAGTGTGCATCCTTTGAAAAGTGAACAACATCTTCCTGATAACATGGACAGTTTATTTTTAACCCTGAAATTATAAAACTGATGAAATTTATTCATGATTTAAATTTGATAGACATTCTGGTATATTCCATGTTTTGCTTGCTTTCTCTCAATTCAGAATACTTTTTACAAAATTTTGTTTCATAATTCCTTAAAAAGTGGCTTTCTAAATTTTTGCATAAGAATTTGCTATTTGATTAATTAGTTTTATATTTTCAACCAGGTTTTGTTTTCAAACTTAGATCTTTTTATTTATATATCCTTCAATTATTCTGCCAATTAGGGTTTTGCTTTTTTATTTCATGTTAACTATAAGCAATTTTTGATGTTTCTTTATAATTCTTAATTTAGAGATTCTAAGCAACTAATATTCTCAACCATTTATATGGTTTTCCTTTTTTTTTTCTTTAATACTTCTGGTTTTCTGAAATTTATATTTTCTTATATTTATTTTTATCTATTAATAAAATTTTATTTAATCTATTTTAAATATTTATTTTACCAAGGAAATAATGTAATGTTTGATGAACATTTTTTAATCATGATTTTTAGTTAGAGTGGCTATTTTTATTTCTGTTTGATTTGTTCTCAACATCAGTTATGTTTCTGATGAAGATCCTAGGAGAAAAACTTATAGGAATATCAAAACTAAGTTTCAAAGCTCAGAGTTTCATTGGAACCAACAAGAAAAATACAATTTAAATATCATGGAACTACAATAAAGATTACAAAAGAATTAGCAGCTACTGATATTTAGCTCATGATGCAAGAATAATTGCAATCAATAAAAAGCCAGGAGAAAACAGAACAAAAAACTAATTTGCTCTTATGGTCTACTATGTCCATAATGATGTTTTATTTTCCTTTTAACATTTTGAATTCATTTATTATTATCTTCTGACGAGATGTTTCATTTTTTCTTCTAGTTTTTCATTCTTTTTATTTTATTTTATTATTTGTTGTAATCTCAGAACATCATTAACTTCTACTTGTTGGTGGTGGAGCCAAGATAGTGGAGAGGGAATATGTCTTTTTCAGAGCTCTCTCCTTGACCTTCAAACTAACAGCAAATCCAGCCTCTAAACTGGTCTACAGTGACAGAACCCACAAATATTGGGAGAAATAACAAATTTCCACCAGAAGATAATGTCAAAGGTCTCCAGAAAAGGTCTGTTTCAATCAGGCATGGATAGAGGTGGGTCAAGCACAGAAGGACTGAGTATAGGTGAGCCAAAAACAGGCACTAAGTGCAGACAGCACACAGTTTCAAGGTGGTGTGAGCTCCATGTGCTGGAGAATTTAACTGAAGTAATCTACAGCAATGTTTGCTATTAGTTGCAAGCCAGTAGATCAGAAGACTAGTTATACGACATCCAACACAAGTACAAAAAGAAAATACTGAGCCCCAACACCAGTATTTATAGGGCTGGCCATACTCACCCAGCATTAGAAGTTATTCAGCAGTGACCTGTACAGGAAGATTGGACAATCTCTTTTCCCTAAAAGCAAACCTTAACCTTTAAAAAAAAATAAGCAAAAAAGCAAATAAAACTCTGATCAAAGAAATAGAAGAACAGCTTTTTAAACCCAGAAGTCACTAAAAGCAGATTGTCTCCAGATGAAGCCCCAAAGGGTGATATAAATAAGTCCCCATCTCACAAGGTTCCCTTGGAAGAATTCAAAAAGAATCTTAAAAGAAAACTAGAATAAAAATAGGGAAAGGAAATGAGAACTTTGAAAGAAGGTTTGTAAAAAGAAACACAGAAATTATCTGAAGAAAATTCCTTACAAAATAGATTTAACAAAATGGAAAAAGCATATAATTCCCTACAAAATAGTTTTGAGAAAATGTAAAAAGAAATCAGCTCCCTTGAAAACTGAAATTGTGAAATGGGAAAAAAAAAACCCATAGAACAACAACAACAACAACAACAACAACAAAAACCATTAAAAATTTAACTGGCCAAATACAAAAAAGAAAAGAAAAGAAAAGAAAAGAAAAGAAAAGAAAAAAAGAAAAGAAAAAAAGAAAAAGAAAAAAAGAAAAGAAAAGAAAAGAAAAGAAAAGAAAAGAAAAGAAAAGAAAAGAAAAGAAAAGAAAAGAAAAGAAAAGAAAGGAAAGGAAAGGAAAGAAAAGAAAAGAAAAGAAAAAAAGAAAAGAAAAGAAAAGAAAAGAAAAGAAAAGAAAAGAAAAGAAAAGAAAAGAAAAGAAAAGAAAAGAAAAGAAAAGAAAGGAAAGGAAAGAAAAGAAAGAACAAAGGTAACTGAAGAAAATAATTAACTAAAAATTAGAACTGAACAAATGGAAATGAATGATTTAATTAGATTTGAAGAATCAATCAAGCTGTTATGCCACAGTTTTCTTTTATTGTCCTGACTCAATTTACCTAATTATCCTGACTCAGTCCTTCCTTGGTTTCCTGCTTCTTACTTCTGCAAAACTTCCCCTCTCTCTTTATCAGAATACGTGATAAGGATAAAAGATCTTATTTTTTTAGAATGTCAGAATGCCTCTCCCCATCCCAAGCTATTGGAACGTCAGATACTGTCTTATCATGATGCCTCTCCCCATATCCGGGGTTTATCCCTCTGATTATGTCATCCCATTTCTTGTGGCTACCCCACCCTGTCAGAGTCCTATTTCACCTCTCAGTACCCTGACTCTGCCCCATCTCAGTCTATCCTCTTCATCTGAGCCATGTGTATATATATATATATATATATATATATATATATATATATATATCATTGAGAACTCTGAGTGTTGGCTAGATTCTTGGAGACAATAGTGTCATTCAGCCCTGGGACCAAAAATGGATCCATTTGATCCCAGTATATCCCTCTCCATTAAACAAATTATAAAATACTCTCTAATCTCTATCTTGCTCAGTTTCTCCAACATTACAAAGCAAAACCAAAATAAATAAATAAATAAATAGAACAAAATATAGAATACCTTTTGGGAAAAGCAACTGCTCTGAATAATAGATCTAGGATTAACAATGTAAAAACTATTGGACTTCCTGAAAACCATGATGAAAAAAAGAGCCTCGATGTTATTTTTCTATAAATGATCAAGGAAAATAGCCCCAAAGTCTGAGAATCAGAAAATAAAACAGCAATTGAAAAAATTCACCAATCAGTCCTGAAAAAGAACCCAAAATGAAAACTCCAAAGAGTATCATTACTAAATTTCAGAATTATTGGATCAAGGAAAAATTTTGCAAGTAGCCAGAAGTTAAAAATTTACATATCAAGGAGCCACAATCAGGATTACCTAGCAGCTTCCTCCTTAAAGGAACAAAGGTTGTGGAACCTGATATTCTGAAATGCAAAGGAACGTGTAATGTAGCCAAGAATAAATTGTACAGCAAAAATGTGCATTATATTTCAGGTAAGAAGATGGGAAATTAAGGATTCAGGTGAATTTCACTTATTTCTGATGAAAAGACCAAGCACTTAAATCTAATTTACCTATTGGACAACACTCTGTTAGCATATGCTTGGGAAAAATGGCCCTTCTGACTATTCTGTATAATATTCTGAATAACAGATCTAGGAGATAATCATAGGAGAGATTAGGGGGTGGAGTAAGACAAGACAGAGTCACTTTGGAGGAGGAAAAGGAGAAGGTCGGTTAGTGGAGAGAGTGTGACAGTTTTGTCGATCCCTTTCACTTTTCCCCCTAGAGACCAAAAACTGTTGCTTACCTGACTCCAGCTGATTCTGAGGCCTCCAGGGAGCTAATCCGGACTTCACACATTACATATGCAGAGTTATAGACTCATAATAAAGGGAAAAATCAAAAAGGACTTTATGTGGAAAATGTAACATGTGGAAAATGGAACCTTAACCAAAATTTGAAGAAACTGCTAAAAGGCAGCAGTGACAATAAAAGTGTAGCAAGTATGGGGCTGGGATAGCACAAAGTCATGGACATACATGACAAATAGAGTTCCCCATATCAAGAATTGTAGAAAGAACAATTTCATTGAACTGCAGGTTATGAAGGCAAAAATCAAGGAAAAGATCATGTATTAAGTGCTTATTTTGTTTCAGACATTGTGCTATCATTAAACACTATCTATACATAATTTAACATGTGATTATTATATATTATTCATGACAATGAATATTATGTAATCAGTCTAGAATGATAGTTTGGATGTATGATGTGAAAGATTTAAAAAAAATTAAGAGAACCATCTACATTTTATTGCACAGGGAATAATATAGGCAAACTTGTATTTTGTGGTTGAGGATGGGAGGTGACTTAAGATAGGAGTCCAGGACTTCTGGCCAAGATGGCAGAAAAGAGGCACGCATCTGTGTAAGTTCCACATTTTCTCTCAGAATTCATTTCATGACAAGCCTATGAATTAATGCTTGACTGAAAAAATACCCACAAATAATTACCAAGAAAAGACATCCTTGAAATTCTCCAGGAAAGGTTTGTTTTTCCTCGAGTAAGAGGACAGTTTTAGATTGGGGGCAGGCTGAGGGCAGGCAGCGGCAACTAGAGCACTGCAGGCAACTCACACTGAGCAGACTGGAGGGAGATGGGGTGTGATCTCAGCCATCACTGCGGGGAGAGCTTTGCTACAGTATTAGCTGTCACTGTGGGGAGAGTTTTGCTACAGTATTGGATACTTTGCCCTGGCAGCAAGCCAGTAGACAAGCAAAGAAACTAAAAACATAGGGGGTGAAGAATACAACTCTACAACTCTGAATAGCTAGGGTCTTTTGGGACCTGGCCACCCCACCACAGTGTCTCAGCATACTCTCAGTCTCATACTGCAGGTGTAGCACAGCCACCGCTTTCCTGCTAGTGCCTCGTTGCTGCCCCCCACAGTCTGTAGAGGAAGCTTGGTAACACCCCCCTCCAAAAAAAAAAAAAAAAGCAGATTCCATTTGTTTTTTGTTTTTTTTTTTTTCCTTTGCTAGTTTGTCTTCTTTGATTCTTCTCTGACAAAATGAGGGAAAAAAAATTAAATGGACCTTAACCATTGATAGCTTCTATTTGGATAGAGAGCAGACTCTAAACCTGAAGAGACTAAAAACTAAAATCTAAAAAAAGACTAAAAAAAAAAATAAAATCCCTAAAGGAGGATATTATCTGGTCCTCAACACAGATGACTCTCATAGAAGAGTGGATAAAGAAACCAAATCCTTGAAAAATAGAATTAGTAAACTGGAAACAGAAAATAGCTCTCTAAAAAATAAAATTGGCGCAATAGAAAAAAATCCATAAAACAAAACAAGTCACTTATAAACTCAATTGGACAATTAGAAAAAGATATAAAAAAGTGAGTGAAGAAATTATTTCATTGAAATCAGAATCAAACAAATGGAATTGAATGACTCGAGGAGACAACAAGAATTAGTCAAGCAAAACCAAAAAAAAAAAAAAAAAAAATCAAACAATGGAAAAAATCTTGGGAAAACAACAGACCTGGAAAATAGATCTAGGAGAGACAATCTGAGAATTATTGGACTCCCAGAAAAATATGATGAAAAAAAAGAGCCTGGATACTATTATCCAGGAAATTATCAATGAGAACTACCCAAAAGTCATAGAAACAGAGGGTAAAATAGACATTGAAAGAATTCATCGATCACCTACTGAAAGGGGCCCTAAAATCAAAACACCAAGAAATACAGTGGCCAAATGCCAGAATCCTCAGATGAAGAAAAAAATACTGCAAGTGGCTAGAAAAACCCAATTCAAATATAGAGGAGCCACAATAAGGATTACTCAAGACCTAGCAGCATCCACATTAAAGGATCGAAGGGGCTGGAATATGATATTCTAAAAGGCTAAGGAACTTGGTATGCAACCAAATGAGCATCTTTTTTTCCAGGGAAGAAGATGGACATTCAATGAAATGAGCAAATTTCACCTATTTTTGATGAAAAGACTAAAACTAAACAAAAAAGTTTGATCTACAAATATAGAACTCAAGAGAAACCTAAAAAGGTAAAAAGAAATCTGGGGAAACTATATTTCTGCTATAAAGATATATAAAAAATACATGTATACTTTGTTCTAGAAACTAGAGGTGGAAAGGAAATTGTACCCAGAAAAGGGTAAAGTGGGGGTACTACATCTCACAAAGAGGCAAAGGAAACCTATTATATCTGAGAGAAAGAATGGAGGGAAATTAATACAGTGTGTATCTTACTGCCATCAGAATTTACTTAAAGAGAAAAATATTAGCCATATTCAATTGATGGTGAAACTTCTCCCACCACATTGAAAAGTGGGAGGGGAATAGTGAAAAGGGAAGGAATAAGCTAAGCAGAAGGGAATATAGAAATTGTGAGGAAAAGAAGTAAGATAGGGGAAGGAACCCTAAAGTGGGAGGAGAGATACTAAAAAGGGAGAGCTGTGAGAAGCAAGGGGTGCTCACAAGTTTAATAGTGGGAAGGGGTAAAGGGGAAGGAAGGGAGAAAAGCATAAACAAGGGTTAACAAGATGGCAAGTAATACAGAATTGGTCATTTTAACCCTAAATGTGAATGGGGTAAACTCCCCCATAAAGAGGAAGCAGTTAGCAGAATGGATTAAAAGCCAGAATCCTACAATATGTTGTTTACAGGAAACACACCTGAAGCAAGGAGATACTACAGAATAAAAGTAAAAGGTTGGAGTAGAATCTATTATGCTTCAAGTGAAGTCAAAAAAGCAGGGGTAGCCATCCTGATCTCAGATCAAGCAAAAGCAAAAATTCATCTAATTAAAAAGATATAAGGAAGGGTACTATATCTTGCTAAAGAGTAGCATAGATAATGAAGCAATATCAATATTAAACATATATGCACCAAGTGGTGTAGCATTTAAATTCGTAAGAGACAAATTAAGAAAACTGCAAGAAGAAATAGACGGCAAAACTATAATAATGGGAGATCTTAACCTTGCACTCTAATAATTAGATAAATCAAACCCCAAAATAGATAAGAAATAAGTCAAAAAAGTAAATAGAATACTAGAAAAGTTAGATATGATAGATTTCTGGAGAAAACTAAATGGAGATAGAAAGGAGCACCCTTTCTTCTCAGCAGTCCATATATATATATATACACTTTCCACACAAATATAGTCAGATTTTAATAATTGGAAAAATAATAAGTGCGAATATAAAGGTTCTGATAAAGACCTCATTTCCAAAACATATAGAGAGAATTGACTCTTATTTATAAGAAATCAAGCCATTCTCCAATTGATAAATGGTCAAAGGATATGAACAGACAATTTTCAGATGATGACATTGAAACTATTTCTACCTATATAAAAGAGCATTCCAAATCACTATTGATCAGAGAAATGCAAATTAAGACAACTCTGAGATACCACTACGCACCTGTCAGATTGGCTAAGATGACAGGAAAAAATAATGATGAATGTTGGAGTTGTGAACGAATCCAACCATTCTGGAGAGCAATCTGGAATTATGCCCAAAAAGTTATAACCTCTGCATACCCTTTGATCCTGCAGTGCTACTACTGGGCTTATATCCCAGAGAGAAACTAAAGAATGGGAAAGGGACCCGTGTGTGCCAAAATGTTTGTGGCAGCCCTGTTTATAGTGGCTAGAAACTGGAAAATGAATGGATGCCCATCAATTGGAGAATGGTTGGGTAAATTGTGGTATATGAATGTTATGGAATATTTTGTTCTGTAAGAAATGACCAACAGGATGAATACAGAGAGACTGGGAGAGACTTAAATGAACTGATGCTAAGTGAAATGAGAAGCACCAGGAGATCATTATATATTTCAACAACGATACTGTATGAGGCTGTATTCTGATGGAAGTAGATTTCTTCGACAAAGATAAGATTTAACTCAGTTTCAATTAATCAAGGATGGACAGAAGCAGCTACACCCAAAGAAAGAACACTGGGAAATGAATGTAAACTGTTTGCATTTTGTTTTAATTCCCGATTATTTTTTACCTTCTGAATCCAATACTTCCTGTGCAACAAGATAACTGGTTCTGCACACATATATTGTATCTAGAATATACTGTGACATTAAAAAAAAAGAAAGAAAGAAAAGAAAAGAAAAGAAAAAGGAAACTAGTCAAGCCCCAAGTGAAGGAGATAAGACTTTGAAGGAAACAATAATGGATTTGGACTTTAACCCCTGGCTACTCTTATGGTGATCACTGAACTGAAAAGAAAGCTGCTTCCAGAGATCCTAAGAAAACTCAACAGAGAACATTATTAGAGTAGAGAAAGGAAATCCAAACAGATTTGATTCTAAAAATAATAAGGCACTACTGGATTTTATTGAATAGAGGAATAACACAATCAAATTGTACCTGAGGAAGACCAATTTGACATCTGAGCATAGGATAAAAGAGACTTGAAGTAGCAAACAACAAGAAAATTATACCTCTTCAGCAGGATGATTTTAGAGAGGCCTGGAGAGACGTACCTGAACTGATGCTAAGAGAAATGAGCAGAACCAGGACATAATTGTACATGACATCAATAGTATACTATGTTTACTTCTGAGGGACATGACTCTTTTCAACAATGAGATTATTGAGGTCAGTTCCAATGATTTTGTGATGAAAAGAGTAATCTGCATGCAGATGAGAGTAATGCATGTGAGAACTGAGTCTCAATCTTTTTGTTGTTATTTGCTTACATTTTGTTTTCTTACTCATTTTTGTTCTTTTTTGATATGATTGTCTTAAACAGGAAGATCTTTATATAAATGTGTTTATATATATTGGATTTAATATATATTTTAACATGTATAACATATATTCAATTGCTTGCCATCTGGGGAGGGTTGGGAAGAAAGAAAGGAAAATTTGGAACAAAAGGCTATTCAAAGGTCACTGTTGAAAAATTATCCATCCATATGTTTTGAAAATAAAAAAAGCTTTAATAATAAACAAACAAACAAACAAACAAATAAATAAATAAGGTTACAGCTCTAATCCACACTTGAGGTAATGAGATATTTTGCCCCAATGTGATGGAAATGTCAGAGGAGAAAAGTGGGTATATATATAAAGGTAGAAGTAACATGAGTTTTTAATAGATTCCACAGGATGTAGGAAAGAATGAGGAGTAGACAATGACACTTAGGTTGTGAGTTAGATGGCTGTGAAGATGCCAGTGCCCTTGACAGTAAAACAAAAATTAATGAGAATGTAGGATTTGGGAGAAATGATAATGATTTTGGCTTTGGATATGTTGTTTTTAAAATGTTATATTTATCAATGCAACCATTTTGAAAGCTTATACTTGCCCCTAGTATGTTGGGAGGGATGTGAACTGATTTGCATAGGCCTATGTGAATTACTACTAAGCATTTGGAAATGATTACAATCCATTCACAGACAAGTACAGGGATTTTTTCCAGAGATAGCTATAGTCACATGAAAACATTTGTGATTCAGGTGTACATGGGTACATTCAATCAGATAATAAATATGTAGCTTTTTTCTCCTGCATATAGATCTGAGGGGGAGACAAAGTTGTAAAAGTACTTACTTCCTCTAGAACATCCTTGTAATATGAGTACACCTTTTGTCCTAACCATTGAAAAATCTGTACTCCCTCATCACTTTCCTCAATTCCAGAACTACTCTGGATACTGTTTAGTACTTCCTTTGGAAATCTACTTAAATATTACCAATAAATGCAATCATAAAATTGTTTTCCTCCATTGTTTTTAATCTCCAGCCAAGAGAAATCCTCTTATTCTTGAATCAAAGTTCAAAGCTTTGTCCTTTCTGTATTTTATATACCTTTATCCAAATAATCTTTTTTTTTCCTTCCATAGACCTTCTTAGAGAATAAAGCAAGAGAGCAACAGCAATTAGATAGCTTGCAATTAACTATCCAGCAAAAAAAAAATATAAGAATAACAAAATATAAATTTTAAAATTTACCTTAAATTGTGAAGTAAGTTTTGGTATCAATTTTTGCATTACTTTGGCAGGAAGGAGAATGGAAAAGTGGCTGTTTCACAATTAGATCAAAGCAGAAATCTTCCAGCACTTCCCACTCTGGCTGAAACTAAAGAAAGTTGCAGTGCCTAGGTTATACCAGTAGCTTCTTGGGGTGCTGTGCCCAGGACCCTGGAAATGATCTAATAATTTACTAATAATTTAGTACTGTGATAGATTCTCCATAGATTACTGTGCCTTAAATAATGGATTCCCAGTCTGGTATCCACATGGCAGCTGCCATTCCACTTCCCCACTTACTCAAAATATTGCTTGTAACAGTATTTCTTCTTAATCTATTTCTGCCATGTTCACTTCTAATACTACCAATATGATAAAAGTTCATCCCAGCACTTACTCAGTTTGTTCTTCCAGATAGGGAAGAAAAACATTTTCTGTCTGAGACTACCGCTATTAGAAATCCCTACTTCTAGGTCACGAATGAACAGTTGTGACTATCTGTTGGAGTACATCTCAAATGATGATTACACATATAATGTGTTTTGTAAACTTTTTTTTTAGCTTTAAAAATAAATTTATTGAGAATCCACCAGCTCCAAGTTTATTTGGACAATCAGGCAGCTTCTTTTTTGGCAATCTTTTTTGAATGGTCCCATGAAAGCTTTCTTCTCCTCCACAGTCTGGAACCAACCGTGGCCAAATTTGGAGGTGGTGTCAATAAACTTCAAGTCAATCTACTCTAGGGTGCAACGCTTGGTCTGTACTAGCAGAGATTTTCGCAGGGTGAGGACCCGCTTTTTGGTCCCAACAACATAGCCTTCCAGCATGATAAAGTCATTGGTCACTTCACCATAATGGGCAAAGCCTCTCAAGGGGTTGATGCACATAGTCCATGGATGTGTTGTTTTTGATCAGCTTGCCATCCTTGATCTGGTAGCTGTAGCCAATCTTGTAGATCTTTTTGTTGATCTCAGTGCGATGGTGGTAGTCCTTCTGGCCAGCCCAAGCCATGGAGAAGGCCACACGGTCAGGATGCCAAGCTCCAATACAGGCCACTTTGCACAGGCCATGATGAGTTTTTCAGGGCAGCTTCTTTGTGTGCCAGTGGCTGGTGACACCTTTGTAGCCCTTGCCCTTGGTCACCCCAATGACATCAATCATCTCATCTTGCCCAAACACAGTGGGGGCACCTGCTGCTCCAGCTTCTCATTGGCCCAGTCCAGTTTCTCAGACACGCTGCCACCATTTAACTGGATCTCCATCAGGTGAGACTTCTTTTGCCTCAGGAAGAACAGGCGCATCTGAGTGTGGGCAATGACCCGGATCATCTGGCAGTACTTCTTCATGCTGTTGAAGTCTTTCTCCAGCTGCTTCTTGCCATCATCATCCTGTCACTTCTTGCAGTACTTGGTAAAGGCCTTCTTCTTGGATTTATGCCAGTTCTTGTAGAACTGCCTCTTACACTCATCACTGATGTGCTCAGCAAAGATGGTCTTGAAGCTCTGGAGGCTTTGTGGGGTTTGCATGTAGCCCACCATGCCGATGATCACTATGGGGGACATTTCCACAATGGTGACCGCCTCCACTACTTCCTTCTTGTTGACCTTTGAGCCAGGTCTGTCCACCTCCCGAACAATGTGGGTCATGCTGGCCTTATAAACCAGGGAGGCTGTCAAGTGGATGGGCTTGTGAGGGTCATCTTTGGGGAAGCTCTTCACCTTCCCCTGGTGCCTTCTGCTTCTCTTCCAAGGCAGGAAGTCCAGAGACCCATGCCTGGGAGCAAAGAACGTCCTGTGGGACATAGTGCCGCTGATGTGGCTATGAACGCCACCGAGGCCAGCTGGGAGAGAGATGTTTTGTAAACTTTAAAACTTATTAAATTAAATGATAGTTACACTATTACATTGGGATCACTTTACTCTGTAAATTTCCTAATATGAACATTTCTAAAGTACCATGGATGTTCAATGAGATAAGAAAGAAGCAAAGTATAGTAGGTCATGATTGTTTTGTCTCATGATCACAAGACGGGTTGTTGTTACACACATTAAATACATATGAGGCAAGGATGATGACTGTTTGTAACCAATATTCCCAGGGTGTATATAGATCCCTGAAGTGGATTAAGCTTAAATAAAAGAAAGAAAGTGAGAGACTGAAGATTAGGATGGATTTAGCTACAGTGTTCAAAAAAGAGAATTAATTTGTTCATATAATAGATAGGTCCATAGTATGATGTAAAGGGATAGAATATTCTTACAAAGAGAGAAAGTACTTGGGATTTAAATGTGTTTGGCAGATAAGGTGTTAGGGAAGAAAGAAAAGATATTTCAAATATCTAAGTTGTGAGCCCATCAATCAAGCTGTGTACCTAGGAGAATTGTTTCCAACTACAGACATGAGAAGGAAGGAATCTTGTTTCCACAGGATAAAATCTAATTCTAAAAAGTCTGAAAAATGAAGACAACTCTACAGGTAACACAGTGTGATTTTCAGATGTAGAAGATGAAACATATTTCAAAACCTGTACACTCTTAGCCAGTCAACCAATCTTTACTAAAAATTTGAGAAGAGAGAGATAACAAAAAGCAGTTTGCTGAAAATTTACTGCTATATCCTGGAAATAATATTTTATTCTCAGCTAGAGGAGTATTCTGTATGTCTCTTAACCAAGAAAAAGGAATTACTAAAAGATTCAACTGATTTTCAATCATTCTTCTTTTTTGTTTGTCTGTTGTTCTTATTTTTATTTATATTTATATTTTACAAGTAAAATTATTTATTTTTTAATACACATTACTTTATGAATCATGTCGGGAGAGAAAAGTCAAAGCAAAAGGGAAAAGCCATGGGAGAGATTTCTTAAAAAAAAAAAAAAAAAAAAAGAAGAAGTGAACATAGCATATGTTGATTTACATTCAAATTTCTTAGTTCTTTCTCTGGATGCAGATGGCACTTTCTGTTAAAAGTCGATTGGTATTGGATTGGACCACTAAACCACTTAGAACCAAAATTTTTATAATTAATTATTTCGCATTCTTCCTGTTATGGTTTAAAATTTGTATTCCTAGTTTGGCTTGTTTCATTCAGCATCAGTTCATGTAAATTTTTCCAGGCCTTTCTGAAATCAGATTCTTCATATTTTTATAGAACAACAATATTCCATTATCTCCATATACTAAAACTTGTTCAGCCTTTCCCCAACTGATGACCATCTAATCATTTTCAAAATATTTGTTACAACAAAAAGAGCTACTATAAACTTTTTTAGACATATAGACTCTTTTCTCTCCTTTATATTTCCTTGGGATACAAACTCAATAGTGGTTCTGTTGGGTCAAAGGGTAAGCACAATTTTACATAGCTTTGAGCATAGTTCAAAATTGCTCCCAGAATGGTTGAATTATTTCACACTTCCAGCAATAATGCATTAGTAGCCCAGTTTTTCCACATTCCCTACAACATTTATCATTATCTTTTCCTGTCATATAAGCCAATCTGAAAAATATGAGATGGTACCTCAAAGATGTCTTAATTTGTATTTCTCTGATCAATAGTGATTTAGAGGACTTTTTCATATGACTACAGATGGATTTAACTTTGTCATCTGAAAATGTCTGTTAATATCCTTTGACTATTCCTAAATTGGGGAATGACTTGCATTCTTATAAATTTGAATAGTTGTTTATATATTTTAGACATGAGACATTTATCTTTACCACTAGCTGTAATTTTTTTTCCTCCAGCTTTATACTTCCCTTTAAATTGTTTCTGTTAGTGTTGTTTGTGCAAAACCTTTTTAATTTAATGTAATCAAAATTGTCCATTTAGCCATTTATTTGTCATAAATTCTTTGCTTCTTGACCTAGCTGTGTTTCTACTTGGCTTATATCCCAAAGAGATCTTACAGGAGGGGAAGGGAAACTGAATGAATGCCCATCAGTTGGGGATGGCTGAATAAACTATGGTATATGAATGTTATGGAATTGTATTTTTCTGTTAGAAATGACCAACAGGGCAGAGCCGAAATGGCAGAGAAGGCACACGTGACATTTAAACTCCTCTCTTACCCTCACTATCAATATTATATTCAGCCTCAAAATAGTGCTTGACTGCTACAACTCATAAAAATTAGAAGTACAACAACTCTCCAGCCAAAGATAATCTGGAATCTCACCAGCAAAAGTTAGTCCTGAAGGGCAGGGGGAAAAAAGATCAGCATAGGCATGGAGAGAGACTAGAGGCAGACAGAGTAGAACCACAAACCAGAAGTGAGAGCACAAATCACAGCACAAGCTCACCACCCTAACCCACAGTGCTGGGCTTTTCCTTGGGGCAATTACGAACCTGCACGGCAGGGGGGCACAGCCCAGGGCAGCCTCTAATCTGCACAGTGGGGAACTCGGCCTGGGGCAATAGAACTTTTGCAGGGCGATTTGCTTCAGGCAGAGACTTTGGGTCTGAGCCAAGCCATTCACTGGTCAGCTACTAATACCCACAGCCCAAAAAGGGCTCTGGCCTGGGGCAGTGACACTTTCAACGCTTAGTCTCTAACCTTAGGGAAGTCACTAAACCACACAGGGGGGAGAGGAGGGGGTCTCCCCTGGGCACTTTAGTAGCTCAGCCATGCTAAATCACCTCCAGTTGGGGGAGTGGGAAACTTTCACTCAGAAACTCCCATACCTTGCTACCTAAAACTGGTTTACATCTCTCCCTGCTTTGCAGAGGAAGCTGGTAACCCTCTTGCTCTGAAGGCAGACCCTAAAGGCTTTAAAAAATGAATTAAAAAATTAAAAGGATGATCGATAGCTTCTATACAGAAAAAGAGCAGGTCTGCAACCCCAAAGAGACTAATAGCAAAAAGTCACCAGACAATACCCCAAAGTGGAATGTTACCTGTCCCCTTTTACATAACGCTCTCATAGAAGAGACCATTAAAAGTCTCAAAAGAGAGCTAGAAGAAGCATGGGGAAAGGAAAGAGAAGCTTTGAAATATGAATTGGAAAAGTAAAAAAAATTCCCAGGAAAGTAAGATTTGTGAACAAGAAAGTAAGATTTATGAATTGGAAAAGACAAAGAACTCACAAGAAAGTTGTATCTGTGAATTGGAAAAAAAAATAATTCACTAAAAAAAAAAAAATGTAGTGAAATGGAAAAAAAATTCCATAGAGCAAAACAATTCATTTAAAAACTCAATTGGACATATACAAAAAGAAGTAAAAAAAGCTAATGAAGAAAATGATTCATTAAAAATCAGAACTGATGCCCACTATCACCATTATTATTCAATATTGTATTAGAAACACTAGCCTCTGCAATAAGAGTTGAGAAAGAGATTAAAGAAATTAGAGTAGGCAATGAGGAAACCAAACTATCACTCTTTGAAGATGATATGATGGTATACCTAGAGAACCCCAGAGATTCTACTAAAAAGCTATTAGAAATAATTCATAACTTTAGCAATGTAGCAGGATACAAAATAAATCCCCATAAATCATCAGCATTTTTATACATCACCAACAAAATCCAACAGCAAGAGATACAGAGAAAAATCCATTCAAAATAACTGTCGACAGCATATAAAATATTTGGGAATCTACTTAGCAAGGAAAAGTCAGGTATTATATGAGCAAAATTACAAAAAAAACTTTCCACACAAATAAAATCACACTTAAATATTTGGGAAATATTAAGTGCTCTTGGATAGGCTGAGCGAATATAATAAAGATGACAATACTCCCTAAACTAATCTATTTATTTAGTGCTATACCAATCAGACTTCCAAGAAAATGTTTTAATGATCTAGAAAAAATAACAACAAAATTCATATGGAACAATAAAAGGTCGAGAATCTCAAGGGAATTAATGAAAAAAAAAATCAAATGAAGGTGGCCTAGCTGTACCTGATCTAAAACTATATTATAAAGCAGTAGTCACCAAAACCACTTGGTATTGGCTAAGAAATATATTAGTTGACCAGTGGAATAGGTTAGGTTCACAAGACAGAATAGTCACCTATAGCAATCTAGTGTTTGACAAACTCAAAGATCCTAACTTTTGGGATAAGAATTCATTATTTGATAAAAACTGCTGGGATAACTGGAAATTAGTGTGTCAGAAATTAGGCATGGAACCACACATAACACTGTATACCAAGATAAGATCAAAATAGGTCTATGATTTAGGCATAAAGAACAAGATTATAAATAAATTAGAGGAACATAGGATAGTTTATCTCTCAGACTTGTGGAGGACAAAGAAATTTGTGACCAAAGATGAACTAGAGACCATTACTGATCATAAAATAGAAAATTTTGATTATATCAAATTAAAAAGCCTACAAACAAAACTAATGCAAACAAGATTAGAAGAGAAGAAACAAACTGGGATAACATCTTCACAATTAAAGGTTCTGATAAAGGCCCCATTTCCAAAATATATAGAGAATTGACTCTAATTTATAAGAAATCAAGCCATTCTCCAATTGACAAATGTCAGAGGATATGAACAAACAATTTTCAGATGATGAAATTGAAACTATTACCACTCATATGAAAGAGTGTTCCAAATCACTATTGATCAGAGAAATGTAAATTAAGACAACTCTGAGATACCACTACACACCTGTCAGATTGGCTAAGATGACAGGAAAAAATAATGATGAATGTTGGAGGGGATGTGGGAAAACTGGGACACTGATGCATTGTTGGTGGAGTTGTGAACACATACAACCATTCTGGAGAGCAATCTGGAATTATGCCCCAAAAGTTATCAAAATGTGCATACCTTTTGATCCAGCAGTGTTACTTCTGGGTTTATATCCCAAAGAGATAATAAAGAAGGGAAAGGGCCCTGTATGTGCCAAAATGTTTGTGGCAGCCCTGTTTATAGTGGCTAGAAACTGGAAATTGAATGGATGCCCATCAATTGGAGAATGGTTGGGTAAATTGTGGTATATGAATGCTATGGAATATTATTGTTCTGTAAGAAATGACCATCAAGGTGAATACAGAGAGGACTGGTGAGACTCACATGAACTGATTCTAAGTGAAATGAGCAATTTCCATTCATTTAGATCTAATTCCTTATCAAGAGAGAAACAAGGACATATGTCCTTTACAGTTTGTAAAAGTTCAGTGATTTTCTGTAAACTTATAATTAAACCTTGGCTTTCCATAATTTTGACAATGCTCTCTAAACATTTTCCTTGAACAGAAACAGGCTGTTTTCTAAATATCTGTCCCATCTTAGCTGAAATTCTACTTTAACTCTTCTAACAAAATTTCTTTGTTGCACTCACCCTAATTTCTGGATTGAAGAGGCTTTTCCACTGGATCAGGATCAGAGGCTTTTCCACTTGAATCAGGATCGTAGCTTTTCCACTGAAATCCACTGAGGGGTCTGTTAGTCCCTGTTCGGGCGCCAAAATGTGGTGAGCTTTTTCTTCTCAAAACACAGCCAGGTGATAAAAGTTCAGATCTTTTATTATCTCCAATATAGCCCAGTTAGCTTAGAGGCCTATCTCTTTGCTTGGTGCCAAGAGCTCTTGCCACTTTGTCCTTTGCTTCTGCCTCTGCTTTCTTCAGCCTCCAGAGCCAGCACCGCTCTTCATGTCATTCCGGTGAAATCTCGACTTGTAGCTTCTTCCTCTGAAGAACTTCTTTGACTGGCCCATTGAAGCTCTATTTATGCTAGTGCTCTCTGGCCCAAAGAGCTTCAAGGTAGGTGTGAACTCATTGAACTCCAATGAGTAAAGGTGTGAACACAAGCCTTGTATTAATTAGTTCTACTTAGTACCTTGTTTCAGGTTCTGCCCAAAACATCTTCTTGTAAGATTAGATCAACTCTAATTAGTTAGCAGTTAGTAAGGATTCCAACAGCTAGAAACTGGAAATTGAATGGATGCCCATCAATTGGAGAATGGTTGGGTAAATTGTGGTATATGAATGCTATGGAATATTATTGTTCTGTAAGAAATGACCATCAAGGTGAATACAGAGAGGACTGGTGAGACTTACATGAACTGATTCTAAGTGAAATGAGCAGAAACAGATCAGCATATACCTCAACATTGATACTGTATGAGGATGTATTCTGATGGAAGTGGATTTCTTTGACAAAGAGACCTAACTCAATTTCAGTTGATCAATGATGGACAGAAGCAGCTACATCCAAAGAAAGAACACTGGGAAATGAATGTAAACTATTTACATTTTTGTTTTTCTTCCCGGGGTATTTTTACCTTCTGAATCCAAATCTCCCTGTGCAACAAGAGAACTGTTCGATTCTGCACACATATATTGTATCTAGGATATACTGCAACATATTTAACATATATAGGACTGCTTGCCATCTAGGGGAGAGGGTGGAGGGAGGGAGGGAGGAAGGGGAAAAATCAGAACAGAAGTGAGTGCAAGGGATAATGTTGTAAAAAATTATTCTGGCATGAGTTCTGTCAATAAAAAGTTATTATAAAATAAATAAAAATAAAAAATAAAATAAAAAGATTATTGGAATCAGCCTCAGAGAGAGGGACACTATTTTGTTTTTTCCTCTACTTGTATTCTACTTCTATGCAGTTTCAAAGTGAGAGAAAAATTTTGACTTTTAACTTTTTTTCCCAAAGAAATACCAACTTTTCTCATACATTAAACCAACCAGAATTTGGAAACAACTTTCTAATGACCTCATTAGAAGTTAAAGATAGTTCCAAAAGGCAGCTCAATGGTGGTTTATCATTTTTTACAGGTTATCAGAGCTTGGTTTTTAAAGAACATTTCATCCTATTTATGACTGTATAAATTATGGTTGAAGGCAGTTTTTGTTTCTGTCAGTTGCTGCAGCTGCATGGAGACTATGTTGGGAGAATTTGATATACTATTGACGTTTTTTTATGAAAGCTGTGTCAGGTTTTATTTGTGCAGATGATGGCTGAGAGACCCAAGTGACTATCACTTATTACTGAGAACATCAAATAAAATAAGCATATGGGAGTGAAGTAAGCCTAAACAAGTAAAGACAAAAAAAAAGTTATGCTAATCGATGTCATGTATAAAGTATTCTTTAATGAGTAATTCAATTTGTAAGAAAAGACTTACTTTTCCTCCCCCTCAGCTAAAGTAGGCCTTAATCTGAACATAAAACAATGTGATTATTAGGAGATTTGGATCTGAATTTTAACTCTGATGTTTTATCTTAATTCTCAGTTTTGAAATTTGTAATATAAGAATATTTATATGGATATAAACAGTATAACATAAGTATAATATATATATATATATATATATATATATATTACTATGTAGTACTACATATATAACATGTAACATTATTTACATAACACATATTATGTACATAAGTGATTATATGTGTATATGTTATATATGATAAGAAGATTATAGTCATGATGTTTGTTGGGAGAAAAGAGATGCTTAAACACTTAATTATTTAATATATGTAAAATATAATTAATATTAAAGCCATGATCTGCATTGTGAATAGAGAGCTGATCTTGAAGCCAAGAAAGTATGGACTTGAGTCCCATCATTGACATATACTTGTTGTGGCATCTGAGCAAATCATTTAATCTCTTAATGTTTCAGTTAACTAAATTTGTATGTTACAGAAAATACACCAATCTTCATTGATAGTTTCTCCATGGAGGAGTTTCTGTTGCCCTCCCATTTTAAAACCACTGAAACTAAAAATCTCTTTGAAATAGATTTCCTTGAAACCTTTTGTACAATAGGATGAAGTCTAATTTTTTTTTTTTTGTGTGTGTGTGTGTGTGTGTATACACATATACATACACATATATTTATGTAACCACTTACATAGATATATGTATATAATATACACATACATAAATATGGGTGTAAATAATACATACATCCATGTAACATCTGTGTATACATCTAAATGCATATATATTAAATCAATACTAATAAGTGGCATTTGAAGTTTCAAAAATATTTAATCTTCTTTCACCAGTCTCAACCCTGAGAGCTTCTAGAGGGAAAGGCTATTTTTATCTTTACTGTATGGCCCCACAATGGCTGGTACATGGTAATGACTTAAATATATATAAATGATTACTTGATTGACTGAAGAAAGTCAACATTATCCCTGTTTTATAAATGTTGAAGGAGAGATTAAGAGAAGGGAGTTATACAATATCAAACACTTAATAACTGGGAGAATTGTAGATTGAACTCACTTATTCTAATTCTAGTTCATGTGCTTACCAGGATAGTTACATATTTGAATTCTTCAATGCATCTAACCATAATTATATTATTATTTCCTCCCTTAATTCAGTTCACAGGATTCATCTAATGTGGTGAGCATCTTCATTCACATGAAATCCCAGTGAGGCATGCTGACAGTTGATTAGTTAATTCTCATTATCTGATTAGAGGGCAACATTTTTCATTCCAATATTACATCTTTTTACATTTCTTCTTGTGTGTCAGTTTTTTGGTATTGAATTGCAGCCTGCTCCTATCATCATGAGCTTTCCCCTTGGTGTAGTCTTCAATTTCAATCTTTCATAGAGTAAAGTGTTCCATAATTCACAATCATTTATCATTCCTGGAAGAACATTGGTATTAAACAGGTGGCCTTTGGCATAGGGAGAAGTTTAAAATCATTTACAAATCCTTGAACATTTTCAACTCAAATTAGTATGTTCTGTTCCTCCTGTTCTATCCTGACTATTTCTTATCTATTTATAAATTTTGTAAAATATATACATAAAATACATGCATATACATAAATATGCATATATTTATAATTATACACAGAGAAAGACACACACACAGTTAGATTATACATCTAAATACATGCTATATGGCAAGAAACTGGAAACGGAGTGGATGCCCATCAATTGGAGAATGGGTGATTAAGTTATGGTATAAGAATGTTATAGAATATTGTTGTTTTATAAGAAACAATGAGCAGGATGAATTGTGGGAGACCTGGAGAGACTTACCAACTGCTATTAATGAAATGAGCAAAATCAGAATATCATTGTACACAACAACAAGAAGATTATATGATGATCAATTCTAATGGACGTGACTCTTTTCAACAATGAGATGCTCCAATGGGCTTATAGTGAAAAGAACCATCTGTGCCCAAAGAGAGGAATGTGGGGGACTGAATGTGGGTCACAATATAGTATTTTCACTTTTTGTTGTTGTTTGCTTGCATTTTGTTTTCTTTCTTATTCTTTTTTTTCTTTTTGATATGATTTTTTTTCTTGTGCAGCATGATAATTGTGGAAATAAACATATATTGGATTATTTGTCATCTAAAAATGGTAGTGTGAGAAGGGAGGGAAACATTTGGAACACAAGGTTTTGCAAGGGTGAATGTTAATGTATGCGTATGTTTTGAAAATAAAAAAAAACTTTGATAATAAAAAAATGCATTCTGCAGTATAGACTAGAGTCATAAGTATGTTTATTTCAAAGCAGTTCTACACATAGCTCTTTGCAATTTGCTTTGGGTCTAGTTTTCTTTTTAAAGCAAATTAAAATTTAGATAAAGACAAAAAGATCAATTTGTCTGCTCACCCAAAAAAAGTAATGGGAGCACTATGCAAGAGAACAAAGTGATTTTATTAGTGTTGTTTCCATAGTACTGCATAGAATAAATTCTGGGTGAACTTCTAAAGGAATATTTGCATTACTATCTTCTAATAGCAATAATTGTGATTTCTTTTCCCAAAGTAATGATAGATAACATTTAGATAGTACATTAAGGTTTGAAAAGTATGTATATTTTCTTATATGATTCTCTCAACAACACTGCAAGACTGGTGCTATTATTATTTCCATTTTACATATAAAAAGACTGAACCACATTTAAAATACTGGACTTTCTAAGAATCAGAGGTTAGAAATGTCAGAAACTGAATTCAAAGTCAGATACTCCTGGCATTCTATCCAGCCCTTTTTCAACTATCTGTGTCTATCTCTAACATAGATACTGCTTCAGTTAAACTAAAGCATTTTGAAGCTTAAGGGACCTGTTCAGTTCCCTACAAAGTCCACAGAAGCATGGTATTGTCTATTTGCTAAACAATTCCCACTTTTTTTTTTTTTCTGAAAAGTTGTAATTGACTGTTTTCTTTTTTTTCTTAACATCATGACGACTTGCAAAATCAGTCATTCCTAATGGAAAATTGGTTCCAACCAGCACAGATGGTTCAGGATAAGAAAATAGCTGGATACTACCATTCAGAAAAAAAGTTAAGGGATCTTATTTGTTTTTATATGTTTTAAATAGTTAAACCATTTTGTGTCAAATAATATTCAAAAATAATAATATATTTTACTATAAATGGTCACTATTAACATATTATCAATGTCATCTATTTATATTTATTCATTGGTCAGTTAAATTTAAGGAAATGGCAATTTTCCAGTTGCATATTTAGTTTGGCATTTTCACAATGCGTCATTTATTTTAACAGAATAGACAATGAAAAAACTCATGCTTTGCCAACTAGTCAGAGGCACTTAATAATTTCATGTGAAATCATTTCCCATGGATCACAGCAACTCCAGTTTGCTTCCTTTCTAATTTCAGGGTATTATAACAATAACAGGCCATGCAATTAAGTTTACTTTTTAATACAAATAACCTTCATTTAATTATTTGTTTCAATGAAGTGTATTCGTGGAGTTAGTTTTGGTATTAAGAGATGCTATTTTGAGCTGAGATGCTTTAACATTTTTAAATAAAATGTGAACTGTGAATTTGTTTAAAAATAAGTAAAATTAATGATCCTGTCCAATTCTTGAAGTCAAGCAAGGTAGTCTTTTTAATACTAAGAGGAGATATTATATTCCTTTGACAATACACTATAAAAGGAATTCATAAGGTAATGTGGATGAGGCATATATTATTACACTGCAGTCTTAAGCTTGTTGTGTTATCCATATGATTAAAAACTCCTGCCTTTTCATCTGTCTTTCTACCTTAATTCTTGGAAATCTATTCTTTATCTCTCATCAAGATTTTCAATTTCTCTGTTTTATTTTCCTGTTCCATCACTCTTCTCTAACTTCCCCTTCATCCTTCATATTGACCATTCAGGTAATCAGTTTAAATATGTATTCCCCTTATTCCTTTCATCACTTTCTCTCACATTCCTCTATCTTTTTCAATTTTTAATCCTCAACCATCCCCAACATGTTTTTGCTTTTCTTCTGGAGAAAGTCATGCAATTCTTTCAACTTAATAGACAAGATAAATATATATAACTTTCACTGTCCCTTTTCTGATGTTTGATATCCTTTTTGGTTTTTTGGGCCTTAACCTCTAATCTGTTCCTATAGTGTCTATTCCAATATTTTTCGCTCTTTAATTAGTTCCAACTCCAACCTGAAACTTCTACATATCAATAAATGGACATACTTTCTTTTTTTTTAATAATTTTTTATTGATAGAACCCATGCCAGGGTAATTTTTTACAGCATTATCCCTTGCATTCACTTCCATTCCAACTTTTCCCCTCCCTCCTTCCACCCCCTCCCCTAGATGGCAAGCAGTCCTTTACATGTTGAATAGGTTATACTATATCCTAGATACAATATATGTGTGCAGAACCGAACAGTTTTCTTGTTGCACAGGGAGAATTGGATTCAGAAGGTATAAATAACCCGGGAAGAAAAACAAAAATGCAAGCAGTTTATATTCATTTCCCAGTGTTCTTTCTTTGGGTGTAGCTGCTTCTGTCCATCGTTTATCAATTAAAGCTCTCTTTATCGAAGAGATCCACTTCCATCAGGATACATCCTCAAACAGTAATGTTGTTGAGGTATATAATGATCTCCTGGTTCTGCTCATTTCACTTAGCATCAGTTCATGTAAGTCTCACCAGTCCTCTTTGTATTCATCCTGCTGGTCATTCCTTACAGAACAGTAATATTCCATAACATCCATATACCACAATTTACTCAACCATTCTCCAATTGATGGGCATCCTTTCATTTTCCAGCTTCTAGGCACTACAAACAGGGCTGCCACAAACATTTTGGCACATAGGATGGACATACTTTCTATCAAGAAATCTATCAAGAAATTAAGGCTGGATATAATGAGTTCTCTCATCTCTAATATAACACATTAATAAGTTCTTTTGATCTTTACCTGCTTCTTTTCCTTGGTTTTATTTTGGAATGGATCAAGTTTTGGATTCAATAAAAAAAAATGCATTTAAGCGACTAATTAATGAGAGGTATTGTGATACATATCATGGACCTAAGTATAAAATTTGGATAGTCCAGAGAATTTTGCTAAGATGGTGATAGGTTAGAAAGTTCCAACCTCTTTAGCTCTCTCCTACAAACAAAACAAAATAGCATGTCAGGGTGAACATATAGCATGAAAACAAAAAAGAATTGGAGCAGAACACTGGCCTTCCTGGGACAATTGAAGATGAGAAAAAAAGATATCAGGAAGGAGTTTTGGACTCTGTGAAAAACAAATACCTCCAGTCTAATTTCCCTTAAGCTCTGGGCTAGCTTGATTAAAAGATAGCCCCCATACCAACCACAAGAATTTCCACCTCTAGGATATCATTCTTCATTATTAAATGTGAGTGTTAGAGTGCATGGACCCTAAATGTCTATTTTGGCTTTTGAAATTTATACTACTGTAATACAATGAAGACACCTAAATGATGTAATGACTAGTGGTCATCAGGTTGATAATGTCATAACACACAAAGTAAATTGGATTTCAGTGAGGGGGAGCTGTGCAAAATCACTACCCTCACTTTCTCTCCAAGAGCCATCTCAATTCAGTGGCAAAATATAGATCAGAATGACTAGAGATGGCACTGGATGTAGTGGGAGAACTCCATCTTTCTAAGCTAAGATCTTTAACATATCTCAGTGTGACTGAGGCAATGCCCATTTGATGACTAAGCGAGGTATGAATTGAAGTAAAGAATGGCCTCTTTTATCTAGTAAATAAAAAGTCTCAACTTGGAGGGGAAGACCCTTGGAGTTTTTTGGCCCAAACAGAAACAATTGTTATTTATATGCATTCTGAGTCAATCAACGCTGAAAAAATGACCAACTGGGCTTAACTTGAGACTTATTGTTGGCCAATCAATGAGAGAAATAGTGATTGAGTTTGAAAGTAAGGTCCTTAAGGAAGAAATCTAGTATATAAATCCCCAAATGTTATACTGTCCTTTGTCATTGAAATCCAATTCATTTGGAGGAATGACATCAACAAATAATAACCTTTGCAAGTAGGACTGCCCCACTTAAAACCCAACTGGAAAAAAAAATTTGCTCTTTCTTTCCTCCTTTCTTCCCTCCTTCCCTCCCCTTCCTCCATTTCTCCTTTCTTCCCTCCCTTTCTTCCTTCCTTTCTTCTTTCCTTCCTTCCTTCCTTTCTTCCTTCCTTCCTTCCTCCTCCCTTCTTTCCTTTACTCATAGGATATCCTACCCTTACCTGTGGGTAGTTTGCTACAAGGAATGTAGTTTTTAAAAATTGATTTTTTGATCACTGAAACCTCCCAAGATATTTTGGGTTTTATAAACTACATCACTTTTTTAAAGACTGTGCCTCGAACTCAAATCACTCTGACTCTAATTTATTAGCCTACAGTCATTTTCATAAGTACCAATGGATTGTAAGTCAATAAACATTTATTAAGTGTCTATTACATGCCATTCATTGTGTTAGGCAGTAGGTATACGAGTCAAAAAAATAGACTTTAGTAACTCAAATTCTAATGGGGAAAATAACAGGCATAGACATGTGTACAGACAAGCTAATGAGGTCCTGGATGAGTGCATGGTTGGGAGAAAAAGACTGAAGTATTGCCCTGAGGCAAGAATGCCTCAGGAATGTAACAATGTGGGATTTTGCCATTTACCCAGAGGCAAAGTCAGTCAGCAGCACTGGCCCCTGGGCAAACAAAAACAGATGTTGCCTGTTTGCCTTAAGAACATACCTCAACCTTAAAAAAAAAAAAAAAAAAGAAAAACAAGAAAAAAAGCAAAAAGAACTCTGATCCTAAACAACTTTTATGCAGAAAGAGAAAAACAGACATCAATCCCTGAGCTTCCTAAAGGCAAATCAACTCCAAATGAAACCTTAAAGGGTGACATGAGTTGGTCCCCATTTCACAAGGCTCTCATGATAGAATTCAAAAAAGATCTTAAAAGAGAGTTAGAATATAAATGGAGAAAGAAAATGAGATCTTTGCAAACGGTCATGGAAAAGGAAAACCAGTAATTATCTGAAAAAAGCTCCTTGAAAATAGACTTGATCAAATTGAAAAGCCATATAAGTCCTTACAAAATAGATATGAAAAAGAAAGCAGTTCAATGAAAAACAAAATCTTTGAAATAGAAAAAATGCAATGTACAACACACTTTGTATAAAAATTCAATTGGCCAAATGCAAAAGGAGACAAAAAAGCTAACTGAAAAAATAATTCACTAAAAATTAGAATTGAATCAATGGAAGTGAATGACTCAATAAGACTTCAAGAATCAAACAAAACCAAAAAAAGAAAAAGAAAAAAAATAGAAGAAAATGTAAAATACCTCAATGGAGAAACAACTGACTTGGAAAATACATTTAGGAGAGACAATCTAATAATTATTGGACTTTTAAAAAACTATGATGAAAAATAAAGCCCAGACAATATCTTTCAAGAAACATCAAGAAAAACTGCCCACATGTCCAAGAACCAGTATATAAAATAGCCATTGAAAGAATTCACCATTCACTTCCTGAAAGGAACTCCAAAATAAAAACTTCAGGGAACATTGAAACTAAATTTGAGAATTATCAAATCAAGGATAAAATATTGCAAGCAGCAAGAAGCAGAAAAATTACCAAGGAGCCACAATTAGAATTACCCAGGACCTAGCAGTATTTCCTTTAAAAGATTGAAGGGCATGGAATCTGCTATTCCAAAAGGCAAAGGAATTTGGGTTGCAGTTAAGAATCAATTATCCAGCAAAATTAGGGATCATCTTTCAGGGGAAAAGATCGGCATTCAATGAAACCAGTGAATTTCATCTATTTCTGATGAGAAGATCAGGGCTGAATAGCAAATTTGATCTTCAAATACTGAACTCAAGAGAAGCATATTAAGCTAAAAAGGAAAAAAAAAAAAAAAAAACTTTCTTTTAAAAGGCTCATATCCCTAAATGGTAAAATGATGTGTTTAACTCTTGAGACCTGTATCTCTGTTATGTGTAAACTTAAAGGGTGCTGTTATAATTTGATTTTTATTTTACTGGAAGAAGAGAAAAATGGAATTAAAATGGGATAAATTGCATGTCATTAGGAGGCAAATAAGACCTATTGTAATAGGGGGAAAGTGGAGAGGGAGATATGAGCATGACATGAATCATACTCTCGTCAGATTTGACTCAAAGAAATTTAAAAAAATGAAATTCCAAAAATAAAAGAGGAGATTAATAAAACCAACCTAAGAAAACTTCAATTAATAAATAAAAATACAAGTTGGTTTTATGCATAAACCAACAATATAGACAAACCTTTAGTTAATTTCATTAGAAAAAGGAAAAAAAAACAAATCAAATTGTTAATCTCAAAGTGAAAAGGAAGATGTTTCCACCAATAAAGGAAAGGTTAGAGCAATAATTAGGAGTTATTTTATTCATCTACATGTCAATAAATTTGATAATCTAATTGGAATACAGGAATACTTACAAAAATATAGATTGTCCAGTTTAAAAGAAGAATAAACAAATTACTTAAATAGTCCCATTTTAGAAAAAAAAAATAGAGCAAGCTATTAATCAACTCCCTAAGCAAAAATCTTCAGGGCCAGATGGACTTACATGTGAATTCAACCAAATATTTAAAGAACAATTAATTCCAATACTATGCAAACTATTTGAAAAAATAGGGAAAGAAGGACTCCTACCAAATTCCTTTTATGACACAGATATAGTAGTGATAACTTAACCTAGTAGGGTGAAAACAGAGAAAGAAAATTATAGAAACATTTCCCTCATGATAGTGATGCAAAAATCTTAAATAAAATATTAGGAAAGAGATTTCAAAAAGTCATCCCCAGGAAAATATACCATGACCAAGTAGGATTTATACCAGGAATGCAGGCCTAGGGAAAATATTAGCATAATTAACTATATCAATAATAAAACTAATAAAAATCATATGATTCTCTCAAGAGATACAGAAAAAGTATTTGATAAAATCCAACATCCATTCCTATTAAAAACACTAGAAAGTATAGGAATAAATGGAATTGTCCTTAAAATGATCAGTAACATCTATTTAAAACTATCAGCAATCATAATATATAATACAGACAGACTTAATTCCCAATAAGATCGGGGTGAAACAAAGTTGCCCACTATCACCAGTACTATTCAGTATTGTATTAGAAATGTTAGTTTTGGCAATAAGAGAAGAAAATGAGATTAAAAGAATTAGAGTAGTTAATGAGGAAACACAGCTGTCAGTAATTTTATCCCATGACTTCTTCACCCAAGTCACGACTTCTTGCAGACAGGGCTTCACAAAGTTTCCACACTGATTTCTTTCCATTCTATTTTCAATGTAGTCATTGACTTCTGTGCACAAATGGTCCTTGAATGGCTTGTTTATTGTAATATCAAGGATCTGGAGCTAGGCAGTCATTCCTGCAGGAATGATTACTTGATCTATTCTTCTCCCTGCAAGGAAGTTTTTCATTTCTTTAGCATGGTGAGTGCTGGCTGAGTTCTTCTTTTATCCTCCATCATGCCCCCTGAGTTCTTTTATCCTCCATCATGCCCCTTTTATCCTCCATCATGCCCCCTCACTCCCGCTTACATCCTGGGTTTTTATGTTGTCCTGCCTCAGCTCTCCTCCGCGGCACTGCTCTCAATGGCACCAGCAAGCAAATCACTGGGGAAGAACAGGATGACACGCTCATTGCTGCAGCTCTGATTGGATGCAGCTCGGAGTGTGGCGTGCGTTTCACCCGGGGGCAGGGGGACGGTGCATACAGAGGGTACCATAATGTAACATGCAGCGCAGGGGATCACCTTCACTACAGTAGCAATTTCAATAGGGCTTATTTTCGGGGGAGGGTTTATTTTAGAGGAATCTTACACAGTAGGGGGAGGGCTTATTTTCAGGATAGGTCTTATTATCGGGGAAACACGGTAGCATTGGAGTTAATTGTTCTTTAAATATTTGGTAGAATTCACATTTAAATCCATCTGATCTTGGGTATTTTTTCTTAGGTTGTTGATTAATAGCTTATTTTATTTCTTTTTCTGAAATGGGACTACTTAACCAATTTACTTCTTCCTCTGTTAATCTGGGCAACCTATATTTTTGAAGGTATTCATCCATTTCATTTAAGTTATCAAATTTATTGGCATAAAGCTAGGCAAAATACTTAATTATTGTTCTAATGTCCTCTTCATTAGTGGAAAGTTCTGCTTTTTTTTCTTTTTTAAGACTAACAATTTGATGTTACTCTTTCCTTTTTCTAATCAAATTTACCAACAATTTATCTATTTTGCTTGTTTTTTTTTTAATAGAACCAATAGTTTGTTGTTGTTGTTGTTGTTGTTGTTGTTTTTTACTTTCAATTTTATTGATCTCTCCATTTATTTTTAGAATTCAAATTTAGGGTTTGATTGGGGGTTTGTAATTTGTTCTTTTCCTAGCTTTTTTAATTGTAAATCTACTTCATTGATTTTTTCTTTCTCTAATTTTTGCAAGTAGGCCTCTAGAGATATAAAAGTTCCCCCTTAGTACCACTTTGGCTGTATCCCACAGATTTTGGCATGTCATCTCATTATTGTCATCCTCTTGGGTGAAATTATTAATTGTGTCTATGATTTGCTGTTTCACCTATTCATTCTTTAGGATGAGATTGTTTAGTTTCCAATTACTTCTTAGTTTATTTTCTCATGGCTTTTTATTGAATGTAATTTTCATTGCATTGTGATCTGAAGAGGATGCATTTATTATTTCTGCCTTTCTGCATTTGAATTTGAGGTCTTTATGTCCTAATATATGGTCAATTTTTATATAGGTTCCATGAACTTCTGAGAAGAAAGCATATTCCTTTCTGTCTCCATTTAGTTTTCTCCAAAGATCTATTATACTTAACTTTTGTAGTATTCTGATTACCTCTTTAGTTACTTTTTTATTTATTTTGTGGGTAGATTTATCTTATTCTGAGAGTGCAAGATTGAGAACTTCCACTATTATAGTTTGCTATTTCTTCTTGCAACCCTCTTAACTTCTCTTTTAGGAATTTAGATGCTATACTATTTGGTGCATATACGTTTAATATTGATATTGTTTCATTATTTATGCTACCCTTTAGAAGATATAGTGCTTTTCCTTATATCTTTTAATCAGATCAATTTTTGCTTTTGCTTGATCTGAGATTAGGATGGCTACCCCTGCTTTTTTTACTTCACCTGAAGCATAGTAGCTTCTGCTCCAGCCTTTTACCTTTACTCTATATGTATTGTCCTGCTTCAAGTGTGTTTCCTGTAAACAACATATTGTATGATTCTGACTTTTAATCCAGTCTGCTTTCTGCCTCAGCTTTGTGGGGGAGTTTACCCCATTCACATTTATGGTTAAATGACTAATTCTGTATTTCCTTCAATCTTGTTAACCCCAGATTATGTTTTTCTCTTTCCTTTGCCTGTTATCCTCCTCCTCAGTATTAAACTTGTAAGCACCACTTGCATCATGCAGTCCTCCCTCTTTAGGATCCCTTCCTCCCCATTAGAGTCCTTCCCCTTTTTTAAAAAACTTTCCCTTTTAATTTCTGTATTCCCTCCTATTTATCCCACCCCTTCCCTTTACACTTTTCCCCTCCCAATTTTCAATGAGGTGGAGGAAGTTACTCTGTAAACGGAATATGTCTAATATTTTCTCTTTGAGCCAATTCTGATGAGAGTAAGATTCACACTATGTTCATCCCTCCTCCCTTCTTTCCCTCAGATATCATGGGTTTCCTTTGCCTCTTTGTGAGATGTAGTACCTCCACTTTTCCCTTTTTCTGGTATAATTTCCTTTCCACTCTAGATCCTTTTTTTATATTATAACAGTAAACCAAAGTATACATGTACTCTTTATGTATACCCATAACAGAAATACAGTTCTCAAGAGTTCTTTTTACCTTTTTCTGCCTCTCTTGAGTCCTATATTTGGAGGTCAAACTTTTTTTGTTTAGCTCTGTTTTTTTTTTTCCTCAGAAATGAATGGAATCCACCTATTTCATTGAATGTCCATCTTCTTTCCTAGAAGAAAATTCTCATTTTGACAGAGTAAGTTATTCTTGACTGCATACCAAGTTCCTTTGCCTCTGGGAAAACCAGATCCCATTCTCTTTGATCCTTTAATAGGGAAGCTTCTAGATCCTGAGTGATTCTTATTGTGGCTCCTCTGTATTTGAATTGTAGTATTTTTCCTTAGTCTGATAGTTTTGGAAGTTAGCCACAATATTTCTTGGGGTTTTAATTTTGGGATCTCTTTCTGTAAGTGATCAATGAATTCTTTCAATGTCTATTTTACCTTTTGATTCTATAACATCTGAGCAGCTGTCTTTGGTGATTTCCTGAAAAATAGTGTCTAGGCTATTTTTGTTATCATGTATTTCAAGGAGTCCAATAATTGTTAGATTGTCTCTCCTAGATCTGTTTTCCATGTTGGTTGTTTACCCCATTAGGTATTTTACATTTTTTTCTATCTTTTCATTTATTTTGGGTTTTGTTTGACTGATTCTTGTTATCTTATTGAGTCATTAATTTCATTTTTTTTCAATTCTGAATTTTAGGGTGTTATTTTTGAGTTCTTTTAGGAGAGCTTCATCTGGAGACACTGCCTTTAGTCTCCTCAGGGTTTGAAATCTGTTCTTGGCTTTAGCCATTTGTTAGAATCCTTTTTGCTTTTTTACTCATTTTTTTTTTTAAGTTAAGTTCTGCCTTTAGGGTGGGAGAGGTTTTCCAAGCTGTGCTGGGTCAGTGCTGATTTACTTCTGGTGTTGGCTCTGCCACATGGAGTTGTTAGCAATGTTCCAGGACCTTGTGCTGTCTGCCTTGGTGTTTGTTGTCAGCATCTGCTCAGTCACCTTGAGACTGCACTACTCTGGCACTCTGAGCTGTCTGCCCTGGTGTTTGTAGTCAGCTGACCAGGAACTTGCTGTGTCTCTCTCTTGCTTTTCATGGAAACAGACCTTCTCTGGTCCACTTCCTCTCACAAACTCTCTGCCCCACAGAGGTTGCACCACCATACTGACTACTTTGCTTCGGGGCACTGCTCTGTCTGCACTGCTATTTAGGGCAATTGTTTGTGTTTTACTGCCTCTCTCCCATTTCTGATTTAAACAGATCTTTTCTGGTCTGTATCTTCCCCTTGATTCTCTGCCCCAGAACTCTGAGCTGTCTGCATTGGTGTTTGTACTGGTTGCCCTGGCTGCCTCTGCCCTGATTCCAATTGAAACATACCTTTATTTGGCAATCTTTGAAATTATCTTCTGTGGATAATTTGTTGCATTCCCAATATTTGTGGATTCTGCCCTTCCAGAGCTAATTTAGAGACTAGATTTTATAATTATTGTTAGGGTTGTAAAGAAGGTCAGAAAGAAATGTGTGTTGTCTCTGCCATCTTGGCCCCACCCCCCAAACTCATTCCTTCTTAATGAAACATTTAATAAAGTCCCCATTTTTTAAAATGTATAAAAAGTTTACTAAAATTTGTAAGAATTCAAACCATTCTCCAATTCATAAATCATCAAAGAATATGAACAGACAATTTTCAGATAAAGAAATTAAAACACTTACTAGTCATATGAAAGGGTGTTCTAACTCACTATTGATCACAGAAATGCAAATTAAGACAACTCTGAGATACTAATATACACCTCTCAGATTGACTGAGATGACAAAAAAAGTTAATAAAGAATGTTGGAGAGGATGTGGGAATACTGGGGCATTAATACAATTTTAGTGGAGTTGTGAACTGATCCAAACATTCTCCAGACAATTTGGAACTGTGTACAAAAGGCAATCAAACTGTGCATATCCTTTGATACAGCAATGTTTCTACTGGGTTTATGTCTCAAAGAGATCATAAAGGATGGAAAAGAAATCTCGCATGCAAAAATGTTTATGGCAGCCCTTTTTGTAGTGGCAAGAAATGGGAAACTGAGTAGATGTCCAACAGTTGAAGAATAGCTAAATAAGTTATGATATATGAATGTTGTAGAATATTATTGTTCTATAAGAAATGATTAGCAGGATGATTTCTAAGAGTCCTGAAGAGATTTACATTAACTGATGTTAAGTGAAATGAGCAGAACTCGATACATGGCAACAGCAATATTATATGATAATAAATTCTTATGGATGTGGCTCTCTTCCACAATGAGATGATTTAGGCCAGTTCAAATGATTTTGTGATGAAGAAGGTCATTTACACCCCAGAGAGAGGAATGTGGGAACTGAGTGTGTGTCACAATATACTATTTTCACTTTTTTTGTTGTTTGCTTCCATTTAATTTTCTTTTTCTTTTTTTTTCCTTTTTTGATCTGATATTTCTTGTACAGCATGATAATTATGGAAATATGTATAGAAGAATTGAACATGTTTAATATATATAGGAGTACTTGTCATCTATGGGAGGAGGGGAGGGAAACATTTGAAACACAAGGTTTTGTAAAGGTGAATGCTGAAAATTATCCATGCATATGTTTTGAAAATAAAAAGCTTTAATTTAAAAAATTACAAGTGAAAAAAAAGGGAAACACCTAACATTCCACCTGCTAGACATAGGTATTAATATAGTATACTTAGCATGATTTAGGTATAGTCCTAAGAGACAAAAAAAGACTTAATATTCCCCTAACAACATGATTCATTTTTAATTTAAAAGTATAATTTAAGAAATTTTTAGAAGGTTTTATATGGGGTATACATATGAACAGGCATTATGAAAAAAATGATAATATTTAAAGCTCAACACAATGTGACTCCATTATCTCTTTGAAGACTTATTGCATATTGTTCCAGGAATTCTACATTCTAGGCAAACTAACCTGCTTGCTCCATCTTGTGTATTTAATGTCACATGTCCATTGTTTGAATAGATTTTCCACTATAAATAAAATTTACATCCTCTTTACTCTCCTCTCAAAAAGTATCCTTCTTCTGCTCAACTTTTACCTACTATTAGAGATCTGGCCTATTATCTAGAAATTATTTTATTTATTTCACATTTGTTTTATATTTATTTACTTGTGTTCATATCATTTGTCTCCAAAAGAATGTTTATGTTTCCTGAAGCTAAGGACAATTCTGTTTTTATCTCTATCTTCTCAATACATGTCAAATAATGGATATTTACTTTCTTACTGAAAGAATGAAGGATCCCATGTTCATAAGTGGTTCCTGTTAAGTGTGATTAAACATCAAGGATAAACGAGAGGAGAGAGAGTTATCTCATTGTCTCTGGTGATCTAATGAATTTTAATCCATGACAATAATTTGTAGAATTATTAATGTAATTGTTATTCCATAGCCAGCTCTTCCTACTTTTCTCTTTACTTTTACCAGGGAAAGAAATTAGAAATAGTATACAATCTCTAGTATTTTGCTAGAATTTTATCAATCCTTGTTAACATAGTTTCACTAAATCTTCATTTTTAGGGAGATGAAGGCTTAAAATTTCCAAACCATTCAGAAAGGTGCTCTAAACATCTTTTATATGTGCTTTCCTATATCCCTGAATTTTATCTTCTTAGCTGAAGAAGATAAATGATGATAAAAATCTCCATTCTTGTAAGAGAATAAAAGTATGGAGGAAGGTTTGTTTGAGTTTGAACAGTGTAAGGGATAAAGATTACATCTTATTTTTACTTTAAGGCAGCTTTTTTTTTTTTTCTGCACCTCAGCTATGCCAGGACAAAGTAAGAGAATTCTGGGAAAGGTGAGCAATTGCTTTGAAAAGGGCTTGTTTTAGACATCCTTTCTGGAAAGCAAAGTCAGGTCCTAATACATAGCTCAGGAACATGCTGTTTTCCAAAGTAAATCAGGATAATTACGGACTAAATGCTTTTGTAAACCATAGTACTTCAATCTCTCTGCTTGTCCTGTCAACATAATCTTAGTAAAATCCTTTATGCAGAGGCACAAAAATCTCTCAATAGCTTTTGCACATAATGTGAATTTGTAGACCAACCTTTTGACTTGAAAAAAAAGAGGGTCAATAAAGCTCTCCTATAAAGGATTACAGGAAATTTTAAATGAGAGAGCTTTTTCTTCAGGAAAAAGCTCCTTTAAATCTCTTTCTCTCACTCTTTCCTTCTCACCCTCCTCTCTCTCTCTCTCTTTTCCTCCTCCTTCACCCTCTCATTCTCCCTCTCTTTTTGTCTCTGATTTTATCCCTTTCTCTATCTCTGTCTTTGTCTCTGTTTCTGTGTCTGTCTCTGAGTCTCTCCATCTTTCTCTTTATCTCTGTCTCTCTGTCTTTGTCTCTCCATTTTTCCTTGGTTTCTATCTCTATCTCTGTCTCATCTGTGTGTATGTGTGTTTGTATATGTATGTGTGACATTCAAATTCTATCCAATCTATAAAATATGTGCAATTTGTAGGAAGCATATACGTTGAAATGAATTTTCATTTTCACAATTGTTACATTAAGATAATGAAAAGGACAATGGGTCATTTGGCATAAATTTGTAGCACTTTGGCTCTTTTAGTATTTCTCAAAGACTATCCCATTTAGAGTACAGGAAGACATAATATTATGTATCACTCAAATTCTCAATAGTTGGAAATTTATTCAGACTACTACTTAAGAACAGAAAAACAAAAAATAAAATGAATGAAAATATCAAGATTAAGAGTAGAAGAAAAAATTCTACTGCAGTGTTCTTATCTGTTATAGCTTCCAAGAAAGATTAATCTAAAATTGTATTTCTTACCAGTATCTTGAATTATAGTAAGTATATACTGGTTTCCTGAGTTTTTTCTTTTATTTTATGCATTTTTAAAAGCATTTTTTTTATTTGTTTTACTCTAGTAGATAATATTTTGTAATAAAAATTTAGTATGTGTATAATTTTAATTTCCAATATAAATGTGATCTTCTATGCTCTTCTTATCAAAATTCAGAACTATCTGTTTCTCCTCATTTTCAAAGCCTTTAATTGCACTAGAAGGAAATTTTTGTTTAGTTCATGCAACTAAGCCATATTCACTAATGTATATTTGACACTGTTCTAAAGCTTACAAATATCATATTTTTCCAGGACAAGAAAAATAATGTGGAAGCAGGAGATCTGAACCAGAGTATAGGATTTATTCCTCATTCTTAGAACATGAAAAAGTCTCTTCACTTTTCTAAATCTCAAAATCTTTAGTTATAAAAAAGCATGATAGTCTTTAAGTTATGGCTCAGGATTGGAAATCTAATGAGAAATATAACATAAAGGCTTTATAGCCACAAAATAAGATAGATGGATAAATAGATAGAGATACAGAGAGATCTATTATTAAGCAAATTAAAGATGTATCAATTGCAGTGACTATTAAATACATTTTAAGGGAAGACAAAAACATCTGTTGAATGCATATGTGTCCATAACGTAAACATAGAATTTACTAGCTCATGTTAGACAGAATACTATAGGCATTTTTGTAATCTCTTATTACCTTCAAGTTCATATTAAACTGGTATTCAATTTAAATATCAAGTTGGATATTTAAATTAATTTTAATTATATTGACATGTTCGTGATCCAATTACGAGGGTAATTTATATTAACAGATAATGCAGATATCACAAATCAATCTTCAACCATTAAATTAAGGCAGACTAGTAAAGTAACTCAGGAAAAAAAGCAGGGAAGACAATATTTTAGTACCATTTCATCTACTCATAAAATTAATGCAACCTTTTATTGCTTAAATATTTCTGGGAAAATAGATGCTTCAGTGTACAGAACACAGAGATGGAATAAAAAAAGATCGGACTTCAAATCAGACCTGAGATACTGCTTGGTTGTGTGATCTTGTGCAAGTCACAACCTCTTTTTGTTTCAGTTACATTAATGTTCTTCTTTCTATAATTGAATATGTATTTTATTTATTTTTATTTTTAAAGGTTCTTATTTTCAAAATATATGGAGAAGTAGTTTTCAACATTCACCTTGCAAAACCTTTTGTTCCATTTTTTTTCTCCCTCCCTTCCCTTCACCCATTTCTTTGGATGGCAAGTAATCCTATATATGTTAATCATATTCAGTTCTTTATATATATATATATATATATATATATTTCCACACTTATCAGGCTGCACAAGAAAATCAGATCAAAACAGGAAAAAATGACACAGAAAACAAAAAAACAAGTAAGCAATAGCAAAAAAGTGAAAACTCTAAGTTCTGATCCACATTCAGCCTCCACAATCCTCTCTTTGAGTGCAGATGGCTCTCTACATCAGAAGACCATTGGAACCGACCATCAAAATTGGTCATCATATAATCTGGTTGTTGATATGTACAATGTTTTCTTGGTTCTTCTCATTTCTCATACCATCAGTTCATATAAGTCTCTTCAGGCCTTTTTGAAATCATACTGCTGAATATTTAATATAGAACAATAGTATTCCATGATACTCATATGCCATGACTTATTCAGCTGTTTTTTCAAGTAATGGGCCACTACAAAAATGGTGGCTATAGATTATGGGTACAAACACACACATAAGTACAAATATGGTACAAACATACATAGGTCCTTTTCCATTTTTTATGATCTCTTTAGGATACAGGCATAGTAGATACACTACCAGAAGAAAGGGTAAGTTTGATAACCCTTTGGGCATAGTTCAAAATTGCTCTCCAGAATGATTTGGATCAGTTTGCAACTCCAACAACGATGAATTAGTATCACAAGTCTTCCACATTCCCTCCAAAATTCATCATTATCATTTCCTGTCATTTTTGCCAGTATGGGATGTGTGTACCAACAAATTGTTTAAATTTGCATTTCTCTGACCAATAGTGATTTAGAGCATTTTTTAATATGATTAGAAATTGTTTTAATTTCTTCAAGTGAAACTTGTCTGTTCATATCTTGTAATGCTCTTTTTTTCTAATATATAATCATTCTCTGGGAACAGATTTCCTGGGGGGCTTCTGGAAGCAGCCTTAGTTTCAGTACAAAGCAATAATCATCTCAAATGCAGCCAGGAGTTAAAATCCAGTCCTTTATTGTCTCTTCCAAAATATCCCAGTTAGCTTTCCTTGATTCCAAAAGTTCTCATTGCTGGTCTTTTGCCTCTGCCAGCTTCAGCCTCTCCTCTTCCAAATCCTCCATTCTCAATCTCCCAAAAGTCTGTAGTGCTTGTCCTTTTATATGTTCTTTTAGAGGTGTGAACTCAAAGGTTGACTCCTTCTCTGAGAGTGGGATTGTAGGAGCTATGACTTGTGAATCTCCTCCACTGAACTTGTGAATCTCCCAACTGAATCCTGACTAGTGAGTCTCCAACGGTAATGTGTGAACTAAAGTGTGAACTCTTAAAGGTGTGAATTTAAGTACATAAGCATTGTTTCTATCAATTCCAATGAGTTATTACCTTATTTCAAGTTCTGGCCCATAACAATATCTTCTTTTTGTTCTTTCTTTCTTTTTTTTTTTTTTAATTGACGGAACTCATGCCTGGTATTTTTTTTTTTTACAACATTATCCCTTGCATTCACTTCTGCTCTGACTTTTCTCCTCCCTCCCTTCAACCCCTCCCCCAGATGGCAAGCAGTCCTATACATGTTAAATGGGTTACAGTATATCCTAGATACAATATACTTGTGCAGAACCGAACAGTTCTCTTGTTGCACAGGAAGAATAGGATTCAGAAGATAAAAAATAACCTGGGAAGAAAAACAAAAATGCAAACAGTTTACATTCATTTCCCAGTGTTCTTTCTTTGGGTGTAGCTGCTTCTGTTCATCCTTGATCAATTGAAACTGAGTTAGATCTCTTTGTCGAAGAAACCCACTTCCATCAGAATACATCCTCATACAGTATCATTGTTGAAGTATATAATGATCTCCTGGTTCAGCTCATTTCACTTAGTATCAGTTCATGTAAGTCTCTCCAAGGGTCTCTGTATTCCTCCTGCTGCTCATTTCTTACAGAACGATAATATTCCATAACATTCATATACCACAATTTACCCAACCATTCTCCAATTGATGGGTATCCATTCATTTTCCAGTTTCTAGCCACTACAAACAGGGCTGCCATAAACATTTTGGCACATGCAGGTCCCTTTGCCTTTTTTTAGTATCTCTTTGGGGTATAAGCCCAGTAGAAACACTGCTGGATCAAAGGGTATGCACAGCATAACAATATCTTTTGACCATATATCAATTAGAGAATGACTTTTATTCTTATAAATTTAACTGAATTCTCTATATATTTTAGAACTGAGGGCTTTATCAGAAGCCTTGGGTATAATTTTTGCAGCTTTATTCTTCCTTTTTACTCTTCTCTGCATTGGTTTTGTTTATACAAAACCTTTTTAACTTAATATAATCAAAATTATCCCATTTCTTTTGCCTAGTTTTTCTTTGCTATCAAATTTCTTCCATTTTTCACAGATCTTAGAGGTAGACTATCCTTTGTCCTTCTAATTTGCTTATAGTGTCACAATATCTAAATCATGTACCAATTTTGACCTGCAGAGTATTAGATATGCTATCAAAGCCTTTTCTGGCATAATAATTTCTAAGTTTACCAGCAATTTTTATCAAATAATGAGTTATTATCCCAAAAATTGGGGTGTTCAGGTTTATCAAACATTAGATTATAATAGTCATTGACTACTGTGTCTTGTGAACCGAAATATTTCACTGATTGACTACTTTATTTGTTAGCCAGTACAAAATGGTCTTGATGACCAGTGCTTTATAATCGACTTTTAGATCTGGTACAACTAGGCCACGTTACTTGCATTTTTTCATTAATTCCCTTAAAATTCTTAACATTTTGTTCTTCCAAATGAACTTTGTTATCATTTTTTTAGCTCTGTAAAATAATTTCTTGGGAGTATGATTTGGTATTGCACAGAATAAGTAGATTAATTAAGGTAGAATTATCATATTTATTATATTAATTCAGCCTACCCATGAGCACTTGAAAATTAATTTGATCTTACTTTATTTGCGTGGAAAGTGTTTTGTAAATGTTTTCATATGATTCCTGACATTGTCTTGGTAGGTAGACTGCCAAATATTTTTGTTACTTATAGCTTTTTTTAAAAAATGAGATTTCTCTTTGTATGTCTTGCTGCTGAAATTTGTTTATATAGAAATGCTGATGATTTATGTGGATTTATTTTGTATCCTACAACTTGGCTAAAAGTTGTTAATTGTTTCTATTAGTTTTTTTTAATTGATTCTCTAGGCTTCTCTAAGTATACCATCGTATCATATGTAAAGAATGATAATTCTGTTTCCTTGTTACCTGTTCTAAATCTTTTAATCTTTCTCTTCTCTTATTGCCAAAGCTAATATTTTTGATGCAATATTGAATAGTGATGGTAATAGTGGGCAATGTTGTTTCACCCATGATCTTATTGAGAATCATTCTAGTTTATCCTCATTGCATATGAAGCTTGCTGAATAGATGCTACTGGTTATTTTAAGATAAACTCATTTTTTTCTTTTGCTGTCTAGTGTTTTTAAAATAGAGATTAAGTATTGGATTTTGTCATTTTTTGGGGAGGAATTTATTGAGATAATCAAGATTTCTATTAGTTTGATTTTTGATATAGTCAATTAGGCTAAGCGTTTTCCTAATATTGAACCAGCCCTGCATTCCTAGTTTAAATCCTATTTGGTTATTGTGTATTATCCTGGAGATAACTTCTTGTAATCTCTTTGCTAATATTTTGCTTAAGATATTTGCATCACTTTCAATTAGGGAAATTAATCTATAATTTTCTTTCCCTATTGTGTCCCTGGTTTAGACATCAGCACAATATCTTTGTCATAAAAGGAATTTGATAGTACTCATCCTATTTTTCAAATAGTTTGCATAGTATTAGAATTAGTTATTCTTTTAATATTTGGTACAATTCATATACAAATCTATCTGGCCCTGGGGATTTGTTCTTAGGGACTTGATTAATAGCTTGTTCAAATCCTGTTTTCAAAAATGGTATTATTTAAATAATTTATTTTCTATTTTGTTAATCTGGGTGATCAATAGTTTTCTAAGTATTCATCCATTTCACTAAGATTATCAAATTTATTTACATATAATTGGGCAAAATTGTTCCTTATTATTGCTTTAATTTCCTCTTCATTGATGGAAAGTTCTCTTTTTTTATTTTAATACTAACAATTATATATATATATACATATATATATATATATATATGTATATATATATATATATATTTCCTTTTTCTATTCAAATTAATTAAAGGTTTTTCTATTTTGTTGGTTTAAATATGTTTCCTGTAAACAACATAATGTAGGATTTCAGCTTTTTAGTCCGGTCTGCTATGTGCTTCCATTATATGGAGGAAGTAATTTCATTCACATTCAGAGTTAAAATAGCTAATTCTGTGTTTCCCATCATCTTATTTCCCCAGAATATATTTTTCTCATTCCTTTCCTCCTTTCCCTCTTCCCCAGTGTTTTGGTTCTGACCATGACCTCCCTCAAACAGCCTTTGCCTTTTACAGACTCTCCTCTCTTTCTTATTCCTTCTCCTTTGTACTTCACTATGGGGTGGTGATGATACTAGGATTCAGACAATGCTCATCCTCCTCTTTTCTTTCCCTCAATCGTAAGAGGTCTTTTTAGCCTCTGCATGTGATATAGTTTACCCCATTTTCCCTCCCCTTTCCTCTTATTTTAACAAACTTTAGCACTCTGTTTAATCAGAGGGTTACTAGTTTATGAATGCTAATTTTGTCTTGAAAATAAAAAAATGAAGAAAAAAATCTCAGAAAGTAAATTAATAGCATAAATCCTCTTTAGAATTTAGAAGAAAGCATAATGATGGAAAAGGTGCCTGAGGATTCCTGGGAAAAGATAAATGAGAAGAATAAGTGGAAAATTTTCTTACACACAAATTCTATTTGATTCAATTCATGTCAACAAATATTTACTAAATGTTTGTTACTATGCACACTGCACTATTTGAAATCCTCAGAATATAAAGACATAAGTAGCAAAACCCTTTCCTCCCATGAGATGATGACAATTGAGAACTCTGGAATTAGAAAAAAAAAATGTTTAGGACTTCAATAGTTTCATTACCTCATTGTTGTGAGAGGGCCAAATAATTTCATCTATATTGTTTAAATAATGCTAGTGTGGAGCATGTTTTCTCAACATTCCTTCATAAAGAATCTATTTAGTAGGCTTGAGACCTTTCTTTGGACTTTTTAATATCGAGGTCTCTTTGAAATGGCCACATTGTCCATCTATTGCCCTTTATTCTTACTAAGTCAAAAAAAAAAAATCTCCTTGTCAGAAGATACAACATCTCACATACCAGTGCAGGTTCTGTGATAAATATATATAGGAGAGACAGAGACACAGAGAGAAAGATAGAAAAAGGGAGAGAAAGATATAAAGGGATTTAGAGAGAGAAGAAGGAGGGAAGAAGGGGAAATTAAGTTGGTCTCCCTCTATAAATCAGTATTTTTTCATTTGTATATTTTATCCTATAGTAGAATATCATTTTCATGAGGGACAGAAGATATTGTTTGTGCTTGTTTTGGAATATCTGGTTAATAGTAGGTCTTTTCACAGAGTAGGTTATAAATAATTATTTAGTAAATTATTTTTTGAGTTTAATTTAATTTACTATGAGACTGATTGAATGCCTTTGTAATACCCATCAAAAAATTTACATAAGTTGCACATGATATGATGGTATACCTAGAGAACTCCAGAGATTCTACTAAAAAGCTATTAGAAATAATTCATAATTTTAGCAAAGTAGCTGGCTACAAAATAAATCCCCATAAATCCTCAGCATTTTTATACATCACCAACAAAACCCAACAGCAAGAGATAAAAAGAGAAATTCCATTCAGAATAACTGTTGATACCATAAAATATTTGGGAATCTATCTAACAAAGGAAAGTCAGGAATTATATGAGCAAAATTATAAAAAAGTCTCCACATAAATAAAGTCAGACTTAAATAATTGGAAAAATATTAAGTGCTCTTGGATCGGCCGAGTGAACATAATAAAGATGGCAATACTCCCTAAACTAATCTATTTATTTAGTGCTATACCAATCAGACTTCCAAGAAAATATTTTAATGATCTAGAAAAAATAACAACAAAATTCATATGGAACAATAAAAAGTCGAGAATCTCAAGGGAATTAATGAAAAAAAATCAAATGAAGGTAGCCTAGCTGTACCTGATCTAAAATTATATTATAAAGCAGCAGTCACCAAAACCATTTGGTATTGGCTAAGAAATAGATTAGTGGATCAGTGGAAAAGGTTAGGTTCACAAGACAGAATAGTCAACTATAGCAATCTAGTGTTTGACAAACCCAAAGACCCTAACTTCTGGGATAAGAATTCATTATTTGATAAAAACTGCTGGGATAATTGGAAATTAGTATGGCAGAAATTAGGCATGGACCCACACTTAACACCATATACCAAGATAAGATCAAAATGGGTCTATGACCTAGACATAAAGAACGAGATTATAAATAAATTAGAGGAACATAGAATAGTTTATCTCTCAGACTTGTGGAGGAGAAAGAAATTTGTGACCAAAGATGAACTAGAGACAATTACTGATCACAAAATAGAAAATTTCGATTACATCAAATTAAAAAGCCTTTGTACAAATAAAACTAATGCAAACAAGATTAGAAGGGAAACAACAAACTGGGAAAACATTTTCACAGTTAAAGGTTCTGATAAAGGCCTCATTTCCAAAATATATAGAGAACTGACTCAAATTTATAAGAAATCAAGCCATTCTCCAATTGATAAATGGTCAAAGGATATGAATGGACAATTTTCAGAGGATGAAATTGAAACTATTACCACTCATATGAAAGAGTGTTCCAAATCATTATTGATCAGAGAAATGCAAATTAAGACAACTTTGAGATACCACTACACACCTGTCAGATTGGCTAAGATGTCAGGAAAAAATAATGATGAATGTTGGAGGGGATGCGGGAAAACTGGGACACTAATGCATTGTTGGTGGAGTTGTGCGAATCCAACCATTCTGGAGAGCAATCTGGAATTATGCTCAAAAAGTTATCAAATGGTGCATATCCTTTGATCCAGCAGTGTTTCTATTGGGCTTATATCCCAAAGAAATACTAAAGAAGGGAAAGGGACTTGTATGTGCCAAAATGTTTGTAGCAGCCCTGTTTGTAGTGGCTAGAAACTGGAAAATGAATGGATGCCCATCAATTGGAGAATGGCTGGGTAAATTGTGGTATATGAATGTTATGGAATATTATTGTTCTGTAAGGAATGACCAGCAGGATGAATACAGAGAGGACTGGCGAGACTTACATGAACTGATGCTAAGTGAAATGAGCAGAACCAGGAGATCATTATACACTTTGACAACGATATTGTATGAGGACATATTTTGATGGAAGTGGATTTGACAAAGAGACCTAACTGAGTTTCAATTGATAAATGACAGACAGAAGCAGCTACACCCAAAGAAAGAACACTGGGAAACGAATGTGAACTATCTGCATTTTTGTTTTTATTCCCAGGTTATTTATAACTTCTGAATCCAATTCTCCCTGTGCAACAAGAGAATTGTTCGGTTCTGCAAACATATATTGTATCTAGGATATACTGCAACATATCTAACATATATAGGACTGCTTGCCATCTAGTGGAGGGGGTGGAGGGATGGAGGGGAAAAATCAGAACAGAAACGAGTGCAAGGGATAATGTTGTAAAAAAAAAATTACCCTGGCATGGATTCTGTCAATATAAAGTAATTATTAAATAAAATTTTTTTAAAAATCTACATAAGATAAGCTATAAGAGTGACAAGGCATATGACTACTCACCTATCTGTGGAAGACAAATGCCACTAAAAGTCAAGACTTGCTGATAATTTCATCCTTCAGTATGTGTAGTAAGCAAAGAAAGAATGACAACTATGAATTTAATTTTGACTATCTGGCAAAACAAAAGGGACAGGAAGGTTGGAATAAAGTGACAGTGTCATATTAGGATTTGTAATGATCAAGGAAGAAAAAAATAGAATAGTCAGACATGTTTTATAGACTTTAGGAAAACATTTCCCCAAAATTTCAGGAATTTGAAAGAGAAGAAGGTTCAGAAGGCATCCATGTGAATTAGAAATGAAATTCTGATAGTACAACTGAAAATAATCACATTGAAGAAGAAAAGGAAGAAAACTATTTGAAACATAAAATGACTAGGGGAAGGAAAGAAGGAAAGAGGGAAAGGAACAGGAAAGGAAGGGAGGGAGGGAGGGAGGGAAGGAGGGAGGAAGGAAGGAAAAAAAGAAGGAAGGAAGAAGAGAAGGGAGGGAGGGAGAGAAAGAAAGGGAGAGATGTAAAGAGAAAGGAAAGGAGAAAATAACCCTTTTCTTTTTCTTTGATATCTTGTCATATCAACTTAATAGTGATATTGCTGGGTCAAAAATTAAGCAGTTTTATAGTCTTTTGGGCATAGTTCCAAAAGTTTCTCCATATTATTTAGAATAGTTCACAATTTTACTAACAAGGCATAATGTTTCAATTTTTCTACATCCCCTCCAATATTTATTACTTTCTTTTTTCCGCTGTAATGTAAACCAATTGTTAGATGCGAGGTGGTACCTCAGAGTTGTTTAATTTGCATTTCTCTATTCAATAGTGACTTTGAGCATTTTTTTTTTTACATTATTATAGATATATTTGAGTTTTTCTTCTGAAAACTGAAGTTTGGTGTGCTTCCAAGATGATGTGATCTAGAGAGAGATTTGGTGGCTTCTCCTTTGAGACATACTATTCCTCATGGAATGGTCATACTATTCCTCATGGTTACTAAACCATGTCATACTATTCCTGATGGTTCTTGAATCCTTGCATTGGGAGAGAATCTTCTCTTGATCCTACTCTCTTGATCAAGAAATGATATTTCTCCTCATGGTCCGTGAGGACCTACTCCTATAGGACACAAAGTAATCACATTTTCCAAAGTTCTTGCTCCCATGGAAGAGCAAGCATTCCTTTGTGCCCTGGAATTATGATCCAGAAGTGGTTAAGCAATGAAATTGTCAAACTGTTTCCTTTCCGTATCAGAAAGGCTTAAGGGTCTTCTAAAGTTTATTTCTAATAAGTTGTCTGGTATCCTTATAATCTCGGATTTGAGAGATTCTGCTGCTGTTGCCTACAGGTCTTGTTGCCCTCATGTGGACACTTGGCCACCCTCTAACTCAATATTTCAGACCTCTCCTTCTAACTTCCTAAATTATGTTGTTCTGGTAAATTATCTCTCTCTCTCTCTCTGTTTTAATTTTTAAATAACTTTTTATTGACAGAACCAATGCCAGGGTAATTTTTTACAACATTTTCCCTTGCACTCACTTCTGTTCTGATTTTCCCCCTCCTTCCCTCCACCCCCTCCCCAAGATGGCAAGCAGTCCTACACATGTTAAATAGGTTATAGTATATCCTAGATACAATATACTTGTGCAGAACCGAACAGTTGTCTTGTTGCACAGGGAGAATTGGATTCAAAAGGTATAAATAACCTGGGAAGAAAAACAAAAATGCAAGAAGTTTATAGTCATTTCCCAGTGTTCTTTCTTTGGGTGTAGCTGCTTCTGTCCATCCTTGATCAATTGAAACTGAATTAGATTTCTTTATCAAAGAGATCCACTTCCATCAGAATATATCCTCATAGAGTACCGTTGTTGAGGTATATAATGATCTCCTAGTTCTGCTCATTTCACTTAGCATCAGTTCATGTAAGTCTCACCAGTCCTCTCTGTATTCATCCTTCTGGTCATTTCTTACAGAACAATAATATTCCATAACGTTCATATACCACAATTTACTCAACCATTCTCCAAGTGATGGGCATCCATTCATTTCCTAGCTTCTAGCTACTACAAACAGGGTTGCCACAAACATTTTGGCACAAACAGATCCCTTTCCCTTCTTTAGTATCACTTTGGGGTATAAGCCCAGTAGAAACACTACCGGATCAAAGGGTATGCACAGTTTGATAACTTTTTGAGCATAGTTCCAAATTGCTCTCCAGAATGGCTGGATGTGTTCACAATTCCACCAACAATGTATCAGTGTCCCTGTTTTCCCACATCCCCTCCAACATTCTGCATTATCTTTCCCTGTCATTCTAGCCAATCTGACAGATGTGTAGTGGTATCTCAGAGTTGTCTTAATTTGCAGTTCTCTGATTAATAATGATTTGGAGCTTGTTTTCATATGTCTATAAATAGTTTTAATTTCTTCATCTGAGAATTGTCTGTTCATATCCTTTGATCATTTATCAATTGGAGGATGGCTTGATTTCTTATAACTTAGAGTCAATTCTCTATATATTTTGGAAATGAGTCTGGTAAATTATCTCAATGAGACATGCTGTTAGTTGGCTTATCCATTCCAGAATTGAATTTGATGACTTGTATTAAAGTTTTTTGGAGGGGAATGTTGGGGAAATTTGGCTGTTTGCTTAATTCTGCCATCTTGGTTCTATCCCTATTAATCATAACAGTTCTTAAATGAAATATAGAAGCATTTAAGTGTCACATACTACTATGCTTTGGCTAAGACCAAATGTACGGATAGAAATCATTTGCTCAGTGAAATAACAAGAAGAATAAAGTTATGGTACACAAGAAGGAAAACTACAATAAACTTAAAATCACTATAGATAATTAACCTATTTTATTTTTCATCTAGAAGTATGATTTTTATCTTTGAAGAGAACTTCAAATGAGGAAATGTCATCTGCAAGTCTGAATTATTCTGAAATACAGCTTTGGTGAGTATTGTCTTGGTCATTGAGAGATTAAGTGAACGGACCACAATCACATAGCCACTACATAAAGTAAGGAGATTATAAAAAGAGAAAAGGACTCACATGTACAATAATATTTGAAGGAGCCCTTTTTTGTAGTAGCAAGGTACTAGAAACTGAGTAGATGGTCATCAGTTGGAGAATGGCTGAATAATTTATAGTATATTAATGTTATAGAATATTATTTTTCTCTAAGAAATGATTAGCAGAATGATTTCAGAGTGGCCTGGAGAGATTTACATGAACTGATGCTAAATGAAGTGAGTAGAACCAGGAAATTATTATACACAGCAACAATAAGATTATACAATGATCAATTCTGGTGGCTGTGGCTCTTTTCAACAGCAAGGTGAGTAAGACCAGTTGCAATGATCTTCTGATGGAGAAAACCATCTGCACTCAGAGAAGACCATGAGGATAGAGGGTGGATCACAACACAGTATTTTCACTTATTTTATTTTTTATTGTTTGCTTGCATTTTGTTTACTTTCTCATTTTTTTTTCCTTTTTGACCTGATTTTTCTTGTGCAGCATGATAATTGTGGAGATATTTATAGAAGAATTGCATATGTTCAACATATATTAGATTCCTTGCCATCTAGGGGAGGTGGTGGAAGGGAGGGAGAAAAAAAATTGAAACAAAAGATTTTGCAAGGGGAAACGTTGTAAACTATCTATATAAATGCTTTGAAAATAAAAAGCTTTATATAAAATATAAAGCAAAAAAGGGGTAATTTGACCTTATACATTATTTATCATTGTTGGTATCCTCTTTGGCAATAGGGATAAATTTTAGATGAGTAAAATTCTGCTCACTAAATGAAATACTATTCAACTCTTTTACCTAATATTTTTCAAATTAATATCACTACATATACATAAAAGTATTTACCTATATAATAATTCAATTCTAACCTATATTATCTCATTTGATATCATGTCTCCTCCTCCAGCTAAAAGGTGATAACTTGAGGGGGCGGTATTCTTATTTCACCTTTGTGCCCCAAGAATATCCCAAATATTACTGAACTTGGACAGTCACTGATGCCAATCTGATGAGCCCTTAGTGGCAGAAATTTCAATAAAAATTACAATGCATTTCTGCCTTAGCAAGTTTGGTTACTTTTATAAGACCCATAAAGGGTTGTTCATTTGGGATAGTCATACTAATAAACATCAGTAATGGAATTCAAAATCAGTTAGTCTTAAATCTAAAAATGATTATTTACCTATTATTCCATAGATCTATAATTATTGGAATCACATCCTAGTCCATCACAGATATTTATTCTGTTTTTGTTTTTTTCCTTTGTTTTGGGGTTGAATCAAAGTAAATAAATACCACCTTTATACATTGGAAACATTGTTTTTTTAGAGGCTGATTGATTCAACCATCTGTCCTCAATAAAAGTGCATTTAAAATGTTTGGTAGACATTTCTTAATTTTGTTTTTTTTAATTGCTAGAAAAAAAATATTCAAAACCCTCCTATAGGATAAATGGACAATGTTTAATTGATCTACTGGCAAAAAAAAAAAAATAAATCTTACTGCTCTCATAGATGTTTATACACATTTAGTCTGCTACAACCCCTGTATATTACAAGGGAACCATTAAGTTGTTTATTCTTTCTTCTCCAAGGGGAAAAAAAAAAAAAAAAAAAAAAAAAAAAACCTCATTTCACTTAAACCTTTCCCAGATGTGCTGTTTCTATGTTTCTATGCCCCTTAATCACTTTAGTTAAAAGGCTCATCCTTTCTTGTGACATGAAAATTTTTTTTCAGGTTGTTCTCACATGACCTCATCAACATAGTATTAATAGTTTTGGTAGATCATTTTGGCACCCATAAAACTACTGAATTAAAAATATATATGAAACCTAAGAGAGGGTATTCATCTTCACTCTCTTAATCTTTCTCTGTAGATTAGTCCCATCTATCTATGTTGAATATCATTTTTCCCCAGGGGAGTTTTTTACTTGCTCTATATCATTTCTTAAAACCCTAAAATATTTCATCTGAGATATCCATTTTAACGCCATATTCATAATATATTTACAATTAAGTATAATGCTAAGAATTCTGATTTTATGTGACTGTCATTTATTTATTTTAAATCATTCCACTTATTTTTGGAAATAAATAATGTCTTAAATTGATTACATATATACACTAATCAGTTATATATGCACACATGGAGTCACAAATCTAAGATCCGCGAGGAATTTCATTCGACATTTAGTCCAAATAACAGCTAATAAATAATAACTATTTCTCTCTGTAAGCTTCCCTTTCACAAAAATGCTCCCTTATCTTTTGCTTTAAGACTATTTTGAATAGGGAGAGTGTTGTTACCTAAGCAAATTAGTATTTATTTTTGGATTTCTGCAAATATGTTGATCATTCTTACATTTAGTGATTTTGGAGATATCTACAATTTTAATTCTTTAAAAATCACAGCAACTTCCAATTTTATACCCCGAAGAATCTTTAAAGTTCATTTAGCAAAATTCTTATCTAAATATAAATTTCTTTTACAATATGACAGAAAAGTTGGTATCTAAATTTTGATAGAAGACTTTTGAAGAGGGGTCAATTAATAACTTTCACTCCACATTGAGACAAATCTAATTGCCAAAAAGTTATTCCTTAAATCAATTTTAAATGTGCCTCTCTGTTATTATTATCTCTTCTGAGTTCATTTTTCATATCACAACAAAGTCAAATTATACCTATACTTAAGTTTACCCCTAACAAAGAAAGAAGTCTCAAGAGTTACACAAACCATCCACCCATGTAAAGATGTAAACATTTTGACCTTTAAAACATAGTTGTTGTTTTTTCCAAATTAGAAGAATATAAGATAGTTTACCACTCAAATATATGGAGGAAGGAATTTGTGCCCAAAGAAGAACAAGAGAGTATTATTGATCACAAAAAAGATAATTTTGATTATATTAAGTTTAAAAGGTTTTGTACAAACAAAATCAATGCAGACAAGATTAGAAGGGAAGTGAAAATATTTTTTACATTCAGAAGTTCTGATAAAGGCATTGTTTCTAAAATATATAGATAAATGATAAAGTAACTACTGATTGTATAAAATATTTAGGAATCTATCTGCCAAGGGAAAATCAGAAACTTTATGAGCAAAACTACAAAACACTTTCCACACAAATTAAGTCTGATCTAACCAACTGGAAAAATATTAAATGCTCTTGGATTGGGTGAGCAAATATAATAAAAATGACAATACTACCTAAATTAATCTATTTATTTAGCACTATACCAATCAGACTTCCAAAAAACTACTTTGATGAAATAGAAAAAAATAACAACAAAGTTCATATGGAAAAACAAAAGGTCAAGAATTTCAAGGGAATTAATGAAAAAAAAATCAAATGAAGGTGGTCTAGCTGTACCAGATCTAAAATTATATTATAAAGCAGCAGTTACTAAAACCATCTGGTATTGGCTAAGAAATAGACTAGTTGATCAATGGAATAGGTTAGGTTCAAAGGACAAAACAGCCAATAACTTTAATAATCTAGTGTTTGAAAAACCCAAAGACCCCAGTTTTTGGGATAAGAATGCATCATTTGACAAAAATTGCTGGGAAAATTGGAAATTATTATGGCAGAAACTAGACATTGACCCACACTTAATGCATACCAAGATAAGGTCAAAATGGGTTCATGACCTAGGCATAAAGAATGAGATTATAAATAAATTGGAAGAACATAGGATAGTTTACCTCTCAGACCTGTGGAAGAGGGAGGAATTTATGACCAAAGAAGAACTAGAAATCACTATTGACCACAAAATAGAAAATTTTGATTATATCAAATTGAAAAGTTTTTGTACAAACAAAACTAATACAGACAAGATTAGAAGGGAAACAATAAACTGAGAAAACATTTTTACAATCAAAGGTTCTGATAAAAGCCTCATTTCCAAAATATATAGAGAATTGACTCTAAGTTATAAGAAATCAAGCCATTCTCCAATTGATAAATGGTCAAAGGATATGAACGGACAATTCTCAGACAAAGAAATTGAAACTATTTACAGACATGAAAATATGCTCCAAATCATTATTAATCAGAGAAATGCAAATTAAGACAACTCTGAGATACCACTACACACCTGTCAGATTGGCTAGAATGACAGAGAAAGATAATGTGGAATGTTGGAGGGGATGTGGGAAAACAGGAACACTGATATATTGTTGGTGGAATTGTGAACACATCCAGCCATTCTGGAGAGCAATTTGGAACTATGCTCAAAAAGTTATCAAACTGTGCATATCCTTTGATCCAGCAGTGTTTCTACTGGGCTTATACCCCAAAGAGATACTAAAGAAGGGAAAGGGACCTGTATGTGCCAAAATGTTTGTGGCAGCCCTATTTGTAGTGGCTAGAAGCTGGAAAATGAATGGATGCCCATCAATTGGAGAATGGTTGAGTAAATTGTGGTATATGAACGTTATGGAATATTATTGTTTTGTAAGGAATGGCCAGCAGGATGAATACAGAGAGGACTGGTGAGACTTACATGAACTGATACTAAGTGAAATGAGCAGAACTAGGAGATCATTATATACCTCAACAACGACACTGTTTGAGGATGTATTCTGATGGAAGTGGATCTCTTCAATAAAGAGCGCTAATTCAGTTTCAATTGATCAAGGATGGACAGAAGCAGCTACACCCAAAAAAAAAAAAGAACACTGGGAAAGGAATATAAACTTCTTGCATTTTTGTTTTTCTTCCCTGGTTATTTATACCTTCTGAATCCAATTCTCCCTGTGCAACAAGAGAACTGTTCGGTTCTGCACACATATATAGTATCTAGGATATACTGTAACCTATTCAACATGTAAAGGACTGCTAGCCATCTGCGGGAGGGGGTGGAGGGAAGGAGGGAAAAAATCAGAACAGAAGTGAGTGCAAGGAATAATGCTGTAAAAAATTACCCTGGCATGGGTTCTATCAATAAAAAGTTATTTAAATAGATAGATAGATAGATAGATAGATAGATAGATAGATAGATAGATAGATAAATGGCTCAAAATTATAAGAATCTGAGCTATTCTCCAAATGATAAGTGATCAAAGGATATGAACAGACAATTTCAGATGAAGATAGTAAAATCATTTCTAATCATATGAAAAGCACTAAATTACTATTGATTAGAGAAATGCAAATTAAGACAACTCAGAGATACCACAACACACCTCTGAGATTGGCTAAGATGACAGAAAAGATAATGACAAATGTTAGATGGGATGTGGGAAAATTGGGATACTGATACATTGTTGTGTAACGAAGAATGGATCCAACCATTCTGGATAGCAATCTGGAACTATACTCAAAAAAGTTATTAAACTGTGAATACCCTTTGATCCAGAAGTGTTTTTATTAGGTATATATCCCAAAGAGAGCTTAAAGAAGGTAAAGGGACCCATATGTGCAAAAATGTTTGTGGCAGCCCTTTTTGTAGTGGCAAGAAACTAAAAACTGAGTGAATGCCTATCAATTAGAGAATGGCTGAATAAGCTACAGTATATGAATTTTATGAAATATTATTCTTCTGTAAGAAATGACCAGCAAGATGGCAGAGAAGACAAAAGAGACTTTCTAAGCTCCTCTTACCATCAATATAAATATTATATTCAACCTCAAAAATAGGCTTGACTGCTACAACTCATAAAGATTTGAAGTACAACAACTCACCAGCCAAAGATAATTTAGAATCTTGCCAGAAAAGGTTTGTCCTCAGGGCTGGGGAAAATATCAGAGCTGGCAGGCGGAGACCTGGAGGCAGACAGAGTGAAGCCCCAAACCGGAAATGAGAGCACAGATGTAAGTACAAGTGTGCAGTCCCAACCTGCAGTACAGGGCTTTTCCTTGAGGCAGTTGCGAACCTGCAAAGCAGGGGGGCACAGCCCAAGGTAGCCTCTAATCTGCTCAGTGTGGGGTTCTGCTTCGGGCAATAGAGTTTTCACAGGGGGATTTGCTTCCAGGCAGAGACTTCCAGTCCAAGTCGGGCTATAAGCTGGCCTGGGGCAGTGACACTTTTCACAGCTTAGTCTCTCACCTTAGGGCAGTTGCTAAACCTTGTAGCTGGGTTCTCCACTGGGTACTTCCGTGCTAAATCACCTAAGGTTGGGGGAAGGGGAAATTTTCACTCAGAGCACTCCCATACCTCGAAGCCAGAAGCTGGTTTAGGTCTCTCCCTGCTGGCAAAGGAAGCTGATAACCCCCTTGCCCTGAAGGCATACCCTAAAGGCTTTAAAAAATGAATTAAAAAATAAAAATGATGATAGACAGCTTCTATACAGAAAAAAAAAGCAGGTCTGCAACCCCGAAGAGACTAATAGCAAACAGTCACTAGACAATACCTCAAAGGGTAATATTATCTGTCCCCTTTTATATAATGCTTTCATAGAAGAGCCCATTAAAAGTCTCAAAAGAGAGTTAGAAGAAAATGGGGAAAGGAAAGAGAAGCTTTGCAAGAGAGGAACAACCTCCTGAAATATGAATTGGAAAAGGTAAAAAATTTCCAGGAAGTGCAGGGAAACAAAATTTGTGAATTGGAAAAAGTAAAAAAATCTCTGGAAAGTAAGATTTGTGAATTAGAAAAGATAAAGAACTCACAAGAAAGTAGGATCTGTGAATTGGAAAAAAGAAAATAATTCACTAAAAAAAAAAAAAATAGTGAAATGAAAAAAAAAAATTCCATAGAGCAAAACAATTCATTTAAAAACTCAATTGGACATATACAAAAAGAAGTAAAAAAAGCTAATAAAGAAAGTAATTCATTAAAAATCAGAACTGAACAAATAGAAACAAATGATTCATTGAAACAGCAAGAATCAGTCAAGCAAAACCAAAAAAAAAAAAAAAATGATAAATTGGGGAAATAAAACATGAAACATCTACTTGGAAAAATGACAGACCTGGAAAATAGATCTAGGAGAGATAATCTGAAGATTATTGGACTTTCCAAAAATTATGATGAAAAAAGAGCCTTGATATTATTTTTCAAGAAATCATCAAAGAGAACTGTACAGAGATAATAGAATCAGAAGGTAAAATAGGCATTGAAAGAATCCATTGAACACCTTCTGAAAAAGACCCTAAAATAAAAACTCCAAGGAATATTGTGGCCAAATTTCAGAACTATCAGAATAAGGAAAGAATTTTACAAGCAACCAGAAAAAAAAAATTTAAATACTGAGGTGTCACAATAAGGATCACCCAAGATCTGGCTGCCTTCACATTAAAGGACCGAAGGGCCTGGAATCTGATATTTGGAAAGGCTAAAGAACTCAGAATGCAGCCAAGAATAATCTACCCAGCTAAGCTAGCATTTTCTTCCAGGGAAGAAGATGGACATTTAATGAAACAAATGAATTCCCTTTGTTTCTAAGGGAAAAAAAAAAAAAAACAGAACGAAACAAAAAATTTGATCTCCAACCATAGTACTGAAGAGATGCAGAAAAGGTAAAAGCAACTCTTGAGAATTGTATTTCTGTTGTGGATATACAAAAAATACTACATGTATAATTTGATTTTACTGATATAACATAAAAAAGGGAAGTAGATATGGAAAAGGGATAATGTCAGAAAAGGGGGAAAGGGGTAATAAAAAGAGGGAAACCATCCCACGAAGAGGCAAAGGAAACTAATCATATCTGAGGGAATTTAGAAAGGGGGAGGAACTTTGTGTGAATCTTCAGATTTGGCTCAAAGAGAAAATAATTGACATACTTGTTTTACAGAAAATCCTCTCTCACCTCATTAAAAAGGGAGAGAGGAAAAGGGAAAAGGAAAAGAATAAGAAGTTTGAAGGGTACAAGAAAGGGGAAGAGAATCAAACTGGGGAGGAGGGAGGGAATCCTAAAGAGGGTAAGTGGCATGATACAAGTGGGGCACATAAGTTTAAAGCTGGGAAAGAGGGTTATGGGGGACAAGTAAAAGAAAAGCATAATCTGGGGATATTAGGATGGCAGGAAATATAGAATTAGTCATTTTAACTGTAAATGGGAATGGGATAAACTCTCCCATAAAACAGAGGAGGATAGCAGACTGGATCAAAAGTCAGAACCCTGCAATATGTTGTTTAGAGGAAACACATTTAAAGCAGGGAGATACACACAGAGTAAAGGTAAAAGGCTAGAGCAGAATCTATTATGCTTCAGGTGAAGTAAAAAAAACAGGGGTAGCCATCTTTATCTCAGATCAAGCAAAAGCAAAAATTGATCTAATTAAAAGAGATAAGGAAGGAAACTATATCTTGCTAAAGGGTAGCATAGAAAATGAAGCAATATCAATACTAAACATATATGCACCAAGTGGTATAGCATCTAACTTCCTAAAGAAGAAGTTAAGAGAGTTTCAAGAAGAAATAGACAGCAAAACTATAATAATGGAAGATCTCAAACTTGCACTTTAAGAATTAGACAAATCAAATCAAAAAACAAATAAGAAAGAAATTAAAGAGGTAAATATAATAGAAAAATTAGGTATGATAGATGTTTGTAGAAAATTGAATGGAGACAGAAAGGAATACACTTTCTTCTCAGCAATTCATGGAACCCATTCAAAAATTGACCATATATTAGGACATAAAGACCTCAAAATTAAATGCAGGAAGGCAGAAATAATAAATGCTTTCTTTTCAGATCATGATGCAATAAAAACTACATTCAACAAAAAGTTAGGGGTAAATAGACCAAAAAGTAATTGGAAACTAAACAATCTCATCTTAAAGAATGGTTGGGTGAAACAGTAAATTATACATACAATTAATAATTTCACTCAAGATAATGATATCCATTCCTATTAAAAACACTTGAGAGTAAAGGAATAAATGGACTTTTCCTTAAAATAATCAGTAGCATCTATTTAAGACCATCAGTAAGCATCATATGTAATAGGGAAAAACTGCAACCATTTCCAATAAGATCAGGAGTGAAGCAAGGTTGCCCACTATCACCATTACTATTCAATATAGTATTAGAAATGCTAGCTTTGGCAATAAGAATTGAGAAAGAGATTAAAGGAATTAGAGTAGGCACTGAGGAAACCAAATTATCACTTTTTGCTGATGATATGATGGTATACTTAGAGAACCTCAGAGATTCTATTAAAAAGTTATTAGAAATAAGCCGCAACTTTAGCAAAGTTGCAGGATACAAAATAAACCTACATAAATCATCAGCATTCTTATATATCACTAACAAAATCCAACAGTTAGAGTTTCAAAGAGAAATTCCATTTAAAGTAACTACTGACAGTAGTTTTAATAGGAATAGATATTTTAATAGGAATGGATGTTGGATTTGATCAAATGCTTTTTCTGCATCTATTGAGATGATCATATGGTTTTTGTTCATTTGGTTATTAATATGGCAAATTATACTGATAGTTTTCCTAATATTGAACCAGCCCTGAATTCCTGGTATAAATCTTACTTGATTGTGGTGTATTATCCTGGGGATGATTTTCTGTAGTCTTTTTACCAATATCTTATTTAAGATTTTAGCATCAATATTCATTAGGGAGATTGGTCTATAATTTTCTTTCTCTGTTTTCAACCTGTATAGGTATCAGTACCATGACTGTGTCATAAAAGGAATTTGGTAGGACTCCTTCATTCACTATTTTATCAAATAATTTATCTAGCATTGGGGCCAATTGTTCTTTAAATGTTTGATAGAATTCACATGTAAATCCATCTGGTCCAGGGATTTTTTCCTTAGGGAGTTGATTAATAGCTTGTTCTATTGCTTTTTCTGAAATGGGACTATTCAAGCAATTTACTTCCTCCTCTTTACTCTGGGAAGCCTATACTTTTGGAGGTAGTCTCCATTTCACTTAGGTTATCAAATTTATTGGCATAAAGTTGGGCAAAATAACTCCTTATTATTGATCTTATTACTTCTTCATTGGTGGAAAGTGCTCCCTTTTCATTTTCAAGACTAACAATTTGATTTTCCTCTCTCCTTTTTCTAATAAAATTTCCCAAAGGCTTATCCATTTTATTGTTGTTTTTTTTTTCATAAAACCAACTCTTAATTTATTAATTCAATTGTTTTACTTTCAATATTATTAATTTCTCCTTTTAATTTTAGAATTTCAGGTTTAGTATTTGATTGGGGGGTTTTAATTTGGTCTTTTTCTAGCTTTTTAAGTTGCAAGCCCAATTCATTGATCTTCTCTGTCTCTATTTTATTCAAATAAGCCTCTAAGGATATAAAATTTCCCCTTATTACTGCTTTGGCTGCATCCCACAAATTTTGGTATGATGTTTCATCCTTGTCATTATCTTGAATGAAATTATTAATTGTGTCTATAATTTGCTGTTTGACCCAATCATTCTTATTTTTTTTTATTTTTAATAGGTTTTATTTATAAATATATGCATAGGTAATTTTTCACCATTGAAACTTGCAAATCATTTCATTCCAATTTTTTCCTTCCTTCTCCCCACCCCTTCCCCCAGATGGCAGGTTGACTCTGAAATGCCCAGGGGAGAGAAAAACAGGGCAGCCAATATAAGAAGTTTTAAGAGCATTTATTGCTAGCTAGCGACTGAACCCCAACACCAAAACTAGAGGTGTCAAAAATGAGTGGCCTCAGGGTCATATATTTATAGAAGGAAGAAAGAGACATCAAAATGTTTCTTGTTACATTTGTCATAATAAAGGAATTTTTATTCTAAACAGGAAGCAAAAAATTATCACTCTAAGGAGGTCATTCTGAGGCAGCAGCAAGCAGCATTTCTTTAAGCTTATCAGGTTGTCAAGGTCTCAAGACTCTCAGGACAATACATTTGGGTTATTAAACATACCATCTGCATTAGGGAGTGAAGAACTAGTAATAAACTTCTAACTACAAAGATTCAAGTTTATATTTCTCACAATCCCATTTTGGGGTGCTTTTCCACTTCAACTCAATCATTCTTTAAGATGAGATTATTTAGTTTCCAATTACTTTTTGGTCTATTACTCCTAACTTTTTGTTGAATGTAGATTTTATTGCATCATGATCTGAAAAGAAAGCATTTACTATTTCTGCCTTCTTGCATTTAATTTTGAGGTCTTTGGTCAGTTTTTGAATAGGTTCCATGAACTACTGAGAAGAAAGTATATTCCTTTCTGTCTCCATTCAGTTTTCTGCAAAGATCTGTCATACCTAATTTTTCTGATATTATATTTGCCTCTTTAATTTCTTTCTTATTTGTTTTTTGGTTTGATTTGTCTAATTCTGAGAGTTTAATGTTGAGATCTCCCACTATTACATTTTAGGTGTCTATTTCTTATTGCAACTCTCTTAACTTCTCCTTTAGGAAGTTAAATGCTATACCACTTGGTGCATATATATTTAATATTGATATTCCTTCATTGTCTATAGTACCCTTTAGCAAGATATAGTTTCCTTCCTTATCTTTTTAAATTATATCAATTTTTGCTTTTGCTTGATCTGAGATAATGATGGCTATCCCTGTTTTTTTTTTTTACTTCACCTGAAGCATAATAGATTCTGCTCCAGCTTTTTGCCTTTACTCTGTATGTATTTCCCTGCTTTAAATGTGTTTCCTGTAAACAACATATTGCAGGGTTCTGACTTTTGATCCAGTCTGCTATCCTCCTCTGCTTTATGGGAGAGTTTATCCCATTCCCATTTACAGTTAAAATGACTAATTCTGTATTTCCTGCCATCCTAATATCCCCAGATTATGCTTTTCCTTATTCCTTCCCTTTTCACTTTTCCCTTCTCACTTTTCAATGAGGTGGGAGAAGTTTCACCATAGATTGAATATGTCTTAAGATTTTTCACTTAAAGCCAATTCTGAAGGCAGTAAGATACCCACTATATTCATCCCCCTCTCTTCTTTCTCTCAGATATAATAGGTTTCCTATGCCTCTTCATGAGATGTACTACCCCCACTTTACCCTTTTTCTGGTACAATGTCCTTTCCACATCAATTTCTAGAACAAGGTATACATGTATTCTTTATACATCTATATAGTCGAAATATAGTTCCCAAGATTAATCTTTACCTTTTTAGATTTCTCTTGAGTTCTATATTTGTAGATCAAACTTTTTATTAAGTTCTGGCTTTTTCATCAGAAATAGATGAAATTCGCTTACTTCGTTGAATGTCCATCTTCTTCCCTGGAAAAAGATGCTCATTCTCGCTGGGTAAGTTATTTTTGGTTGCATACCAAGTTCCTTAGCCTTTCGGAATATCATATTCCAGGCCCTTCGATCTTTTAATGTGGATGCTGCCAGATCCTGGGTGATCCTTATTGTGGCTCCTTGATACTTGAATTGGGTTTTTCTAGCCGCTTGCAATATTTTTTCCTTCATCTGAGGGTTCTGGCATTTGGCCACTATATTCCTTGGTGTGTTGATTTTAGGATCCCTTTCAGTGGGTGATCGATGAATCCTTTCAATGTTTATTTTTTCCTCTGTTCCTATGACTTCTGGGCAGTTCTCTTTGATAATTTCCTGGAAAATAGTGTCCAGGCTCTTTTTTTCATCATTCTTTTCTGGGAGTCCAATGATTCTCAGATTGTCTCTCCTGGATCTGTTTTCCAGGTCTGTTGTCTTCCCCAGAAGGTATTTCACATTCTTTTCCATTGTTTGATTTTTTTGGATTTGCTTGACTGATTCTTCTTGTCTCCTCGAGTCATTCAATTCCATTTGTTCGACCCTGATTTTCAGTGAAGTATTTTCTTCGCTCACTTTTTTAAGATCTTTTTCTAATTGTCCAATTGAGTTCTTTTGTTCTGTGGAATTTTTTTCCATTTCGCCAATTTTGTTTTTTAGAGAGCTATTTTCTGTTTCCAGTTCACCAATCCTATTTTTCAAGGATTTTACTTCTTTATCCACTCTCTCTTTAACTGACTTCTCTAGGCTCTTTTGCCAAGCCTCACTCTGCTTTTCCCATTTTTCTTCTAGCTCCCTTGTGAGAGCTTTTTTAATTACTTCTATGAGGTTCATCTGTGCTGAGGAACAGATGATCTCCTCCTTTGGGGATTCACATGGAGACTGTCTGTTTTTAGTCTCCTCAGGATTTAGAATCTGCTCTCTATCTGTATAGAAGCTGTCATGGGTTAAAGTCCTCTTCAGCTTCTTGCTCATTCTGTCTAATAATCAGAGACAAACTAGCAAAGAAAAACAGAAAAAAGTGGAGTCTTTCTTTGGGGGAGGGGCTGGGTGTGTTATCGAGCTTCCTCTCCAGACTGCGGGGGGCAGCAGTGAGGCACTAGCAGGACTGTGTTGCGCCTGCGCTCTGAGATCCCAGAGCGTGCTGAGTCACTGTAGGGGGGGGGGGGTGAGGGGAGGAGCGGCCAGGTCCCGAGAGACTCCAGCTGTTTGGGGTTGTATTCTTCAGCCCCGGTGTTTTTAGCTTCTCTGCTGGGCTGCTGACTTGCTGCCGGAGCAAAGTATCCAAACCTGTAGCGAAGCTCTCCCCACAGAGACGGCTGCGATCACTCCCCACCTCCTCTCCCGTCTGCTCTCGTGCTCTCACTGCCGCAGCCCCGCGCCCGATCTAAAACCATCCCAGCCCTCCAGTAAAGACAGACCTTTCTTGGCGAATCTCAAGGATGGCTTCTCTTGGTAACTATATGTGGGTTTTTTTCAGTCAAGCATTGATTCAGAGGCTTGTGATGAAGTGTATAGTGAGAGAAAGCACGGAGCTTATGCAGCTGTGAGCCTCCTCTCCGCCATCTTAACCGGAAGTCCGATTATGCTTTTCCTTTACTTGTCTCCAAAACCTTCTTTCCCAGCTTTAAACTTATGTGCCCCACTTGTATCATGCCACTCACCCTCTTTAGGATCCCTCCCTCTTCCCTGGTTTGAATCTCTTCCCCTTTCTTGTACCCTTCAAACTTCTTATTCTTTTTCTTTTCCCTTTTCCTCTCCCCCTTTTTAATGAGGTGAGAGAGGATTTTCTGTAAAATAAGTATGTCAATTATTTTCTCTTTGAGCCAACTCTGATGAGAGTAAGATTCACACAATGTTCCTCCCCATTTCTGAGTTCCTTTAGATATGATAAATTTCCTTTTCCTCTTTGTGGGATGTAGTTTCTCTCTTTTTATTCCCTCTTTCCCCTTTTTCTGACATTATCCCTTTTTCCATTTTTACTTCCCCTTTTTTATATTACATCAGTAAAATCAAATTATAAATGTATTTTTTTTTTGTATAACCACAACAGCAATACAATTCTCAAGAGTTCCTTTTACCTTTTCTGCATCTCTTGAGTCCTATGGTTCAAGATCACATTTTTTGTTTAGGTCTGGTTTTTTCCTTAGAAACAAATGGAATTCATTTGTTTCATTAAATGTCTATCTTCTTCCTTGGAAGAAAATGCTCAGCTTAGCTGAGTAATTTATTCTTGGCTGCATTACAAGTTTTTTTTGCCTTTCAGAATATCAGATTCCAGGCCCTTCGATCCTTTAATATGAAGGCAGCCAGATCTTGGGTGATCCTTATTGTGGCCCTCGGTATTTAAATTGTTTTTTTTTTTTTTTTTTTTTTTTTTTTTTTTTTTTTTCTGGCTGCTTGTAAAATTTTTTCCTTAATCTGATAGTTCTGAAATTTGGCCACAATATTCCTTGGAGTTTTTATTTTAGGGTCTTTTTCAGAAGGTGTTCAATGGATTCTTTCAATGCCTATTTTGCCTTCTGATTCCATTACCTCTGGACAGTTCTCTTTGATACTTTCTTGTAAAATAAGTATCTAGGCTCTTTTTTTTTTCATCATAATTTTCAGAAAGTCCAATAATCCTCAGTTTATCTCTCCTAAATCTATTTCCAGGTCTGTCGTTTTTCCAAGTAGATATTTCATGGTTTTTTCCAATTTATCATTTTTTTGGTTTTGCTTGACTGATTCTTGCTATCTCAATGAATCATTAGTTTCTATTTGTTCAGTTCTGATTTTTAATGAATTATTTTCTTCATTAGCTTTTTTTACTTCTTTCTGTATATGTCCAATTGAGTTTTTAAATGAATTGTTTTGCTCTATGGAATTGTTTCCCATTTCACCATTTTTTTTTTAGTGAATTATTTTCTTTTTACAATTCACACATCCTACTTTCTTGTGAGTTCTTTGTCTTTTCCAATTCACAAATCTTACTTTCTTGTTCACAAATCTTACTTTCCAGAGATTTTTTTACTTTTTTCCAATTTACAAATTCTGTTTCCCTTCTCTTCCTGGGAGTTTTTTTTTTTTTTTTTACCTTTTCCAATTCATATTTCAAAGCTTCTCTTTCCTTTCCCCATTTTTCTTCTAACACTCTTTTGAGACTTTTAATGGTCTCTTTTATGACAGCATTATGTAAAAGGGGACAGGTAACATTCCCCTTTGGGGTATTGTCTGGTGACTGTTTGTTATTAGTCTTTATGTCCTAATATATGGTCAATTCTTGTGTAGGTTTCATGAACTGCTCAGAAGAAAATATACTCCTTTCTGTTACCATTCAATTTTCTCCAGAGATCTATCATACCTAATTTTTCTAATATTCTATTTACCTCTTTAATTCTTTCTTATTTGTTTTGTGATTTGATTTATCTAAATCTGAGAGTGCAAGATTGAGATCTCCTGCTATAATAGTTTAACTGTCTATTTCTTCTCGCAACTCTGTTAACTTCTCCTTTAGGAAGTTACATGCTATACCATTTGGTACATATATGTTTAATATTGATATTGCTTTATTGTCTATAGTACCCTTTAGCAAGATATATTTTCCTTCATTATCTCTTTTAATTAGATCAATTTTTGCTTTTGCTTGATCTGAAATAAGGATGGCTACCCCTGCTTTTTTGACTTCTCCTGAAGCATAATAGATTCTGCTCCAGCCTTTTACCTTTACTCTCTATGTATCTCCCTATTTTAAATGTATTTCCTGCAAAAAACATATTGCAGGGTTCTGACTTTTCATTCAGTCTGCTATCCGCCTCCTCTTTATGGAAGAGTTCATTCCATTCACATTTACGGTTAAAATTACTAATTGTGTATTTCCTGCCATCCTAATATCCCCAGATTATGCTTTTCTTTTTCTTGATCTCTTTCCCTAGTATTAAACTTATTGATCCCCACTTGCATCATAGCAGCTCTCCCTCTTTAGGATCCCTCCCTTCCCCTTTCTTGGACCCTTCCTTTAATACTCTTTTTCCTTTTCCCTTTTCTTTTCCCACTTTTTAATGAAGTGAGAGAAGAATCTCTGTAAAAGAAATATGTCAATTATTTCCTCTTTGAGCCAACTCTGATGAGAGTAGGATTCACACAATGTTCCTCCCCCTCTCTAAGTTCCCTCAGATATGATAGGTTTCCTTTACCTCATTGTCACATGTAGTTTCCCCCTTTTTATCTCCCTTTTTCCCTTTTTCTGACACTATCCCCTTTCCATTTCTACTTCCCTTTTTTATGTTATATCGGTAAAATCAAATTATACATATGGTTTTTATGTATGTCCACAACAGAAATACAGTTCTCAAGAGTTCCTTTTACCTTTTTCTACTTCTCTTGAGTCCTGTTATTGGAGATCAAATTTTTTGTTTAAGTCTGGTTTTTCCTTAGAAACAAATGGAATTCCTCTATTTCATTAAATGTCCATTTTCTTCCATGTAAAAAAAATATTCAGCTTAGCTGGGTAGTTTATTCTTGGCTGCATTCCAATTTCTTTTGCCTTTCAGAATAGCAGATTCCAGGCCCTTCGATCCTTTAATGTTGAGGCAGCCAGATCTGGCATGACCCTTATTGTGGTGCCTCGGTATCTGAACTGTTTTTTCCTGGCTGCTTGTAATATTTTTTCTTTTGTTTGAAAATTCTGTAATTTCGCCACAATATTCCTCAGAGTCTTTATTCTTTATTCTTTATTCAAGTCTTTTTCAGAAGGTATTTGATGAATTCTTTCAACACCTATTTTCAACACCTTCCGATTCTATTACGTCTAGGCAGTTCTCTTTGATGATTTCCTGTAAAATAGTATCTAGGCACTTTTTTTCATCATAATTGTCAGATAGTCAAATGATCCTCAGGTTATCTCTCCTAGATCTATTTTCCAGGTCTGTTGTTCTTCCAAGTAAATATTTGACATTTTTTTTTCAATCTTTGATTTTTTTGGTTTTGCTTGACTGATTCTTGATGTCTCAATAAATCAGTCATTTCTATTTGTTCAGTTCTAATTTTTAGTGAGTTATTTTCTTCATTAGCTTTTTTAAACTTCTTTTTGTATATGTCCAATTGAGTTTTTAAATGTGTTGTTTTGCTCTATGGAATTTTTTTTCATTTCACTATTTTTTTTTAGTGAATTATTTTCTGTTTCCAATTCACAAATCCTATTTTCTTAGGAATTCTTAACCTTTTCCAATCATAAATTCTGTTTCCCTGCACTTCTTGGGAATTTTTTACCTTTCCCAATTCACATTTCAGCAAGCTGTTGCTCTCTTGCATAGATTCTCTTTCCTTTCCCCATTTTTCTTTTAGTTCTCTTTTAAGGTTTTTAATAGTCTCTTCTAGTATAGCCTTTTGTAGTGGGGGCCAACAACTGTCTGGAGACTGTCTGCTATTTGTCTCTTCCGGGTTGAAAAGCTGCTCTCTTTCTGTATAGAAACTATCAATAGTCCTTTTGATTTTTTTACTCATTTTGTTAAAGCCTGTAGGTTCTGCTTTCAGAGCCAGGAGGTTACCAGCTTCCTCTGCAGAGCAATGATAGGTGTCTGGACAGGTAGCTGTCCTGACAGTGGGCTACAAAAAGCAGTGAGGTACCTCACTGGAGTGCTCTGGAAAAGAGTTCCCTACCCGGAAGTAGCTCAGGCCTGAAGGGCCAAGCTGGGAATGTGCCCTGCAAAAAAACCCCTGCCTCCCCCATGAGTGGGATAACCAATGCCCTGGGGCTAGACACTGAGCAGTGAGAATTTCACTACCCCAAGCCAAAGCCCACCCTGGGGCTGTGGGTATTAGCAGCTGAACAGTGAATGGCCCTGCAGGGATTGGATGTGTCTCTGCCCTAGGAAGCACAGTCTGCTGGGGAAGTTCTATTGCCCCAGGCCGAGGCCCCCACTGTGCAGATTAGAGGCTGCCCAGACTGTGCCCTCCTGCCATGCAGATTTGTAACTGACCCTGCAAAAGCCCAGAACAGCAGGATGTGGCTGCAGGATATGGAAAGTGTCTACCTGGGTCACTTCCGGGTTTGAGTGCTTAAAGCCAGATCTTGTTATGTTCTGGCCTCTGTTTTAGGCTTTAATTTCTCTGCCAGTTTACTGCTTTGTAATCAAGGCAGAGCAGTTAGCCTATAGTAGCATCTTCTCTATAACTCCTCTAGCCATAAGGATGACCCCTGCCCCTGGTCTGCTCAGGAAGCTAGCTTCTTGCTGCCTGGGCTAGTTTGTTCCTGGCTCCTCAGGACAAACCTTTCTTAGCGATCTTCCAGATTATCTTCCACTGGTAAATTGTGTGCTTTTAATCTTCATGAATTTAAGCAGTGAAGAGCTATTTTTGAGGATGAATTTAATAGTTGGTTATGAAGGAAATGAGAGGAGCTTAGAAAGTGTCATGTGTGCCTTCTCCACTATCTTAGCTCCACCTCTGGGATTATTTTCTTAATGGAACTTTTGTACTTCCTTTTCTATGGAGCCAATTCTATTTTAAGGACTGCTTTTGTTCAGTAAATTTGTCTGTCTCTTTTTTTTTTCTGGTGCAATTCTCCTTTTTGAAATCATGAAAGAAAAACAAAAGAGAAAAAAGAAGAAAAAGCGAATATATCATGTGCTGATTTACATTCAAGCTCCATAGTTCTTTCTCTGGATGCAGATGGTATTTTCTATCCAAAGTTTTTTGGGATTGCCATCAGTCCTTAAACAGTTAAAAAAAAAAAAAGCAAGTCTGTCACAGTTGATCATCACTCAATCTTGCTATTACTGTGTGTAATTTATTCCTGGTTCTGCTTGTTTTACACAGCACTGATTCATATAAATTTTTCCAAGCATTTCTAAAATCATCTTGTTCATAATTGTTTTATGGAACAATAATATTCTACTACTTAATATATCTTACCTTATTCAAGTGTTCCCCAATTGATGGACATCTATTAATTTTTCACATCTTTAACACTATAAAAATAGCTGCTACAAACATTTTTCATAGATGGGAGTCTTTTGTCTCCTTTATGATTTCCTTGGGACACAGATCCAGTAGTAGTACTTCTGGATTAAAGGGTATATAGCCCTTTTGGCAGAGTTCCAGATTCCTAACCAGAATAGTTTGATCAGTTCATAGCTCCACCAACAATGCATTAGTGTCCCAGTTTTCAAATATCCCCTTCAATATTGATCATTATTTTTCTTATCCTCTTAGCCAATCTGAGAGATGTGAGGTGGTCTGTTCTACTTTCAAAGAATTATTTATTTTACTTTTTTTTCTGGGCCTGCTGATAACTGTTCCATAATTTCTGTTGCCATTCATTTTTTTCCCAAATTTTTCTCTTACTCTCTTATTTGATTTTCTAAGTACTTTTTGAACTATTACATGAATTATTTTTGAACCTAAGATTAATTTATATTTTTCTTTGATGCTTTGGATAAATCAGTTTTGACTTTGATATCTTTTTTTTTTTTAAATTCCTGCTTTGATATCCTGTGACTAAACATTTTCTGGTCAGGTTCTTAATTATTTCTTGGTTTTTAACTTTATGAAAAGTTGTATCTCTGTGTATCAAATGTATTTCATGTAAGCAATATATCATATAATTCTATCAATATTGATATATTGATATACATAGAACTCTGCTACTTGCTTCTCTTTTATGGAAGAGTTCATCCCATTCCCATTCAGAGTTGTAATTAACAACTCAGTATTTTCCTCCACCCTATTTCCCCCCTTTGTATATGCTTTTGTTCTCTCTTTCCATGGTGTCTTTTTTCATATTTCTTTTACCCACCCTACTCACTATCTTATCTCCTCTCACCACTCTTCCCTTATTTTAGTAGTGTTTTAACCTCTCCACCCACTTCCTTACCTTTTATCTTCCCTTCTCCCCTTCTCTTACTTTTTACCTAGTGCTTCTGCCCTCACTTTTATCTTTCCCCTTTCTTTTCTTTCTTCTTTTTCTTCCTAATTCTTTATAAGATTAGATAAATTTCTATATCCAGCTGAATTATTAAATTATTTTCTCTTAGAGTCAAAACTAAGGTCAAACTTCAAACAATATTCATCCTCTTCCCTTCTTTTCTTGGATTGTAGTAGTTTTTTGCACCTCTTCATGTGAAATAATTGTCCCATTATATTTCCCCTTTCCTTTTTTCCAGTACAGATCTTGTTCTAATTCTTAATATATTTTATTTTTAAGGCATCACACCAGAGTCCATTCACAACCATACCCTCAATGTGATGCCTCTCTCTGTCTGCCCCACTAATAGATATAGTTCTCAAAAGTTATAGATATCATTTTCTAATCTAGGTATGTAAACAGTTTAACCTTTAAATAATATATATCTCCCCTGCTTATCTTTTTATGGTTTTCTTGAGTCTTCTGTTTTAGATTAAATTTTCTGTTTAGTTTTTTTTTTTTTTTTTTTTTATAGAAATGATTAAAAGTCTCTTATTTCATTAAAGATCCATCACCTCTAAAACATCATGCTCAGTATAGTTGGGTAGTTAATTCTTGGTTGCGTCCCCTGGTCCTTTGCCTTCTGTAATATCGTACTCCAGGTCTCTAATCCTTCATTATAGAAGCTTCCAGATTCTGAGTAATCATGGACTGCTGCTCTTTGGTATTTAAATTGTTTTTGTCTGGCAGCTTGCAGTATTTTTTCCTTGAGGTTTTCCTTGTGTGATCTCTTTCAGAAAGGGATTGATGAGCTTCTAGAACATCAGGCAATTTCCTTGAGGATTTCTTGTAGAATGCAACTGGGGATCTTTTTTGGTCATGGCCTTTAGGTAGGTCAATAATTTTTAAATTGTCTCTTCTACATCTATTTTCCAGATTTGCTCTTTTGCCAATGTGACATTTTACATTTTCTTCCTTTTACATTTTTTGTAATTTGTTTGATTGATTCTTGCTGTCATATAGAGTCATTAGATTCCACTTTCCAGTTTGAGTTTTTCATTTGTGATTTTCTTCAGTCAGCTTTTGAATCTCTTTTCATTTGTTTAATTCTATTTTTATGGTGCTTCCTTCAGACAATGTTTTTCCTTCCTTTCCCAAGCTGTTGACACTCTCACGCATATTTCTCATTCCTTTTGTCATTTTTCTTCTCCCTCTCTTATTTGCATTTTAAGCCTCTTTGGGCTTGAGACAATTCATATCACTCTTTGAGATTTCCTCTGTGGACATTCTGTCCTCCTCTGTGTATGTGTTTTGGTCTGTCCTATCACTATAATAGCTTTGTACAGTCAAGGTTCTTTTCTGTTTTTTGCTCATTTTCTTTCCTTTTCTTTTGATATTTGCCCCCCCTTTTTTTTTTTTTTACTTTTAAGGTGAAGCTCTAGTCTTGCGGTGGAGGTGGTACTGTCCAGCTTCCTATGCAGCTCTGAGCCTCGGCTTTCAGTACAGTGCCCCCTTGTATTTGCAGGGGTAGCTTTGGCTGCTCTGTTCAGTAAACAGCCTGGTTGACTAGAGTTTACCTTCCGAGCTGGGAGTGAAAGCTGACACACTGATCTGCTTCTTTACTGAGCCAGAATTGAGGCTATCAGTTGCTAATTTGTTATGATTAAGATTATCTCACCAGTTTTCCCAATGTCTTTCTGCCCTGAGCGGAACACCCTTTTCACTCCAGTGAGACTGACTTTTCTTGAAGTTTTTTCTGTCTACCTTGAGCTAAAGAGAGGTTTCATTAAGTCAGACTCTGTTCAGAAGACTAGTTCCATGTGGTTTTTTTTAGTGAAACTGGATGAATAGTAGCAGCTTCTTGGCTTTACTCTGCCATCTTGGCTCTACTAGTGGAAGCTGTCTTTCCTTTTTCTAATCAAATTCACTAAAGGTTTAGATATTTTGTTGTTGTTGTTTTTTATAAAACCAACTTTTAGTTTTGTTCAATAGTTTTCTTACTTTCAATTTTATTATTCTCCCCTTCCATTTTTAGAAATTCAAATTTAGTATTTAATTGGCTGGTTAAATTGTTTTTTCTATCTTTTTTAGTTGCACATTCAAACCATTGATCTTCTCTTTTTCTATTTGGTGCAAGTAAGCACCTAATAATATTAAAACTTCACCTAATATCTGCTTTGTCTGCATCCCATAAATTTGGGTATGTTGTCTCATTATTGTCATTCTCTTGAATGTAATAATCAATTCTGTCTGTGAATATTAATTAGAAACTAAATAATCTAATCCTTAAAAATTAGTGGGTGAAACAACAAAAGAGAAATAAAAACAAATTATTCATATTATAATTACACAGTTAATTAAAAGATGACATTTGTTTTTCTTTAAAGTTATTTCTTGAATAGATCTAATTAAAAGAGATAAAGATGGAAACTACATCTTGCTAAAAGCTTACATAGATAATGATGTAGATTTAGTTTCCTGCCTCATATTTTGTTGTTTTACAAGGGTAAGGATTTATAATTGTGAGTGTCTCTGTCTCTCTCTCTTGGTGCCTTTTTGCTTGCCTTTGTCCTCTGTCATTATGTGTGAGTGTATCTTTCCTCCTTAGTTTCATCAGTACTAATGAATATATCATATAAAAGGTTATATTGACTAATTGTGCATGAAGAAACACAAACAAACTAACAGTGGAATAATGCTTCATTTTACAAATGAGGAAACTGGGTCTCAGATATTTCCTCATATTCACGAAATCAGTAGGCATCAGAGTTAGCATTTAAAAAAAAAAAAAACATTCCTTTTCATATCAATCCCAGACCTTTACCTGCTATCAAGAATTGCCTCTGATTCTGGAAAAAGAAACAAAGATCTATAGGTGAAGTGACTTGCCCAGTATCAATCAGTTCATTTATGAAAGAGCTAGTAACCTGACCAGCATTTTTGAGTGCTTCCCTGTGATTTGAGTGAAATATGTTATAAATGAAAATCTTCCTTTCGCAGGGCCATCCAAACTTTCTGCATTTTAATTATAATATTTGATATATCTTTCCCTGTGGAACTTTCAGAAGCTTCTTTAGAATTCTGATGTGTGTTAGAATTAGAAACACAAAGAGCTTTCTCCTTTGAGCTTTTTATCCTGACAATATGCCATCCCTTTACATGTCAAGGTGTCAGAGGTATTTCTAAAATTAGATGGACTAGATAGGAAGTAATTGGATGCACAATTAACAACATGGTTTGTTTTGGTAGATGCTGTTTCAACCATGGATGATACATAGTCTCTTTATCACATCAGAAATAAAAGTTACTCCATGATGTAGACTTGAAAATATGGAAAAAATGGTTAGAGATCTCAAGAAATAAAATTAATTATTACAATGAGTGCCTTTTCATCTTAACAATAAAATAATTTAGAATGTTTTAAAATGCTCCCATTTATGATTATATATGTATGGATATATGTAGACTTTTAGTAACAACAGAAATAATGGAAGCTGCAATAATTGTGCTAATCGCATAACTAAAAACCTTAAATTCTAGTGTTTACAGAAAAACACATATATAACATGGCAGTAAGTATATGGTTAGGGGAGAGAAAGAGACAGACAGAAAAATGATGATGATAACAATGATGATGATGATAGAGAAATGAAAGGATAGATAGATTATTTTCCCACTGTTTGTATATGTATGCATACACAAATATATGTGCATGTAAATATAGGTGAATTGATATTTATGTATATGTGAATGCCAAAGGTCAAGTTCTTCTAATAGAATTCCACTGGATATGGTTGTCCAAAGTCCCTAATTTTGCATTTCTTAGAATGCTGCTTGACTAGCTATTTCTTCCTTTGTCAACCATTCTATCTAACTGCTCATATGAATATTTTCTAGATGTGTACTTCACTGATATTTTTTATCTGCTCTCTGTTCCAACTTACATTGTCACCAGCAATAACATTTTTTTAAAAAAAAATCTACCTCTAGACAAGAGTTCCTATTAAAATTCAACATAAAATTTTAGATATATGCATTATATATACTAGACTCAATGAACAGTTATAGGAAACCATTTTAATCTTAGGAAGACTAAGACTTTGAGCTTATCTCTTTTGTTATCAGGAAACTGATGTTCTACAAACCAAACAGTGTGATATTGTAGAAAGAATGCTGAACCTGGAGTAACTAGATACATAATTCTGTAACTAGATATGTAAGTAAATATGTAGATGTGTATGACCTTGGCCAAATCATTTACCTTCATGAGACCTCAGTTCACCTGTAGAGTATGAGAATTGGATTAGATAGTGTGTACCACTCTCTTCGAGTGGTAATCTATGTTTTTGTGATTTTTAATTCTAATGCTTTATCACTATGGCATGAATAAATATTGGAAGACTCATGAAGTATTTCATTATACTTTTGTTTTCCCCAATAACTTTGAATTAAAACCTTTTACTCATAAGACATTCTCCTCCATTTGATTATTAAAAATGACAAGATTCATAATATCAATAGCATTTGTTACTGTTTAAAAATAAGAATACTTATACTACTGAAAGGAATATGGTAATGTTCCTCTTTTTCCTTCTTTTCTCAATCTCTTTTCCTTTCCCACTTCCACTTCCTCTCTCTTTTCTCTATTGCTGTTTCTCTGTCTCTGTCTTTGTCTCTGTCTCTCCATCTGTCTCTCTGTTTCTTTCTGTCTCACTCTGTCTCTCACTGTCTTTGTCTCTCTGTGCCTCTGGATCTCTGTCTCTATCTCTCTCTTGATTTGTCTGTCTCTCTCTTTCTCCATGAGTATTAGTATATGTCTTGCTATTTTCTTAAGAGTATAGAATTAATTAAATAATAGTTAGCAACTGTTCA